>NC_087517.1:17941953-18241953 GCF_963921805.1 Phalacrocorax carbo | reverse complement strand
TCTACACCCAGAGGGTAGAATAGCTCCCTTGAGTTTGTTTTGAATCTGCTGCATAATTACTTAATTTCATGCCCCCGTGTCCCATAGCATAATCTTCAATCCTCCTCTATCACACTCTCTCCATGACAGTTCAGGCCATTGAAAAGCCAGCCTCTGAAGACCCCACTCTCACCCTATGATCCCAAACCACTCTTCTGACACACACCCCCCACCCAGCTCCTTCACCTCTGTGTATGACCCAGTGCACCCACACAGCCCAGCCAGGTGCTGAATCCCCACACAACACACACTGGAGGGCTCTGAAAAATGCTGACCAGGCTGGCATCCCAGTCTCCTTTTTCAGGAAAACCCCCCCATAAGGTCCCTGTGTGTCCTCAGGGAGGGTGGGAATGCCTGGAGGACAGGGGACCTCAATGCAGCCATCTGAGGGAACGGAGTAGGCTGGCGGCAGGATGACAGCACTCAACACAAGCCAGGAAATGACTGGGAACAGAGCAAACCTGGCTGGCTGGAAGAACTGCTAGAGCCCTGGAAGGGTGTCACCAGCACCTCCTGAGAAAGAGGTCCCTGTGACAGCAGGGGCCAGCCCTTGTTCCCCTGCCCCAGTGAAGCAAAGGCATCTGCCCTGAGAAAGTCCCCCTCACCTCCTTGTCGGTTTCAAAGCTGTCAAGCATCTGGATGATGTTGGGGTGATGGAGGCCTCTCATGATCTCAATTTCCCGCTGCAGGTTCTTCAGCTCCTTCTCAGACCGCCCCACCTTGGGGATGAACTTCAAGGCCACCACCTTTCAAAGCAGGCAAAGCTGGGGTCAGACCAGGCTCCCCCCAGGCCTAGCAAAGTCTGCATTTAACCCAAATGGGACTCAGCATTTTCCAGCTGAGCACACCGAATGAGACATTTGTTCACTGGATCCCTTGAAGCTGGGGCTCCTCCCAGGCCCTTTCACATCGACACTAGTGCTCACAGTACTTTGCACGGTAGCACATAAAGCAAACAAATGTAATCAGTGAACACACACAAAACTGACAGAAACACAGGACAGGAGCTAGAGATGCCGGCAGACAGCAAGCTAAACACGAGACAGCAGTGTGCCCCGGCTGTGAGGAGCACAAGTAGTACCCTAGGCTGTACCAACAGGCAGAAGCTTGAGGGAAGTGATTATTTCCCTTAACTTGACGCTTGTTAGACTGCGTCAGCAATGCTATGGCTTGGTTTTGGCCCAGAAAGATAGGCTGGAGTGGGTATAGCAGATGCCACCAGGATGGCGAGGGTACACTAAAACACATGGTGTACAATGGAGGCTGAGGGAAACAGGCTTGGTTAGCCTAGAGAAAAAATGCTCAGGGAACCCAAATAGTAATCTTGTGATTCCCTAAAGGAGGTGTCTGAGAAGATGGAGCCAGGCTCTTTACAGATGTGTAAGGCGGGAGCATGAGACAGGGATCACAAACTGAAAAAGGTGAGCTCCCAACACGATATAAGGAAAAACCATTCACCCTGAGAACAGTCAAGCACTGGCCATGGGGTCTGTGTCCCTGTGGTTCTGCAGGATCTGAATTTAATGCTGACTCTGCTTTAACAGGGGATGGACTGGAGGCCTCCTGAGGTCCCTTGAACCTGAATGACTCCACACCAGCAGGAGCTGGCCAGGAACATCAGCAGAAAAGTGAAGAGTGCTGAGTCCTAAAGCCCTGGCAGGGCCCTGGATCCCACGAGCCACCAGAAGTCAGTCTGAGCACGACACAGAGACCCCGGCCCTCTCCCCTGTCGCCTATTTCCTCACCTGGGCGCTGTGTTTCCGCCGCCCCTTGTACACGCGCCCGAAGGAGCCTTCCCCGATCATTTCCAGGACGTGGTACCTCTGCATGGCGGGCGCTCGGGAAGGCGACCGCTGAGCTGCCGAGGCAAAGCGGCGGGTCAGGAGCTGCGCCTCGCACCCCCTCCCCTCCTCTTGCCCTCCGGCACCGGCAGCCGCGGGGCGCCGAACCCCGACTCCGGGCCACGACAGAGACGGGCTGTGCCATGCTGGGGAGGCAGGGCTGCACCCTCCGCCATCCCGCACCCAAAGGGCCGGGACCTCCCCACCGCCCTCTGCCCAGGGACAGTGTCCGCCGATGCCCCCCAACGAGCTCCACCCCTGCCCTCTGCCTCCACCCCCACCTCCACCTCCGCCTCCGCCTCCCCCGGGCAGGGCAGGGCAGGACCCGCAGCCTCTCGGGCGGGACGGCCCCCGCCCCGGCCCCGGCCCCGGCCCCGGCCCCCACAGCCTGGCCGCCCCCGGGCCCGCCGCCGCCGCGTCGCCTAGCAACATACACCCCTCCGCGCATGCTCCCCCCCTCCGCTTCCGCTTCCGGGGCGGGCGGAAAGATGGCGGCGGTCGGTGAGGAGGCAGAGGCGGCGGACTGGTAACACCCCCCCCACATCCCCTGTCCCGGCGCCCCGCACCCCTGGGGCCGCCGCCTCACCTTCGCCTGGTCCCCGCAGGGCGCTGCCGATGGAGGCGGAAGTGCTGGAGTCCATCTACCTGGAGGAACTGCGGGTGGTGCGGGGCCGTGGCAGGTAGGTACCGCGGCCGGAGGGTACCGCGGCCCGCATTCCCCCGGGCCCGGCCCCGGCGCCCCTCACCTCGGCCTGCCCCGCAGGTGGGAGCCCTGGGAGATCAGTATCACCCTGCATCCCGCCACGGCCCAGGACCAGGACTCCCAGTACGTCCGCTTCACCCTGGTGCTCTCCGTGCCCCCCCAGGTAGGCTGCCGGCCCCCGCCTCCCCTCCCTGCCGCCATTGTCGTGCTTTGTGTGATTACATTTTTTTTTCCCCCCTAGTATCCCAACAAAACTCCGGAAATCTCAATCAGGAATCCACGGGGGCTGTCAGATGAGCAAATTCAAAAGTGAGTGTCAGAAGGGAGGGGAGAGGGTGATGATTTTGTACAGAGATCCGGGGGGCAGAAGTGGTGGAAAAGCCTTCTCTCAAATTCTAGTGGCTCCCCATGTCCTGTTAATAGATGGATACAGGTTCCTAAATCACCTTGTGTTAAATCTCATAGGAGTCACTGGTGATAAGTTTGACACTGAGAAGTCTGCCTTATGGTTGTTCTCCTGTGGTCCCCTGAATTGTAATCTAAATCCCGTCAGCCTTTGAAGCTGTTGGTCCTGCTGTGACAGAGGTGGGACTGAACCGAGTCCTCAGGCAGCCTGTTGTTGCCTTTGTGCTCCTGTCCTTGGCGCAGTGGAGTGCGTGCAGAGACACCCTTGTACCTGCCGGCAGCACAGGAGTAACATGGCTCCCACAAGACTTGCTCAGGGGCTACGATCAGATAAACAAAGCCTGAGAGTCACCAAAACTGAAGGGTGCTGAGTGAGCTCAAGCCAAGGAGCCAAGCAAACCTACTCTTGCAAGCTCTCTGATCCTCTGAGGACAAAGGCACTGGCTTGTGAGGAGCATGTGAATATGTGGGTGCGCATGTGCCCGTCCCGTGCTGCAGGCAAAGCCTGAAGGCCAGTCTTCTATTTCTTCCTCCTGTCATTCTGGTGGGGTGACAGGTATGTGGGAGAGTGAAAAGGTGCGGCTAAGACTTGTGTTAAGTATTGCTGCTGCTTTGCTGTAGGATTTCCCAGTCCCTCAGAAGCATTGCTGAAGCCAGGCTGGGGACGGAGGTGCTCTACGAACTGATTGAGGTGAGAACTGGAGGAGATGAGGGGTGACCATCCACAGACACTGGTCCCTGACTGCCCGAGGGGTGGGATAGCCCTGCACCCGTGGGCAGGCCAGGCAGTAAAATGCTTGCTTTAATGCTTCTGCAGAAAGGAAAGGAGATTCTCACTGACAACAATATTCCTTATGGCCAGTGTGTGATCTGCCTCTATGGATTCCAGGTAGGAACATGTCCCCTGGCCCTGTGAGCTGGCTGCAAAGTGGGGCAAGAGAATAGGGAGCCTGGGGCTCAAAGTGGCATATTGGCCTGGAACTGCGGTGTGCCTCAGCAGCCCCCTGCTCCTCTGGTCTGTTGGTTGTCCTGCTCAGCACAGACCTTCCTAAGGCAGTATGTGCTACTCTCCCCATCAGCCTGAAGACAGCCATCTACAGAAAGAGGGCATAGGGACAATGAGTGATGCTGGAGCATCTCCAAGGTGGTGGGTAGGGTCTGGGGAGAGTTGCTGGTGTGTCTCAGCTTCCCTGTGTTGGTCACACCTCACCCGGAGTTCAGCACATAGGTGGTCAGGAGGGACTGCAACACATCCCTGTGGGTGCTGAGGTCTGCAGGGACAGGGGAGTTTGCCTTTTCTTGGTTGCAAGGTGAGGCGGTGCCTGCCTGGGAAGAACACATCAGGTGGGAAGATTGCTGCTTACACAGGGACATATGCAGATAAAAACTTTGCAGCTTGACATTAGGAGTATTTCTCACTCTCGGAACAGGGAGCAGTGTTCCAGTAAGAGCTGAGGAGGTAGAGATGAAGTCCAGCAGAATATGTTCTGTGTCCCTGCCAGCAACAGCGCTAGTTCCCCACTGCCAGCACTGACAAGGGAGTGAAAGGCCGCCTCAGCTGGGGAGGCTACACAACCCTGTGCTCAGAAACCCTTTAAAGCTGCCCTTTCTCCTCTACAGGAGAGAGAAGCCTTCACAAAGACCCAGTGCTACCACTACTTCCACTCCCACTGCCTGGCCCGCTATGCCCAGCACATGGAGGAGGAGATCCTCGCGCAACAGGAGGAGGCAGAGCAGCACCAGGCACCATCCTCCAAACAGGTACCAGGCCCTGGGCCCCTCCCACCAGCCCCCTACACAGGCCCTCGTGACATCTTTGTCACCCACTTTGGGATGTGGAGCAAGGGCAAGCCTGACCTGCCAGCATGGTCAGTGTTGTGCCCGTGCTGAGAATCAGAGCAGTGAATAGACCAAGTGATCTCTGAGGGCCCTTCCCAACCAAAATTATCTTGTGAGTTTTTAGTACCTTAGCAGTTGGTTTATTGGATCTCTGGGTTAGCACCTGCTGTGTGAGGGGACAGGGGAATTGGCAGCATTTTTGGACTTCTGGAACTATGGGACTTAGAAAAGGGAGCTCCTTCTCTAGTCCTCAAACTGCAGGGGTGTGCAGCAGGACAAACATGATCACCTGCATTCTGGGTTGATAAAACCTGCCTGAGCTGGTGTTGGCACAGTTGTCAGCCACAGAGCAAACAGCACAGCTGAGTGTGAAACAAGTCAAAGGTTCCTTCCTGCAAAACCCTTTCAAAGAGGCATGCCTGGATGACACGCTCCACTTTGGAGTGGAGATAAATAGATCCTAGGCTAAGGAGGACTGGAGCCATATGTGCTGACAGAGGTGGTTTGTATGGCAATCAGCCACTGGAGCACAAATACCGGTGTGCCTTGTGGTGCAGACACCTTTTGTAGCAGTTGTTGAGACACCAGGCTGCTTTCATGCTGCTGGAACCCCCCTGGGCTTCCTTTCCCTGGCACCCTATTCCACTTCCAGGCTGGAGATTGTCCGGCAGCATGTGGGCTGGGTCGTGGCTGTGGCTTGGCATCACCTCTTGCCTCCCCACAGGAAGTTGGTGTGCAGTGCCCTGTCTGCCGGGAGACCCTGGTCTACGATCTCTGTGCTCTGAAGGCAGCACCGCCCCCACAGCACCCACTGGTAAGAGAGGGGCTCCCCTGCCCTGCTGTGCCCGCTGGGTAGCTTCAACTGGGACAATATAATGGATGAATGAACACACACTGCATGCTTGCAGGTCCTCCTACACAGCCCATCCAAACAGTAGTTCATAAAACCTAGCAGGGTGTCTCCTGATTGCTAGATGTGTCTGCAAAGAGCAGGCTTAGTTATATAGCCCTGAGCTTTCTTCTCCTCTGTGAGCGGAGAATGAGCTCTGTGTCCAGTGTTCCTTGTGTGATCAAAGGAGGGTTTGGGGAGCAGCTCTTAGCACTGCCAGCTGCCTGCCCATGCCACAGATTGAGAGAGCCCTTACCCTGCCTCGCTTTCTGCCACTCAGGAGCCATACAGGCCAGATGCCAAAACGCTGCAACACCAAGAAGAACTGCGCTTAATTTTCAAGAGACAGCAACAGAAAGGGGGAATCATTGACCCTGAAGCAGAGAGGAACCGTTACTTCATCAGCCTTCAGGCGGTACGGCAACAGGGGCAGGGAGATGGTGAGGGGGGCCCTGGACTGCAGGACCACCCGCTGTCATCTGCTGTGGGGCTGCCCTGTCCCTTTCTTAACCAGTGGCTTCTTTGTTTCAGCCTCCAGCTGCTGTCAGTCCAAGCCAAGGGGCTGCTGCCTCTGAGCCACTGGTGAGTGCAAGTGCTGTGGGTGCACCCCAGCCACCCAGCCAAGCCTTGGCTCCAGAGCCAGCTGGGGCACTGGAGGCCAGGGCAGAACCCAGGCAGCCTGAGAGGCCTGCTGTGCCCAGGGAGCAGCAGAGCAAGAGGGAAAGGCATAGAGGGGAAAGGCCAGGCCCCAGAGGCCAGGGCAGGCAGTCATGCAGCAGCTTGCAGGAACCAGCGGAGGAAGCCTGTCATCTGCTCCACGGCTCAAGGGGGCCCAGGGGATTCAGCCGAAGACCTGAGCGGAGACCTGGTGGGAGGCACAGCCAGGAGTTTCCAAAGCCTCACAACAGAAGCAGGGCTGCCACCTTGGCTGAAAGAAAGGAGTTGTGCGCCGAAGACTCCTCACCAGCAACAGAGGCAGTGGACTTGAAAGAGGAGCACTGTGATGTGGAGAGATGGACCCCAAAGGAGGAGGCTGAGGCCCAGGGCAGGGAGAAGGAGAACCTGGCATTCAACCGCAGTGACCACAGAGCAGCCCCCAGCTGGCAGGGCCACCACAGGCCCTGGGATTGCGGGAGGTGGGAGAGGTCCAGGGTCCAGGAGCGTGGTTCCTACCCCAGAGCGCCGAGAGGGCGAGGGGCTTTCAGGCCCAGTGGACGTCGAGAAGCCCATCTCCTTGAGAAGGAGAATGGCTCCTAGCAGGAGTGGTGAGGGGCTGGGCTGGGGGAGGGAGGTGTGTTTCTGGGGGGAGCAGTGAAGGCTCTGGTGGAGCAGTAGCAAGCAGATGCTGTACCTGTTGGGAGGGAGGAGGCAGTTGGCATGTGCACAGCTTGAGACAGGCAGTGTCTCCAGGGTACATGCAGAGTGAAGCATCCTGGTGTGAGCGGCTGGCTGTCACCAGCGTTGGAGAAGCTGACTCCTGACAGATCATGTCAGCCTTGGTCTCGGAGGGCCCAGGGGACAGAGGAAGCCTTGACCAGGGACCTGCAGCCATCATCCCTGTATGTGAGCTGCCGAGAAATGCACATACCTACAGAGCAAATGGACTGAGCCCAGCTTGATGCGATAGCAGAGCCAGACTTGTGGCAGGACCTCCCCTGGAAGACAGCATCCCAGCAGAGCAGTGGTGGTGCCAAGAGATGAGGCTGTGCCAGTGCAGCAGCCTGGAGCTCAGCTTGCTGTGTCCCCAAGTCCTCAGAGTACTTTCTCAACTGCTGTCCCTGTCCCTTGGAGGCAACATTGCTTCTCCTGCAGCCCTGACTGCTGCTCAGCCGATGGGCTTCGCCAGGCAAGTCCTTTGTATGACAAGACACTTCCCAGTCCCAGGCAGGAGAGCTAAATTAAGGTTAAGGCAACACATTGGCAGGTCAGGGCTGTCTGGTGGCTGAGGCTTTGGGTTGGCTCCTGCTCCCCCAGGAAGCTTGAATCTAGCCAGAGCTCCTGCCCTGTCCTTCAGCTGCTTTTGTGCAGTCAGAAGCTGATGGGGGAGACCTAGGAGGAGCACTCTGCTCTGCGACCTGTATCTGCTGGGATCCCCCTCTAAGGCCAGGCTGTTTCTTGGAGCTCCTGACAGCCTGGAGTGAAGACACGCCCCAGTACTTTGGATAATCTTACCCTCCTTTCATCTTCAAGATGACCTTGCCCCAAAGAAATGAGGATTTGCTGTTTAAACTAACTTGGTGCAGTTCCTTCTGCTGCTGCTTCACAGATGTAAACAGTGTCCCGCTCCAGAACCCTGCCAGGTGATCCCAAGCCTCTGAAGTGGGACACTGCTATTAAATTTATTTGTTGGGTTTTCTCCAGAGCCTGCTCCCTTTGTTTTCTCTGCCCTCTTGCTCCGGTTCTTTGCTATTTGGAGCAAAGGTGTTGATCTCTGGAATTGGTCACTCCCCTCCCTGTTCCCTACACTGGGGGCCAGGGCAGAGACCTTCCCCTGGCACTCTGGGGAGGCAGGAGGGCTCCCTGGCCCCTGCTCAACCTGCCTCAGTGTAAGCTGTCTGCCTGACCCAGGCAGTACTGATTCCTTCACACTTGTTTGTGCCTTGTGCCCCCCACCTCTCTTTTGGCCACACATGGGTTGTTACAGTCTTCCTTGTGAGTGCTGAAGTGGCTGTGCTGCAACAGACAAGCCAGAGCTTCAGGTGAGATCCCTGGGAAACCAAGGGCTGCGTGTCAGCTGTGAGGACATTTGTGATGCATCTGCCTGACTGACTTTGGCATGCAAAGGGTGCACAAAAGCTGTTGAACTGGCCCTGACCTGTTGCCCTGCTCTCTCCACACCTGGCCTTGTCCTGAAGAGGTTGATCTAACCTGCTGCCCGAGAACCTTCTGTGCTTAGATTCCCCACACTGGTCTCTTTTCAACCCTAATGCTCTAAAATTACTTTTCCCCCTCCTTGGTCTGAGCCTACGCTACCTGTCCTGGGCTTGGGGATCTGAGAGCCAGATGTTGTGCCCTGCTGGGGATGAAGGCTGAGCACTCGCTCCCTGAAAGGAGCCCTAATTTTAATTCAGTGCTCACTCTGTCCTTGTTCCTGCTGCTTTCTGGGTGAACAGCCTGTCCGTGCTTCAGTGAAAAGGTGTAAACTTTATCTAATGTTGGTGCTTGTTCTGCTGCCTCCTGCCTTCACTTGTGAAATTGCTGTGCTCCAAGAATGGTGTTTGATCACATCCTGAAAGAAAGAAAAAGATCTCTGTCCCTCATAGCAGCTGAAGCTCCTTGGCTTCCTCCAGTGAGCCAGGCTTACTCTCAGCAAGAAAACTGCCATGCCCGGTGTTTGGAGCATGGGAATTCAGCCATGGAAATTGGAGTGTGTGAGGACTTGGGTGACTTCAATCAAATGCCAGATGTGTTAGGGGGAGGGTTTTTTCCTGGGAGTAGGGATGTAGGAAGGGCCCTCACCTTTCTGACTCGCTGCTGTCGGCCTGGAGCAGAGGACATTTTGCAACAGCATGTGGAAATGAATTTGGGCTAAAGAAAACAAACCTCCAGGTCAGAAGGGAGGAACAGAGCACCTGCATCCTGCCCTGGGGCTCCTTGCTTGGTTTCCACCTGTGCCACCCACCTACCACAGGGCTGTTGTGAGGCTTAACTTGGCAAAAGCACTCGGGCCAGGCAGAAGGGCACTGGTGGCATCTGTAGCATTAACACTATTAAAAGCAAGCAGTGACAAATATTGCCTGTGCTCTTGTGTAGTGGCAGTGTCCCCTCTGGCTCTCCCTCACCACTTCTCCCTCCTCCCAAAGTGCTGTGAAGTGTTTGTCAGTGGCTCACTGACCAGTTTTGACCCCCAGCCTTGTGAGACAAGGCTGGATCCCAGCAGCCAACCTTTGCCCGGCTGCCGAGCACAGGGTTTGAGATGCCAAGGCCAGCACCCTGCTCTGGGAGCCACCCTGAGGCACTAGAGACCACCCCCCACAGCCACAGGATCAACCCCTCATTTGCAAAAACATTTGTGCAAGTCTGGGGTTGGACCAAAGCAACGCCTGTTTGTGCTGAAATGCAGCCAGGTGGCATCAGCCGGACCCCTTTGTGTCCTCATATGCTCTCAGCTTTGCTCTTAGCCCCGCAGGGCAGAGCCAAGAGGAACCTGGAACCAGCTCCCCCAGCCCCATCAAGGTGATGCAGCCCCTGAAGCTGATTTCAGGACTCTGGAACAAGGACTGGGAAGGGGAGAGGCTCTGGCTGGCTCATTTTGTGGGTCAGCACGCACACACTGACCCCTGGCTCCATGGTGTTGGGAAGGAGGCACAGAACCTGCCCACTTCTTGATTGCATTTCAGGCACTTGTGGCTCTTCCAGCCCATCCAGGACTTTTGTTCCTGGCAGGAAGGAAGCCCAGCAACAGGGGAGAGTCAGCAAGACTGCCAGCAACTGGCCAAATCCCTCCTTCAGCCACACAGACCCTCTGCTGCTGGAAAGAGTTGTCACCTCCAACAGGCATTTCTGCACCTTGCACCAGACTGACCTAGCTGCAGAAATTCACATTGGGGTTAACATTAAGCTCTTAGGTGATATTCTGTAACCAGCCAAACCTTCTCACCTGCCACCACGCGCAGGCCTGCAGTAGCTGCAGGGCCCCACATCTCCTCTGCCAGGAGGGACAGTCATGCCCTCCCAGGAGCCATGTCCAAGCAGATCTGCAACTTGGTGTCACAGCCCAGCAGGGCAGGAACTGTGACACCAGCTTGCAGCCCGAGGGACAATGAGCTCTCTCTTGGGAGCCGTTTTTTTTCTGAAATGCTCTGAATTTGCTGTACTGGCCTTGCCAGGCCCTGGTCAGGAGGGTTCTGGACCAGCAGCTGGATAGTGGGATAACTAACAGACAAAGGGACCAGAGAGTCAAGAGCCATGTTGTGCACTTCACAGAGGATATTCAAAAACCAGTGAAGACCATTCTCCCTTCAAAGACCAGCATCTCTTTGGCAGGGCAGCACCCAATGTCCTGCCCTGGGGGAATGCCCTTCTGGGGCACCCCCAGGCTGCCTCCTGAGGAAGGGGATTCACCTCCAGGAGCTTTGGCAGCTTACAGCAATCCCAGCGGGAGGCACACGCTGGTGAATGGGGCCGGGGCCATAGCACCCAAGTCTGGGGAGTAGCAAGAGCTAATCCCCTCTCCCTGCAGCAAGGCTGGCAGCTCTGACTCTCCACCTGCTTTAAGAAAAGCCATAGCCTTGGAGGGGTAGAGATGAACAGAGACCTGGCCTGCGTGGCTGGGCAGCTCAATGACGTCCCCAGGATGGTCAAGTCCTTGTCCCAGTCCTTGCAGTGTAGCAGGGGAAAGCTGGCCCCTGGTCACAGCAGGATGGAGCGTATGTTTGCAATGGCTCCTTCAGGGTCCATCTTGTAGAGCATGAAGTGGCCCTGCACTTGGGCAGCGCTGATCTGCTCAGAGACCGCCAGTGCCTGCTCCGCAAACCGCTTGGCTGCAGCTGGGGGCTGCTCGGGGTAGAAGCGCTGGAACATGCGGGCAAGCTGCCAGTGGGAGCAATGGCCCACGTACTGCTTGAGATCCACACGACCGGGCCGCACCAGGGCTGGATCCAGCCTGTTGAGAGACATGGGTGCTTTGAAAACCCAATCAAAGTGTCTCTGCAGGGTGGGTCCTGCAGGAAGCCCCCCCTCCATACTAACACCACCAGTGTCCTATCTGCAAGGTGCTCTGCACTGTGGGATGGTAAAGGTGGGGAAGAGGTTTGTCCCTGGGGAGTTGAAGAGGGAAAATCAACCTAAAATAAATGAGAGCTGGGAAAGGGCTAGCTCTGGAGGAGAAGTCTGTCCTGGGAAACAGCTCTGCCCATCTCTGTCCCATGAGCAACCTGTGAACCCTCCAGGCCAGCTCAGTCTGGAGTGAGACAAGCCTGCCACAGGGCAGCATCTGGCCAGGTGCCATGAGGCCAGGCTGCACCCTGCTAACCCAACATGCTGCATGAGGGGCCAGTGTTTCACTCACAGCATGGCCACAACCCCAAAATCCACAGATCCCCACAGGCAGGAAGCCGGTACCACTCCTGAAGGGCACAGCCATGGCCTGAACAGCAAGGAAGCATCTGAGGCTCCAGCAAAGGGAATCCTGATTAACAATCAAGGGATTTGCATCCCAAGGGAGGATTCAGGAAACCTGAACCCCCCAGTCTTCACGCTGGAGGATGCAAATAGCCCTCCATAAAGGTTTTTCCTCCATAAAGGGTTTTCCCATGCCGCTCTCCCTGTTCCCTCCCAGAGGGCAGCTCTAACCTGTCCACGTAGTTGGTAGTCATGAAGACGATCCTGGCCTCCGTGGAGGCCACACCATCCAGGGCGTTGAGGAGGCCGCTGAAGGTCAGGCGCCCCATGCCTTGGTACAGAGCTGGGTCTGGGGACAGAGGCATCCTGATCATGTCAATCGGCCACTCACCCCGCGCAGTCCTGTGGGCCACCTCCCTATTGCCCAAGGCTTAAGCCAAGCTCCCTGCTCTCTCCTTCCCCTGAGGCTGACCCTCTGCCTCTCCCTGGCTGGCAGCACATTCACCTCTCCTGCCTGGCCGCACCCTGGGAACCCAGAAAGAGAATGAGGGGGAAAGACCACCTCTCCCTTATTCTGAAAATAGCTGGGCAGAAGTGTCTTTGCCTGAGGATCAAGGACCCAAATCTCCCCTTATATGGTCTAGCCAAGACCGGGCAAGGTCCACCTTGGGCCCTGAGGCCCCACAGAGCTGCCCACTCCTGGTCTCTGCTGGTGCGGCAGCACATCCCAGAGTCCAAACCAGCCCCCAGCACAGCCAGCAAACCTCCCTCCCACCACTGGCCCGGGAATGGGGCACCCCTCACTCTCAGCAGCAAGGTCCCGGCTGATGAAGGCAGCATCCACATCCTCCAGCAGGATGATGCTCTGCTGTGGTGCCACGCTCAGGAGGTGATTGAGCCGGTCATCGGAGAGGCTGTGGTCGCTGAGGCTCAGCAGGCAGATACTGTACTGCAGCTCCCCAGCCAGGGCTGTGCTGGGAAGGACACAAACCACAGGGGTGAATCACAGCAAGGAAGCCTGGAGCAGAGGGAGAACTGGATCTCCCTGCCCAGCAGCAGGGAAGAGGGCAGAAGCATCTTCCCCCCACAGGGATCAGATATTGGGGCAGGCGGGAGCCCCCGCTCAGCCCACTGGTGCCACGCAGTGCTGTGCAAAGCAAAGGTGAGAAGGGCTGGCTCATCACCCTGACCTGTCACAGTGCCAGCAGTGACTGCTGAACCAGGCATCACACAGGAGGCACAGCCCGCTCCTGCATTTCAAACACAAACTCATCCACGCCCTCTCACCAAGACTGCTGTGCCCCAGCGCAGGCAGCTGGCAGGAAAACTGCTGTCATCCAGCTGGCAATACTCACATGAAGCTGCTCTTCCCACAGCCGGGAGGACCATACAGCAGGTAGCCTCTTCGGTAGGGGATTCCTAGGAAGACAGCGTCCTTTTAGGAACCAGCTAGGTTGCTCTGAGCTCTCTTCCCCAGAGCTGTGGGGCTACATCAGAGGAAAGCAAGCAGCAGGACAAAGTTTCTCTGCAGCTGTCTCCAGAGAGGGCCACAAGCATCCTGCCTCACCCCACAGCAGCATCGCAGGAGCAATGAACTCTGTGGCTTATCCTGTTTCCAGAATTGGATTGAACTGTCTCTTTGCAGACCCAGGCTTGACCTCAGCACCTGGGCTTGCTCATTTGTGGGATGTGCCCAAGGTGGTGCCCCACAGCAGTGGCTGTGGGTGGGTAAGGAGCCACACTGGGCACAGTACAGAGGACACCACGCCAGAGCCTTGCCTCTCTCGCTGTACCACTTGGGGTTGTCGATGAACTCCTTCACGTCCTGGACCAGCCTCTCCGACACACCTTCCTCCAGCACCACTGAGCTGAGAGGCCGCCGCCGGCGGGGGAAGCCAAACTGCCGCCACTCTGCTCCCATGGCCGTGTACATGATCGTCCTCCCCTCCTGCTGCTGCAGTGCCAGCTCCCGGGCTGCGAAGAGAGGCACAGGGGACAGCTGGCAGGGAAAAGGATCTCCCATAAAGCCCTGGGCGTCTCCAGGGAGCAGGCTGTTCCCAGCAGGGCCACACGCTGCTCCACTACAGACCTTCCTGGAGGATACTAAAGAATATCTCCCTGTTGGTGCCCAGTGCAGTGAAGGTGATGGACTCCCAGGGGGTCCCCGTGTGCAGGTCAATCATCTGCTTCTCCCGGTTGCGCTCGATGCGAATCCACTTCCTGCGATACCTGGGCAGGAAGACAGGGTTGGGGGACGGTGGTCCAGCACCACTCAGCTGAGCCCAGCTTGGGTTGTGTGTCAAGGAAAACACTCATCTTCAGTACAGAAAACACTTCTCACCAGTGAATAGTCTCCTCTTGCTGCCCTCAATCTCCTGCCCTAATCCAGACCCAAGAAGCAGGCAGGATCCTCTCTGCTGCTTCCACGGGCCCTCCAAGTTGGAGTTTACTTGCTAAAATGAAGGTCAGCCCCCAGACTGCTTTCCCCTGCCCTCCCTTACCAGATAAAATGGTTCCCAGGGCTGGGGACAAAGTCGAACTTGGTGCTGACGCGCCCACTTTCATGCTGCAGGTAGGACGTCTGGACGCTGAGGTGCTGCGTGTGCTTGGCGTGGTGGGAGATCCAGTTCAGCAGCCAGTGGTAGCTCTTATCCTTACTGGGCACCTCCAAGGTGATCATGTAATGGCGCCTGAAAGCCACCAGCCCAAACTGGGCCCCTTTCCGGGCTAACGCCAGGGCTGTGCCCACCCCAACAAGGCCAAACCCAGCCCCAAAGTACGGGTTGTCCTTCAGTGCTAAGACCAAGTCCAAAAAGGGCATTGTGGGAGGTTAAGCAGCTCCTTTCCACAGCATCATTTCTGCACTCCGGAAACAAACCTTTGTGGAAAGAGAAGTACTGAATGGCAGTGGGGGACACAACGGACCATCCACATTTCCCTGGCCTTTATCATGGCCGGTTCTCAAGGTGAAAGGCTGCCTGGCACAGTCAGATCTCCCACATCTGTGCTTATCTTATTACCGGGGGCTCAGACAGCTGCTGGCCACAGGAGACTCCTCCCTCTCTACAGGCCACAGGGTGAGACAGGCAGGAGGGGACCAGGAGCTGGAGGCTGTTAAGCAAGCACAAGAGCATCTCATTTCTTCAGCCATGACAACAAACCCAGAGCTTTACACAGTTTTATTCCTTAAACTGCCAAAAATCATGATCACTAAAATTATTTATGGTTTATTGTTTGAAAAAGCTGAAGTGCATCCCAGGCTGAGCTGAGAGCTGGTTCTTTGCTGCTGGCAATGGGGGCACGACTGCAGCAGAAGCAGCACCTCCATGTCTAGATAAAGGGCAGCAGCTGCACACTCGGGGCTTGAAGTTTCTCCAGCTCCCTCAGCAGGGAGCTGTCAGATATAGGGGATGAGGGGGAGGCTCCCCTGACAGACAGGCACACGGATAGGCTCAGCACCCTCAGATAGGGTCCCACCTCCCCCAGAACACGGTCTGACCCCACCGCAAGGCCCGTTCCCAGGGCAGGACCTCCCCCGCCCCACAGCAAGGCCTTGGGCCCACGGCGGGGTCCCGGCCCCGCCCCACAGCGGGGCCCGCCCCGCCCCAACAGAGCCTCCGCCCCGCGGCAGGAGCCCACCTTCCCCCGCAGGAGCCCAGGGCCGGCCTCTGCTCCCCTCACCCCCAGGGCGAGCCCTCTCCGGCAGGAGCCTCCGCTCCGCTCCCGGTGCCGCTCCTCCGCACCTCCGCGCCGCACCGCTCTGGCCCGCGCTGCGCCGCTCTCTATAGTCCCGACCCCCACTTCCGCCCGGCGCCGCTTCCGGCCAGCTGCCGGCTCGCACCATAGAGCGGAGCCGGCGCTGGGCGGCAGGGCAGGGCGGAGTGGTTGTGCCAGCCGCACAAAGGGTGATGTTCCCTCCCGCCCGGCGCGTACCATAGAGATGGGCTGGGGTTGGTGGTGGCGGCACCGGGGCCCAGCTTAAGCCCCCGGTCCGGGGTGGCGGGGACAGGCCGGGGCTGCAGCGCCGTGCGGTGCTGGGGGGCTGGGGCGGCCCGGCCCTGCAGGGACTCGCGGTGAGCACCGCCTCGCAGGGGGTTGGGCCTTGATCTGGCGGGTTGGGTTCGGGTTTGGGCCCACCTGGGCTCGGGTCTGGGGACTAGGCCTGGCTCTGGGCCTGCCTGGGCCTGGGGAGCGGGCCCTGGATGTTGGGCTCAGGGAGAGGCCCCCGGGCATCTGTGGGGAGGGTATGGGGGTGCTTGCACCCCCATCTCCCCCGTGGCTCTGGGTTTTGCCAGTAGCCTGCATGGGGCATGGCAGAGGGGAGTCCATGTTGCAGTACTCAGCTTTATACTGGTGCTGTAGGCTGCCCCTCAAAATCCAGGAGGACCCTGTGGCTTTGGGGTTCTCCATCGTTTAAAGCACTTTCCTCTGTTTCAGACCGAGAGGCCTCCTGCCTGGCACGAAGCCGGCAGCAATGAGTGCAGAAGTGGCTGTTTCTGAGGGTACCAGTGGGGAGATGGAGCCCTTGTGCTCAGAGCTTCTCCTGCCCACACCGGGAGAGGCAGGAGCTGTAGGAAGCCCTGGTGTGGCCAGCACTGGCCTGTCTGGGACACCCCCGCTGACTGCCAGCCAGGACTTGGTGCTGGCGGAGGCATCAATGCCTGGGGAAGGGGCTCACGTTGAAGGAAGCAATGTAGAAATATTCATCGAAACTGTGGCTGGCAACGTGACGCTGAGCAACACAGCCAGTGCCACAGGTACGGGGCATGGGAAGGGTAGTGTGGGGCTTTTGGTGCTCAGCGGAGGGAGAGAGGTCCAGCTGGGGGTCCTGTCCCCTCCAGCTGGCACCCTGAGGACACTGCGGCGCCCTCATCTCTCTGACCCTGTGTGTGTCATGAGTCTGGAGCCATCATTCAGCGCAGACAAGGCATGAGCTGGGTGTGCAGGTGGGGAGGTGTGGCTGTGGGAGCCTTGGGTAGGGTGAGGGTGTTGCTCTGGGCTGTCAGCAGGGACAAGGTTGAGATCTCCACCTTGGAGGTGGCTGTCGCCCGCAGCATGCTTCTCACCTGGGTCCAGTGTAGGGGCATCCTGCTAGAAACAGGGCTGAGCCAGCCTTGCATTGCTGGGTGCCTTGGAGGTGCTACAGGACAGAGCTGGTCATCATGGTCACCTGGGTGAAGGTGTTCCCTACCTGATGGGTGCATGCATCCTGGGATCCTGGGATACCCCCGGAGGGGGAGGGCTGCGGCTCTCCAGACCGTAATTTGTGGCAACAGGGGTTTATTCTCCTTGTCTGGAACTGGAAGTGAACCACCAGTCCCAAGCCCTGGGCCTAGTGACAGCTCTTTCTAATGCTCACCCCTTGGTCTCTGCAGAGCTGCTGGTCAAAGTGGTGGAGCTCTATTTCTGCGAGAGGTGTGGCCAGAGCTTCCCGGAGGCCTCCCTGCTGTCCCAACACCAGTGCCTGCTGCTGGCCCCCAGCAGGCACTTGGAGCTCCCTGGGGCACTGTCAGCTTCTGCCAGCAAGGGCCAGAGTGAGCCAGGGGTCTCAGAGCTGCCTGGAGCCAGTGCGCAGGAGGGCTCGGCTCCCGAGCACCTGCTGTGCCCCGTCTGCCAGGAAGCATTTGTGCAGCCCAGCGAACTGAAGGAGCACTTCAAGACCCACCGCACCCCACCTGGAGCCCTGCCCTGCCCTGAGAAGGGCTGCCACTTTGCCACGGAGGACCGCAAGCAACTGCGTGGCCACCTGCGCCGCCTGCACGGGGCCTCTGCTGTGTCCTGTGCCTACCGTGCCTGCCCGCTGCTCTTCCCCAGCCGCCTGGCCATGGAGCAGCACCACCGCACCCACTTCCCCTTCCACTGCAGCCACTGCAACTTTGTCACAGCCAACGCCAAGCTCTTCTGGCAGCACAGGAAGGGCCACACTGTGGAGCCCCCCACAGAGACACCCGCAACAGGCAGCCTCCCTGGCTCAGCCCCCCATGGTCTCAAGCAGCACTGCGTCCCGCTGCCAGGTATGGCTGGGCAGAGGGTCAGGGCTTGTGGGTGCTGTGGAGGCTGCCTGGGTCCCAGTCACAACTGGGAGGAGTGGGGGTCAAGGCTGTGCTGCTGGAGAGCCAGAGAGCCCTGTGCTCTAGTGGCTCTCTGCAGCTTTCCTTCCTCCCTGTGGCACCGTTTGTGTCCCCCATCTCAATCAGGAGGGTTTTTTGCACGTGTGTGGGTAAGGGGGGTGGCTTCCTCTTGTCTGGAGCATGGTAATCTCTGTCTTTCCCCACTGAAGCAGCAGCAGAAGGGCAGGAGGAGGTGGGGAATTGCCACCCTGGCTGGGAAGACACCGCAGCAGAAGCCAGGCTGGCAAATCCCATGGGCCCCAGTGAGGGCTCCTTGGAGGGGCAGAAAGTATCAGCTGGAGAAGAGGAGTTGGACAGTGGTGGGGACGAGTCGCCAGAGGAGGAAGGCGAGGCCAAAGAAGACAGGAAGGCAGCTCCTGAGAAAGCCAAAGTGCCGCTGGCACAGCACTTCAAAGGTAGGATGCAGGGCACAGGGGTCTATACCAGGAGCTGCTTGGGCTTTGTGTTAACAACAAGCAGCATGGCCTCAAGACTGGCAGGGAAATGTGGGCCAGGCTGGTGGGGTGTGGCAGGTCCTGTGCTGTCCAGCAGCCTTTTTTCTCCTGCATGTACCAGTGCACTGTTCCTCCTTCCTCTGCCCTCTCCCCAAGCAACCATGTCCCTTCTTCTCCCGTTGCCTGTCCTCAGTTGCTGCCAGGCTCGGGCAAAAGCAGGCAAAAGTCTGCCTGGCTCTGGGGAGCGAGGGTGCGTGGGCAGGCCTGATTCAGGCTGTGCTGGATTGTCTTTGCCAGTGTTGAGCTGGAAAGAGCCCATCTGAACCATGCTCGTGGCTTGGGTGGGCACAGTCCCTCCAAGTAAATGGCTGCTATGTGACCACGTATATGATAAGCCCTCACCCTGGCACATCTGGATCAGGGAGAGAACATCTGCCTGTGCTCTCTTCTCTCTCTTCCTTGCTGACGGCTACCCCTCCTCTGCCTCTCACAGGGGATGTCGCGGAGGGCTCCGAGTACCTCTACAAAACCCACATGTGCCCTGAATGCAAGCGATGCTTCAAGAAACGGACACACCTGGTAGAGCACCTCCACTTGCACTTCCCTGACCCTAGCCTGCAGTGCCCCAACTGCCACAAGTACTTCACCAGCAAAAGCAAGCTGAAAATCCACATGATGCGTGAGACGGGCGAGAAGGCCCACCGCTGTCCGCTCTGCCACTACAGCTCGGTGGAGAAGAATGCCCTCAACCGCCACATGGCCAGCATGCACGAGGACATCTCCAACTTCTACTCTGATGTTTACTCCTGCCCTGTCTGTGAGGAGAAGTTTCGGCTCAGCCAGGCCCTCAAAGAGCACTTGAAGACTCACAAAGCTGAGCCCAAGAGGCTGAGCTGCTTCCAGGGGGGCTGCAGCTACTGTGCGGAGGACCGGAAGGAGTTTGTCCGTCACCTCAAGGATGCTCATGGCATCAAGGCAGTGGAGTGCAAGTACCACGCCTGCTCGCTGCTCTTTGGCACGGCCGAGGCCATGGAGGCTCACCGAAAAACACACTATGCCTTCCACTGCCAGCAGTGTGACTTCATCTGCTCCAACAAGCACGTTTTCCGCAAGCACAAGAAGCAGGGGCACCCGGGCAGCGAGCAGCTCCAGTGCAGCTTCTGCCCCTATGCCACTTTCAACCCCGTCGAGTTTCATGACCACGTGGGCAAGATGCATGCCAACGAGAAGATCCACAAGTGCACCGAGTGTGCCTTTGCCACTGCGCACAAGAGGGTGCTCATCCGGCACATGCTGCTGCACACCGGTGGGTGTCTGCTGAGGGGGTCCTGAGAGCCGAGCTGGGATGTGGGGGGTCGGGGCTCCCGGGTCCCATTAGTGGCTCTGCCACCCTAGCGTCACTTGGCTGAAGTTGTGGCGTGCCCTCATCCCTGCTGTTACCCCCAGCTCCTGCTGAGCTGGTTTCCTAACGTGGGAAGGCAGCCTGTGCTGCCTTATCTGGCTGTCATGCTGAGGGCGTTCCTGTGTTGCCTGCAGGAGAGAAACCTCACAAGTGTGAACTCTGCAACTTCACGTGCCGGGACGTGAGCTACCTGTCCAAGCACATGCTGACCCACTCCAATGACAAGAACTTCATGTGCACTGAGTGCGGGTACATCACCAAGTGGAAGCACTACTTGAACGTCCACATGCGCAAGCACACCGGAGATCTCCGGTATGACTCCCAACCCCGCTGACCTGGCAGCACAGTCAGGGCTCCCCAGATCCTGCTCCGGGGGCCTGCTGATCTGGGCTGCATAATGTGCCAGGCTCTCTCATGCCTAGGGGATGGTGACAGGCTGCTCTGTCTGGCACATAAGAAATGTAGTCTGTGAGTTTGCACATTGTTGCCAGTATGGTACTGTGGAAGCAAAGCTGTCTTTGGTGTCTCTGTGCCACCAAGGAGGTGTATTCCTGCATCAGCACAGCTCTGGGCTTGGGTTCATGGGCTCTATTGACGTTTGTGGGCCAAGGCCAGCTTGAGCACACCAAAATGTGTTTTTACCTCTGTATTGTCACCTCCTTTGGGTCTAGTCTGCCTCCAGGAATGCTGGAGGTGCTGCTGGTGTGATGCGTGTGTGTGATATTGGAATCTACCCTGGGATGCCCAGGGAATCTACCTCCCATCCCCAGGCCAGGCTGGGGGTGTAAAGCTGCAGCAGGGATGAATTGCTTGTGGTAAAGGCTACCTAGATGGCAAAGGTTAGACCTGGCAAACTGAACAGTATCTCTTCCCCATGTGTCCAGGACAGAGAAGCAGGGCTCAGCGTGTCTGGCGGGGCTCAGCCTGCCCTGGTCCCTCACACTTCCTGACCGATTCTGCTTTCCCTACAGGTACCAGTGCAACCAGTGCTCATACCGGTGCCACCGTGCTGACCAGCTGAGCAGCCACAAGCTGCGGCACCAAGGAAAGAGTCTGATCTGCGAGGTGTGTGGCTTTGCTTGCAAGCGCAAGTATGAGCTGCAGAAGCACATGCAGGCAAAGCACTCACAGAACTACCAGGTGCCCATCTTCCAGTGCCAGTACTGCACCTACCAGACCAAGTACAAGCAGGCACTGTTGAACCACGAGAACTGCAAGCACACCAAGCAGAAGGAGTTTCGCTGCGCCCTCTGCTCCTACTGCACCTTCAGCAATACCAGCCTCTTCTTCCACAAGCGCAAGATTCACGGCTACATCCCTGGCGACAAGGACTGGCTGGAAAACTACGCCAACAAGGAGCTGGAGATCAGCTCATCTGAGGCGCTCTTTGGCTACGAGCTCGGCACAGCCCTGCATGTGGATGCAAGCTCCCCCCTTGCTGGCAAGGAACAGTGGGCAAAGGCAAAGTCATCCCAGCTGGAGTCCCAGGGGAAAGAGGGCCACCAGCAAGCGCTCATGGTGCCTGTCCTTGGGCAGGGTGCTGCTCCACTGGAGAGCAGCAGCAGGGCAGAGGGAGGTGTGGGTGAGGGGGAGCAGAGCCGTCCCACTGCTGGTGATGCCCTGGGAGATGGCTGCGTGCAAGGAGATGCTGCCACCAGCTCAACTGAGCTCACTGCTTCTGAGGATGTGACAGAGACCTGCACATTGCATTTGGAGGCATTGAATGTCTCGTCTGACCCCCTTCTGGAGCATTTGACTGGGGAAGCCTGTGCAGCGCAGCCAGGGAGTATGGAAATGCTGTCCTGCAAGGAGCCTCCCGCAGCCTATGAGATGCTTGGCTCCCAGGGTGACCTTGGCTTGGAGGTCAATGACAATACGCTTGAAGACATCCCAGACTTAGAGGAAGAGGAGGCAGATGTACAGGAGGAGGAGGTGGTGAGGCTGGAGGACAGGGTAGTAGCAGGAGACAGCCAGGGAAAAAATTCCCTAAGGCAGGCCAGAGGCTACCTTGAGGGGTCATGCTTGGACCACCCCAAGCTGGTGGCAGACACTGAGATGAGAGGGACGAGCCAAGCCAAGCTGCCAGAGGCCTGGCTCAGCGTGCTGAAGACAGCTGACCAGAGCCACCCACCTGTCCCAGAAGACGCAGCCGCCTCCGATGACGATGCCAGAGGCGGCTCAGAGTTGGTGCTGAAGGCACTCCGGAAGCAGGACAAGGAGCAGGCGGAGACACTGGTGCTGGAGGGCAGGGTGCAGATGCTGGTGGTGCAGTCAGAAAGCCAGATCTTTAAGTGCGAGAAGTGCTCGTACATCACACGGAAGGAGAAGTCCATGTCCCTGCACTCCAAGGCCAGCTGCCAGAGCCGCCGGGCCCCGCTTGTGTGCCACGAGTGCGGTGCCAGCTTTAAGCAGCAAAGGGGCCTCAACACCCATCTCCTTAAGAAGTGCCCAGTCCTTCTGAAGAAGAACAAGATCCTCAGACCAGCTGGTCAGGAGCCACCTGGGTTGTGCCAACCTACTGACCAGCCTGGTGATAACAGTATGGAAACAGCAGGGAGTGAGAGGGGAGGCTCAGAGGGGTCTGGCCATGCTGAGAGCCCCTGGGAAGCTGAACTGCTACCTGACAAAATGCAGACGGCAGGCAGTCCTTTGGCTGGGGAACAGGCTTCAGGCTGTCCTGCCCCTGAGAAATCCCTGCTGGGTGACAGCACAGAGGTGGCGGAAAAGCCTCCCCAGCAAGGGGTTGGAGCTGAGCCACCTGGAGCTGCTTGTCCCCCCCAGCCTGGGAAACACTTGGAGAAATACCGGCTGGAGGGAGGGAAGCTGCACTGCAATGCCTGCTCCTTCGTGTGCTCCCGTGTCTCCACCATCACCTCCCACGTGGAGGACGGGTGCCGGAGCCTGGAGCAGTTCTGGTGCTCCCTCTGCCCTGAGGCCTTCCGCTCCAGGCGGGCCCTCAAGAGTCACTGTGCCGAGAAGCACATCGTGCATCCTGAGGAGGATGGACCCCAAAGCACTGAGCTCCCTGCAGGGGGCCTGGCCAGCGCTGAGGTGGGCCAGCCTGGTGAGCCTCCCCTGGATGCAGCCCCCCCAAAATCCACCCTGCCCAAGAGAAGGCGTTTCTCCTGCCCGACCTGCCCCTTTACCTGCCACCAAGAACGAGCTATGAAGACGCACAAGAAGAGGGGCTGCGTGGTGCTGGGTGAGTTTCGCTGCACCTCCTGTCCCTTCACCTCCAAGGTTGCCAAAGCCCTGCGGCTGCACCGCAAGCTGCACCGCAAGCATTACAGCAAGCGGCCGCAGCTGCAGTGTCGCCAGTGCGAGTTCACCTGCAAGCAGGCCCGCTGCCTGCGGCAACACATCCGCATCAAGCACGAGGGGGTGAAGCCACACAAATGCTGCTACTGCGAGTTCAGCACCACGCGGCGCTACCGCCTGGAGGCCCACCAGTCCCTGCACACCGGCGTGGGGCGCATCGCCTGCGGCATCTGCAGCCAGACCTTTGGCACCAACTCCAAGCTGCGCATCCACCGCCTGCGGGTGCATGAGAAGACACCCACCCACTTCTGCCCACTCTGTGACTACAGCAGCTACCTGCAGAATGACATCACCCGCCACGTCAACAGCTGCCACCGTGGTGAGCTCAACTTCAGCTGCCCCCGCTGCGAGGCTCGCTTCAGCTCCGAGACGGCCCTCAAGCAGCACGTCCTGCGGCAGCACGAGGAGAAGGTGTCCTACGGCTGTCCGCGCTGCGGCTTCATGTGCCACAGTGAGGCCACGCTCAAGTGCCACGTGCAGAAGCAGCACCCGCACCTGGAGTGCAGCACCTGCAAGGAGACCTTCCGCACCCGGGAGGCACTGGAGGAGCACAAGACACAGCATTTCAGCCACCGCTGTGAGCTGTGCAGCTTTGCAGCCAAGGAGCGGCAGCAGCTGGTGCGGCATTACGTGGAGAGCCACGAGCCAACTGCCCCCCAGGACAAACCCCTGCAGTGCCCCTTCTGCGACTTTGCCTGCCGCCACCAGCTCGTCTTTGACCAGCACATGAAGGGCCATGGGGGCACCCGTGTGTACAAGTGCTCAGACTGCGAGTACACCACGAAGAACAGGCAGAAGATCACGTGGCACATCCGCATCCACACTGGCGAGAAGCCTTACAAGTGCCACCTCTGTAAATATGCGTGTGCTGACCCCTCACGTCTCAAGGTGAGAGCCCTGCTTGGGGATGGGGGATATATCCTACTGCATCTACGTGGCTTGGGGGGGATCCAGACACAGCGATATGAGGAAGAAGAAACTCCCAAGGGGAAGTTTAGTCCTCTTTCTCTTCTTTGTGGCTCCTACAGGAATAGGAGGCGAGCAGGTAAAACTTCTGTGGGTACAATACATTTCTGACCTAAACCGTTCTCCCTGCTGTAGCAGATTAAGGTGAAGAGGGATTTGTAGCAAAGCAAGAAGGCGGGCAGCTGTCCAGGTTCAGTCCTCTTCCCACTGACATCTCTAGCATCCTCTGGGTGCAGCTGGCTGTGCCCCCATCATGGGGCAGCCTTGCACCATTCAAAGCCAAGTTTGGCTGCCCGCTGGCTAGCAGCATGCCCTGCAGCACCAGTTAGTCACATTGCAGGGAAGGCTCGGCTTCCCTGCAAACAGAGCCAGACCCTGCCCTCATTTCTGTCGATGATTAGCAACATTATGCACGGTAAAGGGCCTTTCCTAGAAAAGGAGGGCCAGGTGTGGGGTAATGGAGGGGAAAGTGGCCTGGTTTTGCTAAAAGAAATATTGACTTTTTTAATGGCCAGGCTGGGCTGGAGCCCTCTGAGGCCACCTGGGCGAGGCTGCGCTACGTGCACAGCTCAGGGCTAGCTCTGTTGGGCTGGGTTTTAACCTGGACTTTGCCCTAAATACCAAACAGGAGAGAAAAGCCGGTGCCCCTCCACAGGCTGGGACAGAGCAAGCTCGGCAGTACGGAGGTCTCATCCTGACCCCGCAGTGGCTCCCCCATGCCCATAGTCTGCCTGGCACGTAGACAGCCCTTCTTGCCCCATGCAGTTTGAGATGTCAGAGCTGTCCTTGAGCCCCTCGCTGCCACCCAGAGGCCTGCACATTTCCAGGGCAGGTGGCATGGCCTCATCCTGACCCTGCTCTCTTGCCCTGTGCCCAGTACCACATGCGGATCCACAAGGAGGAGCGGAAATACCTCTGCCCTGAGTGCGGCTACAAGTGCAAGTGGGTGAACCAGCTGAAGTACCACATGACGAAGCACACGGGTGAGTGCTACCCACCAGGGACAGGCCGTGGAGCACTGGGGAGGGCTCTGGGGCTGTGTGGACCCCAGCTCTGTACTTCCTTTGCTACCAGTGGCCCAGCTGGAAGCAGGGGAGGACCCCAGCAGTTGGGCGGCAGCATGGTCTTTTGTGCTGGTGCGATGGGGGCAGTGGTCCAGGGTGGGAGGGAAGGTGGGGTGGTACGAACCCCAGGGGCTGAGGCACATTGCCTTGGAAATTTGGGGTTTTGAGGTGCCTGCTGGCAGGCTGTGCCCTCCCAGCACAGAGGATGGTGCATAGGAGGTCCCTGGGCCTGATGCCATTACAGGGATAGTGAGATCCACAGGAGGGAAGGCACCATACCCCCATCCCAGTCCCTTCCTCATCACTGCAGGCGTGAAGCCGTACCGCTGTGACGAGTGCGAGTACCGCACCAACCGGGCGGACGCCCTGCGGGTGCACAAGGAGACACGGCATCGGGAGGCCCGCTCCTTCATCTGCGAGCAGTGCGGCAAGGCCTTCAAGACCCGCTTCCTCCTCAAGACCCACCTGAAGAAGCACAGCGAGGAGAAGCCCTATGTCTGCAATGCCTGCGGGCGGGCGTTCCGCTGGGCAGCCGGCCTGCGCCACCATTACCTGACCCACACCAACGAGCACCCCTTCTTCTGCCGCTACTGCCCCTACAAGGCCAAGCAGAAGTTCCAGGTCATCAAACACATCCAGCGGCATCACCCTGAGCGCGGGGCCGGTGACCCCAGCCAGGGGGTGGGCAAAGACCCCAGCACACCCACCGTCCACCTCCACGCTGTGCAGAGGGAGAGGCAGGCCCAGGGGCTCCCTGGGATGGAGCAGGAAGGAGGGTGCCCTGCGGAGAAGGACAGCGCTTCACAGTGAGGCCGAATCCTGACTGCTTTAAGGCCCCAGTGGCACAGGCCTGCTGTAGAGGTGTATGTGTGTGTATAGGCATATATGTATATGGGATGTAAAATATGCAGCTGTATAAAAGGAATCTCTCAGCTCACAGAACCACAGAATCACAGAATGGTAGGGGTTGGAAGGGACCTCTGGAGGTCATCTTGTCCAAACCCCCTGCTTGAGCAGGCACACCCAGAGCAGGGGGCACAGGAACGCGTCCAGGCGGGTTTTGAATGTCTCCAGGGAAGGAGACTCCACAGCCTCCCTGGGCAGCCTGTGCCACTGCTCTGGCACCCTCGCAGGAAAGTTTTTTTTTCTCATATTGAGGTGGAACTTCCTGTGTTCCAAGTTGTGCCCATTGCCCCTTGTCCTGTCATTGTGCACGAATGAAAAGAGCCTAGTCCCATCATCCTGACGCCCACCCTTTAGATATTTATAGGTATTTATGAAATCCCCCCTCAGTCTTCTCCAGGAAAAACAAACCCAAGTCTCTCAGCCTCTCCTCATATGGTAGATGCTCCAGACCCCTGATCATCTTCAGAGCTCTCCACTGGACTTGCTTAAGCAGTTCCCCATCCTTCTTAAACTGGGGGGCCCAAAACTGGACACAGGACTCCAAATGTGGTCTTACTAGGGCAGAGTGTAGAGGGGGAGGATAACCTCTCTCAATCTGCTGGCCACACTCCCTTTAATGCACCCCAGGATACTGTTGGCCTTCTTGGCCACAAGGGCACATTGCTGGCTCAGGGTCAGCTTGCTGTCCACCAGCACTCCCAGGTCCTTCTCAACAGAGCCACTTTCCAGGAGTTCAGCCCCCAGCCTGTACTGGTGCCTGGGGTCCCAGGTGCAGGACCTTGCACTTGCTCTTGTTGAATGTGATGCGGTTCCCCTCAGCCCAGCTCTCCAGCCTGTCCAGGTCTCATTGGATGATGGCACAGCCTTCTGGCGTTATCAGCCACTCCTCACAGCTTGGTATCATCAGTGAACTTGTTGAGGGTACACTCTATTCCATCATCCAGGTTATTGATGAATATATTGAACAGGATTGGACCCAGTACAGACCCCTGGGGAACACCACTAGTGACAGGCCTCCATCCCGACTCTGCCCCATTGATCACAACCCTCTGAGTTCTGTTGATGAGCCAGTTCTCTATCCACCTCACTGTTTTCTCATCTAACCCATACATCCTCAGCTTGTCTATGAGGATGCTATGGGAGACAGTGTCGAATGCTTTACTGAAGTCAAGATAAACAACTCATTTATCTCCCTTCATCAACCCAGCCAGTCACACCATCACAGAAGGCTGTCAGGTTGGTCAAGCATGATCTCCCCTTGGTGAACCCATGTTGACTACTTCTGATAACCTTCTTTTCCTCTACATGCCTGGAGATGACCTCCAGGATGAACTGCTCCATCACCTTTCTGGGGATGGAGGTGAGGCTGACTGGCCTATAGTTCCCTAGGTCCTCCTTCTTGCCCTTTTTGAAGATGGAAGTGACATTTGCTGTCCTCCAGTCCTTGGGCACCTCTCCTGTCGTCCATGACCTTTCAAAGATGATGGAGAGTGGCTGAGCAAGAACATCCACCAGCTCCCTCAGCACTTGTGGTTGCATCCCATTGGGGCCTATGGATTTGTGGGTATCTAGTTTGCCTAGGCGATCTCTGACCCAGTCCTTCTCAACTGATGGTAAGTCTTCCTTTGTCCCAATTTGTCCTCTCTTGTCTGGGGGCTGAGATGCCCGAGGGTCAGCCTTAGCAGTAAAGACCGAGGCAAAGAAGGCATTCAGTAATTCCGCCTTCCCTGCATCCTGTGTCACCGAGGCCCCTTCCTTGTTCAGCAGTGGGCCCACTGTATCCCCAGGCTTCCTTTTACTGCTGATGTATTTAAAGAAGCCCTTCTTGTTATCTTTGACATGCATTGCCAGATTTAGCTCCAAGTGGTCCTTGGCCTTCCTTGTCACACCTCTGCACACCCTGACAACATTCCTATATTCCCCCCTTTTTCCACATACTGTGAACCTCCTTCTTCCATTTGAGTTTTTCTAGAAGCTCTTTGGCATCCATGCAGGTCTTCTGGCTCCTCTGCCAGACTTCTTCCTCCTGGCGATGCACCGATCTTGAGCTCGGAGGAAGTGGTCCTTGAATACTGTCCAGCTCTTTTGGACACCCCCTGCCTTCCAGAGCCCTAGCCCATGGGATTCCTCCTACCAGGTCTTTGAAGAGGCCAAAGTTGGCCCTCTTGAAGTCCAAGGTTGTAACCTGACTCATAGCCCTGCTTCTACCACGCAGTATCCTAAACTCAACCATCTCATGGTCACTGCATCCTTTTAATCCTTTGAGCCGTTTGGAGCTCTGTGCAAGCCTTGGGGCAGATGCCTGTGGGGAGGCAGCGCAAGCAGAAGCCCAACTCCCCATCTCCATCCCCAGCACCACTGCACACAGACCCAAGCCTGCCTGTCACCAAACAATTTATTAAATTGCTTACAGAGAAAGGATATGGCAAGGGTTAGTAATGGGTGGTGCCCAGGAGCGGACCTGGGGGCTGTAGGAGCTGGGGGCTCTGCAGGGTCGGGGGCAGTGAGGACTGACTCCTCTCCCAGCTCTGCCCAGCCCTGGGGTTTGCTGGGCTCCAGCCTTGCTCGCCTGGCCAGGGGGAAACCAGCCCCTGTGGCAGAGCCGCAGTGCTGTGCACCATCTCTCCTCTTCTTCCTTGTGGCCCAGCCGTGACCGTGGGCCAGGGCAGGCTGCACATGGTGCACACAGGGGGCTGCATCAGTGCAGACCCAACACTCTTGGGGAGGCAGCATCCCAAACCTGGGAAGGGGAGATCAGTGCCTTTTCCCAGCCCCTGGAGGCCACTGCAGACAGGCACAGCAGTGACAACAACTCAGGGATGACACAAATGGCTCAACAAGAGGACGATGTGGTTGGCTGTGCAGCCCCAGCTGCCTGGGTCCAGCTCTATGGCTTCCATCCAGGTTCTGCTCATCTCATGGGCTCAGTCCTGCTCGGGGCCAGGCGGTTCAGTGATGCGGATGTGGACAAAGAGCGAAGAGGGTGGGATGCCGGTGCCATCCTTGGAAAGGAGATGGATGTGGCGGTAGCCTGCAGGGGAGACAATGAGGCTCTGGCTGATGGCTGCCCCTACCCTGTTCTCTCACACCCAGCTGAGCCCAGACACACCTGCGGAGCTGCCCTGGCCCAACACTGGGCAGCAGCCACTCACCGGGTTTGATGTTGGCAAAGGCCAAGGTGAACTGGCCCACGAAGTCGTTCCTGGAGGTCTTGTCATAATCCTCCACCACAAAGCGGACGAGGGCCAGCTCGGGCACATGGAGCTGGAACTGGAGTGTCTCATCCCAGCGGGGGTTAAACCCTGGGAAGGGAGAGCGGGTACTGGGAGGGCAAGGGAGGGCAGGGATGGCTGCCTGGGCACAGCAGGGTCCCTGGCACCACCATGGGACTCACCGTTGTTCTCAATGTACTTGGTCTCCTGGCGCGCCTGGTCGGCAGGGACCCCATGGATCTCCACGCGGACCAGCGGGTCGATGATGGCTCCGTCCTTGCTGTTGGCCACTTTGGGCAGCTGCTGCCCGCTGATCACCTGCGGGAAGGGGCAGTGAGCCTGTGAACTGTCAAACTGATCTGCTGGGAGGCTGCTCAGCAATGGCACTCTGCCTGGCAGCGTCCCCACCCAGCTGGGACCGACAGAACCCCAGGACACTGTCATGGGTCCCTGGGGTCTCTCCTCAGCCCTGTACCTGGATTGTCAGAGTGATGGGGCCAGGGCCCTCCCAGCTGCCAGGGTCACTGGGGTTGAAGAGAGTCTCCTCATCCCTCAGGAAGGGTGGCTTGAGCACATAGCCACAGCAACCATTCTGGCTGAAGAGCCCATCACACAGGTCCATCTCCATGCCAGCTGTCTGGAAGTTCAGGGCCACTGGGGGAAGGCAGTAGGGAAAGGGGTCAGGGCAGCTTGGAGACAGTGCCCTGCTTGGAGGTGAGAATCAGCCTCTCCCCATGGCCAGAGAGAAGTGGGGCCATACGGGGACAAGCCACGGATACCTGGGTACCCCCAGGCTCCTCAATGCAGGGCAAGAGCCTGCAGCCAGACCTGGTGCCAGCCAGGGTTGTAGCTGGTACCAACAGAGGTGTTGATGGTACCATTTGGCACGAGATGTGGGGCATCTCCCCGGCCCACAGGTCTGACACGCCCTAGCCATACCTATCTGACACCCCACGTTCCACATCTCCTGGGGGCTGTAGTTGGAGGAGTCGGTCCGCATCCCGCTGGGGTAGATGCGTGTCAACTGCCAGGTGTTGTGGCGGACAAACTCATTCCCTAGGGATGGAGCATCAGGGCCACTTGTAGGAGTCATTCCCTGGCCTGCACTGTCACCCACACCATGTGCTGTCCACCCATCCATCAACTCACCTGCTCATCCAGCTATCCAAACATCCATCCAGCTATTCATCCATCCACCTACCAATTCTCATCCCTCTCCCCTCCCAGGAACCCAGGCGTCCTGCCTCACTTTCTAAGCCAATAACCCCACCTCTCCCACCACAGCTAAAACCCAGGGAACAGCCCCGCTGGACCCTCTTTCTCCTGGACAGGGAGTGAACCCCAGTGTCTGGAGGATCTAGCTCTACACCTGAGGAAGCCCCATGATGCATCCTCCCTGGCCCACTCCCTGCATGCTGCTGCACCCTCTGCCTCACCTGCATCCCGGATGAGCTTCCTGGCCTTGGCCTCGGCGAGGGAGGATATCTCAGAGGGCCGGGAATGGCTGCGAGCCTCCTGGAAGCCCCGGAAGGACACATTCTTGCAGTAGACTACACAGTCGGACAACGCCTGTGCCAGGCTCTCCTTGTCTTTCTGCAAGGCAGAGCCATGTTAGGTCCACCCCGATGGGTGCACTGTCCCCCAGCACTCACCCAGGATGGGGGCAGTAGAGCCCAGGGTAGCTGAGAGCAGCCAGGAGGTGCTGGAAGTGGCAGCATCCCACCACAGGCAGCCTTCCTGCCAGGAACGGAGCAGGCAGGGGACCCCCAGCATGGTTCCACCACAGGGATGCTGTGCAAAGAGGAGGCTGGCATGTCCAGGAGCAGAAAGGGTTGTTCCCCCTCCCTGGTGACACCCCTGCAGTTTCTGCCTCTCCCCTCAGCACTGGGATGTCACCATGACCCATAGCTGTGTCTGGGGCCTCAGTGCTCCCAGCCGACCCCCAGCCTGGGCCACTCACCTTCATCCTCCTCTTCTCCTCCTCCACCTCTGCCCCGTTGTCATCGTCAGACACATCAGGTGCCTCATCCCCTGGCCCATCCAGCATGTCCTCCAGCCGCCCGATCTTCTTCCCTTTCAGCAGGATCTTGTGCTTCAGCTCCTGCAGGGTTGTGGATGGAGGGGTAGGCACCCTGGGATGCCCATCTCCTCCATGGGACCTGCTGTCCCCTGGGACCCTGCACTGCTGGAGCCAGCACCACCAGCTCCCTGCAGCACCAAGGCTCTACCCTGCTGTCCCTCTGGCTCTGCAGGGCATGGGGAGACAACCCTGGGGACAGCTTTGGGACCCCTGTGAACATGAGGGCACAGGGTCCCCAGGGTCCTCAAGTGCTCCAGCAGAGCAGGACAATGCTGGGACAGGGGTGGCCTTTCGTCTGGAGAGCAGAGCCACCTCCTCACCCCACTCCCAGGCAGAACAGCAATGCCCAGCACGGCCGTGCTCTGTCCCTACCTCCGGGGATGGGAGCTGGGTAGGGATGCGCCCATCAGTGGTGGCAGTGAGGAGCTGTTCCCCCAGGATGGCTTTGAGCTGCTGGGCCAGAATCTCCTGCTGCTCCATGCTGCAGTGGTTCTCCAGGGACAGGATTACCGGGTAGTCTGAGGTCTGGGGAGCAATGTGCAAAGCTGGAGATTAGCCTTGGTGGCATTGAGGAGCTCTCACAAGGGCTCTGCCCAGGCGTGATCAGTGCCAGGATGGTGCCCCTTGTGTGTCCTTGTATACCCCTGAGACCTTCATACCACTCCAAACCCCCAGCATCCCCCATATCCCATCTCACTACTGCATCTTCCAGGCCCCATCTCACCCCTGCACCCTCAGCAGACCATGTCTGCTTGAGCCCCCATCCCCTGGCATGGCACAGCACAGGGCTGTGGGTCAGACCGCCCAGTGCTGTCCCCCAGCAAGTGACACAGCCAACCCTCCTCCCCCGCAGTGGGGTCAGTCTTGCAGCAGCACCAGGCATGTGAGTCCCAGCACCACTCCGCCTCCAGAGACACATCACTGCTCCAAATTACAGCCACATCCCCACCCACAACAACCAGCATGCGGAGGAGGGTGCCCTACCTTGAAGGCGTACTTCCCCAGGGTGCTCACCACCTCCCGGAAGGGGATCTTGGATGTGAAGGTGTGGCCGTGGTACACCATGGGCTCCCCGTTCGGCCCATCCCAGCAATCCACCTCCAGGCACCGGCAGCCCCGTTTCAGAGCCCTACGGGTGGGTGGTCACCCCTAGGACCCCACACCCAGACAGGGCACCAGCACCCTGCCCTCCCCTCTGGCTGTGGGAGTCACCCCTTCAGGTACCAGGGGATAACAGCCAAAGGTGGAGACGCTGCTGCAGGAAGAGGGCAGTAAGAGCAGTGAGGGCAGGAAGAGCTGGGCTCAGCATCCCCAAAATGGACCCCCTTGCTGGGCAGCACATGGCACAGCCACAGGGGTGCTGGACCAGGAGGGGGCAAAGGAGCTTCTTCTCTTGGTGGGTTCTCCCCATGGAGCTGCCTGGGACACAGCACTGGGGCAGGAGGGTGCTGGGGGACAGCCAGGAGGATGCAGGCCCTTTACCTGATGTAGCCCTCGATGCTGCTCTGGCCCCGGATCTGGTCCTCGATCAGGTAGGTGTTGTGGGAGGAGGAGATGAAGTAGTGACAGAGTGGCTGGCTCATGTCCTGCCACAGCACCCGGTGCCGGGGGTTGAAGATGGAGCCCTCCGGGGAGCAGAGGTACATGAGGAACCCGTCAGCACTCAGCACATGGCGAGCCCGGGCTGCAGGCAGAGGGAAAGGCTCAGTGACAGCTGGGGACACGGCAGGGACAGGATCAGGACAAATGGGGCTGCTGGCAGCTCCTGGCATCTCCAACCCAGTGGTCATGGCTGCTGCCAGAGGCTGGGGCACACAGAGAGATGTCCCAGGGCAGCAGCTGTGGGAAGGTGGGCAGCATACCCCAAAGCCAGAGGTTGCGCCCCATGGCTGGTCAACCTTCTACACCAAAATGGCCCAGGAATGGACTGAAAAAGGGGAACTGCACCCAGATCACATCATGGTGAGCTTTCTCCCTGTGCCCACCAGCAGCAGGATGGGGCTGGGGGTGACCCTGCCATGGGGCTGTGGGTATTAGCCCCCTCCTTCACCCCACACAGAGCACAGCCCATGTCTAGGCTGGCTCTCACCTGTCTCCGACGGTTCATACTTGTCGATGAGCTCCATGGCCAGCTCCTCTGTGCCCTCATCCTCCAGCTGCTCCTGTCGCAGGAAATCCACCAGCTCCAGCAGTGTCAGCTTCTTCCCATCCTCAGAGAAGTCCTGGAAGAGGCTCAGCACCTCCTCACGCTTCGTGAGGGCCTTGTAGAAGAGCACAAACTCCTCCCCTTCCAGCGTCCCCGACTCTGACTTGTCAGCAGCCTGTAAGGGAGCTCACTCAGCACCCAGCTGGGGCAAAATGGGGTGCCCTGGCCACCCCATGGGGCTGCAGGGGGATTCATCCACCCACAGAAGAGGGCACAGAGACTCCATGCCAGCGGCAGTGGTAGGCATTGATCAAAGCGTGAATGGATGGATGGATGGGTTGGCTGATGGAAGACTGGTTGGGTGGACTGATAGATGGATGGGTCCGTGGATGGAGAGATGGACAAACAGATGGAGAGAAGGATGGATGGATGGATGGTTACGTACACGGATGGACGGACAGCTGGGGGGATGGTTGGATTGGTGGATAAATAAACAGATGGCTGGTTAGCTGGGTGGCCAGATAAGCAGCTGGGAGGACAAATGAATGGGAGAGAGCAATAGCTGCCTTGGCTGGTTGGGTTGAAAGATAAATGATCAGATGGATTTTTGTCGGGGTAAACAGGTAGTTTGGTGAACAAATAAATGGATGGATAGGTGGGTGGGTGGGTGGGTGGATGGATGGACAGACAACAGAAGAAAGTGACCACATCCTTCTGCAGAGGGTTGTAGTGCAGCTTGTTCCAGCCCCATCCCAGTCCCTCCAGGCCCTCAGGTGCAGTGCGTACCTGGAAGAGCCGCAGGGCATGATCCTCATTCATGTCCACGTTCATCATCTTAAGGAGACGCTGCACCTCCTTGAAGTTCATGCGCCCATCTTTATTCTTGTCAGCTTTCTGAAACCAGTCACGAATCCATGTGCAAGAAACCAGGGCAGATGTTAAGGGAAAGGACCTTGGCTAAGAGAGATGGAGCTGGGGAGCATCAGAGGGCTACTTTTCCTTTTTCTGTGGGCTCTCCCTGCCCTGATGCAGATGGTGAGACCCAGAAGAGCTAAGCACATGCTGGGGCAAGGCAGGAGGTCAGGGAAGGACTGAGTATGGAGGGCAGAGTGGTGCCAGCAGGAAGGATATTGGTCTATCTTCTCCCTTTGATCCATGCTGGTGGCCACCTCGATGAGCTGGCACAGGCCCTGGACCCAGCACTGCGCCTCTTCTGCTGAGCCCGCAATGAGGTCCAGGTTGCTCCGGCGGCCATAGAAGACAATGGTGAAGCAGCGCTCTGGGGGGAACTCCTCGGCCAGGCTCTGCAGCACCTCTGACTGGTGCCCTTCCCGCACTGTCTCCACATCGCTGATGGAGACTAGGGCAGAGGGAGGGGAGGCCTGTCTATGGGGACAAGGACTGCAGGGTGGGGGGCACCGCCCACAGACATCTGTCCTTCCAGCCACCCTTTCCTGCACTCATCCATCCATCAATCCACCCACTGAGCTACTCATCCATCCATCCATCCATCCATCCATCCATCCATCCATCCATCCATCCATCCATCCATCCATCCATCCATCCATCCATCCATCCATCCATCCATCCATCCATCCATCCATCCATCCATCCATCCATCCATCCATCGAGCTACTCATCCATCTGCATCGCTCTTTGTCTGCCTACCCCTCCACAGGCACACCACAGCTTCCACTTGTATCAGCTCAAATTTCTACTCAGCCCGTGTGACCCATGGGTCCTGCTGGGGGCAGGACGCTTCATGGAGAGGTGTGGGTGAGAAGAGCCCACACACTCACACAGACCCTCTCTTGAATGCCCCAGCACCCTTTGCTAGCATGGCTCCAAGAATCTCCACACATTCACACTCCTGTTCACTCTGAACACTACTGATGGCCCCATGAACAACACACAGCATCTGGTACTCACAGGCAGACTCAGTTTTGCCTGTCCTCTTGGAATGGTACCAAATGGTCATGCAGTCATCCTGCAACTTGAAGTAACGTTGCTTCTTCCAGCTCTTGGACTTGACTTTGCGCATCAGCGTCCCTTGCTGCATCTGCTTCAGCGTGTCTGTGAGCTGGATGCCTGGGGGAAGCATGGGCTGCATTACTGACGGCAGGGGTATCCAGCCACTGTGCTCTGCTACCTTGCTCCCTCCCACCACCCCTGGCACCCCACACGGTCCCTCTATTTGGGTTGGAGGAGGGGCAGACCCCAAACAAACTCCCTTCACCACAAGAGGGGCAGAAGGTAATTCCCCATCTTCCCACCTGCCCTCAGCACTGCCAAACCCGGTCCCAACGACCGCAGTGGGGTAGGGATGCTCCCGAGTGCAGCAAGGTGAGCTTGACCCACAGGTCAGATTTGCCTTGGTGTAAATCCAGATGGCCCAGTGCCCTGCCCCGCACCTCCCCTCCACCAGGGCACTCACGGGCATTGCACAGCAGCGATGCCATGGCTCTCCTTCTTCTGTGCTGGCAGCTGCTGGAGAGGGAAAAGAGAGCACAGCTGGAGGGATTGGGGCCAGAGCCCCAGACTGCACTTGGGTCCCACTGGCTGGGCTCCGGCCGTGCCCATGCATGTGCAAGCTGCTTGTGCTCCTGGCTGTGTGCAAGCACACCTGCGCCTGTCTCCTGCTGGGTCATTGCTTTCCTTAAGTGTCAGGTTCACCCTGCTATGCTCATGAAATATTAATTTGCATTACCAGGAAGCTGGAGCTCGAAAGGTGCGGGAGGAAAACAGAAAACTTGCGAGTGCAGCCGCCCCACAGCCCGGCAGGTACCAGAGCCCTGCTGCTCCCAGGTCACTGCCCCCAGGGGAGAAGCAGCCCCGGGAGCCATGAAAAACTGCCCTGGGGGTGCCCGGGAGAGCCAAGAACAAGCCCCACTACCTGGAAAATAGCCCCCCAGCCAGGAAATTTGGAAGTAAGGGAGACCCTTACTTGCTGTAAGAGCAAGGAAGGGGACGCAGAGCAGGACCCCCAGCTCGCCCAGCCCCTTCTCCCCAAGGAACGTCAGCACACCAGGGCTGCAACCACACTGGCAGCCCTATGGAGACCGCGCTGCGATGAGTGGGACTATAAATACAACTGGGCTGACAATAAGGCTTGGATTAGGCTTGTTAAGGCTTTAATTAGACTGACAAATCACTGGATGTGCCTCTCACCCAGCTGTTGGAGCTGGGCCCTCGAGGAGCAGGCGCCACAGCCAGTGGGCTGGGATTTGAGTGCAGGAGGGAACCCGGGGGTTGCTGGGGACAAGGTGCTCTGTGCTGGGGCACAGGGGTTGCAGCCATGCCCCAGGCCCCTGACTCAGCACAGGCACCACGGTGCGGGGCCAGGAATAGCCGGTGCCGTCAGCGTGCAAGTAGCTGCCAAGCCCAGCTGCCAGACCCTCACGGGCTCAGGCAGCCGTCCCCCTCTCAGTGTGGAGATGGGCAGGGCAGATCCCCAGCACAGCACTGGCTGGGGCTGTGGCCCTGCTCCTGGGGGACATGCCAGGTGTGGGGCTGGCAGTGGCCATTTGGCTGTCCCCAGGGCAAGTGGGGACTGCCTGCCCATGCTCTTGGGGACCTCACATGTTGCTGAAGACACAGAGCAGCAGCTGGGGTGCCATCCCAGCTGCCTCCCAGCAGTGCCCAGAACTGCATGTTCCCAGCACCAGCCCTTCTTGCAGGGCTCAGACCGCAAGGACTCATTGCAGTGCCTGCACCCACCCGCATCTGATGTGCTGGGGGGGCACCGATCCACCAGCCACAAACAGAAGGGAGGCACCACCGCTCCTCTCAGGCCCTGCAGAGGGAGTGCCCTGATGCCTGCTGGCTTGCACAGCCGCAGGAGTGCCCAGCATGCTCTCATCCCCCCTGCACCCCACAGACTACAGGGAACCAGTGGGGGGACAACCCCTGTCACCTGTCTGCCTGCACCCTCCTGCCTCCTGGCAGCAACCAGCCCAGTGTGGCTGCTTTGCAAGGACACAGCTCCAGGCACCCACCCAACCCGAGCCCCCTCCGCTGCAGTAGGTGAGGGGATAGAGACAGGGATGTTCTTGGGAAACCAGTGCGGAGGGAGAGGCAGCAAGACCGGAGGAGTGGAGAGAGATGCTGGCCTGGGACAGGGTGGGCTTGGTGCCACCATCAGGCCTGTACTCTCTGCACCCTGCCACACATGTGTGCAAGGAGGCAGCATGCAAGGGAGCTGCTTGCAGCCCCCAGGCCTGTAACCGTGCTGAGATTTTGGAGCTAAACTGAACTCCCCCCTTACAGGCTCCTGGCACAAGCCCATGTGTGCCCAGCCCTGTCCCAGCCGTGGAGCTGTGCCTTCCCTGCACACACAGCGAAGAAACGATCGCTTCCAGTGCAGGGAAGATCCCATAAGCATGGACACAAGGACATGCTGTTTGGCTCTCCCCGGTGTGTGAGCGATGCCCCGAGCCCAGTGCAGCCCAGCCCCATGCAGCCCCCCTCTCTCCTGTCTGAGTTAGACTTTTGAGGGGAGCGGGACAGGAGCCAGGGGCTGGAGAAACCCAACCCAAGGGCTTCCCGCAGGGCTGCTGCCTCCTGCCAGGGACAGCCCCAGCTCCCCCAGCACATGCTGAGCCACCGCAGCTTCCCTCCTGGAGGTGACAGTCCCAAAACAGAGCCGGAGGGGCCAGCGGGTGTGAGCGCTCCCCAGCCACTCCAGCACAGAGCCCTCCCGGGGCTGTCCCGGGGTCTGCTCAGCCCCGCGGCCCCGCACAGCCTTCCCACCTGCCCCAGGACACGATGCAGCACCCGGAGATGCAGCCTGGCCCACGCAGGGGGAGCAGCCGACGGGGTCAGAGGGACTCGGGGGCGGGGCGGGTCAGAGAAGGGGCTCCGGGATGGGGCAGCACAACCCGGGGGGTGCGGAGCTGGGGGTCAAGGGACACCTTAAAGCAGGGGAAACAAAACGGCCGGCACCTCTCCCCCCACACCACGCCACGCGTGTAGCCGCCTCTGGGAGGGCGCTGCCCAAGCCCGGGGGTCCCAGTCCGCCCCGCCGCCGCTCTCCCCCCGCGGGGGACCCGGCGCCCAGCCCCGTACCCGCTCTCCGGTCCCGCCGTGCCGCTCCGCTCCGCCGGTGCTCCACCGCCCGCGGCCGCACGGGGCCGGGGCTGCCCGGGCTGCCCGCCCCTCGGCAACGGCTGGGCGGCGAGCCCGCCCCCGCGGGACGCCCCCGGCCCCCGCCTCTCAAGGTCGCCTCGGATTAAGGTCACGCCGCTCCCGAGTGGGGTGGGAGCACCCACAGTCCGCCCCGCCTGGGGCTGAGCACCCCATTTCCACCTCCCAGCACAGGACTCTCCAGCTGGGAAGACATGCAGGACACGGCTGGAGCATCCCATAGCAAAACCCCCACGGGGATCCGAGCTGGGGCACCCTTGGGGCAGGCCGAGTTGGGTCCAGGGGCTGCAGGGCAGGAACGAAAGTTGAGGTGGTCGATGCTCCAACAGACCGGGACGCTGGGCCAGCGTGGCAGCACTTGCAAACACACCGCAGGAAGGCAGCGAGCATTCTCCCCAGCAGGCTCTGTATGGAGAACGCTTGCTGCCTTCCTGTGAAGCAAGACAGAGCAGCACCTCCTCCCCAAAATCGCGTCTGCATTACCTGCTCCCAGAGGGATGGGGTGCCACAGGGATGCAGCCAGCTTCCACCCAGAAAGGCCATGCACTCTCCCCAGCTCACATCCCCCCCTTCCTCCCACCTGCAATAAATTCCCCACTGCCACCGCCTGCCCTCCCCAAGAGATCAGACCAGAAGCAATTTGTGCTAGCTGGGGTTTTATTATTTATTAATCTGAACTTACAAAAAAAAAAAAAAAAAGAAAAATCAAACAGAAGCATTTTCACACCCTGTCAAGGTCAGGGTGGAGGGGAGAGAAAAGAGACAGTTATAAAACAGGACCACAGGGGCAAGGAAGAGGCCGTGCTCTGCCCTCGTTACGCAAGGCTGCGAGGGGAAGAGGGAAGGGCAACGAGATGGGATTTAAGACACTGTTGGCACAACACTGCAGATGATCAGCAAAATGGGCTACTTGAGAGGGAGAAATCGAGTGGCTGCCCAGGCTTGCCTGCAGCCAAGCACAGGCTCTGCTGCAGCAGTGCCCAGGAGCTCCTTGGCTGCTTCCAAGAGCTCACAGCAGCCACACTCACCCCTCAGCACAGGGAAGGCAGGGAAGCGGCTGCTGGTCCATTTTAATTGCAGTGGGGCCGAGGCAGATGCCAAGGCAGGTTTGAAAGCTGAAATGGATGCAGCCTGCTGGCAGAGATGAGTCGGTGGTGGGGCAGAACAGGGAGGGGGGCCAGGACCGAGACGCCTGGCAGGCAGCGGGTGCAGAAGCCAGCATACCTGGAGCCTGCAGGATGTCACTCCCAGCTGTCCTGCAGATGGGGATCATCGGTGGGTGGCCTGCCGACCACCACTGGGCAGGTTCCCTAATGCTGAGCCCCATTCGATGAGCCAGCCCACAGCCTTGCTGAATGGGAGGCCAGCACACATCAGCCCCCGGCCACTGGTTAGCTGCAGGAGCACACTTTTTACAGCATAAGAGCTGCAGCCCTGCTCTCTTCTCCTCCCCCAGAGCCCTGGGAAGCAAGCTTATGACGTGCGGGTTCATCGCAACTAATCCACCCCTCCTCCTAGGGCAAGCATCACGGTGGCCCAGCTCCAGACACTGCCTCCATGCCAAAGGAAAGGAAGAGAGAAGCTGACGACGCCAGCCCGATGCGGAGCCCAAGCAAGGATGTGCTGGCAGGGAAGAAAGCTGTCCCTGGGCTACTTGCAGCTGAGTAGCACTCTTAAGAGGGGACAGAACAACTGGATCAGCTTTTATTTAACTCACTCATCTAAACAGATGTGTAAACAAGAAGTGAGAAGGATCTGGAGGGATGTGGCGTGCGCACCCCATGTCACGCACCCACTTGGGTGGAGGCTAAACTAGCTTGAAGAGCAGACATCTGCACTAGCCCCTGCCCAGCAGTGGGGGGAGAGGCGCCAGCCAAGCCTGCTGGGGAGACAAGCATCTTTACAGATTGTTTTTATTGATTTTATTTTTTTAAGCTGTAGTATCAGCATTTGCTGGTGTTGCAATCCCCAGAGGCATGCTGCACTGCTACAGAGCAGCCCTTTAGCTGGGTGGGATGGTCTGCAGGGCAGCAGCCAGCTGGCATGCCCAGTTTGTTGTGGAAAAGGTCACCTGTTCCTGGTTCTTTGTAAACCTGAGCTGTTTCTTCCCTGATCCCCCACCTCCCCCAGCAGTCATTGTGGAGGAAGAGGGATGCCCCGTGGGTCAGTGACTTGACCCTCTTGCAGGTTCTTGACGAGCTGAGCCAGCCAGCGCTTTGTGGTGGTGTCGTCCTTCAGGACCTGGGCGAAGGTGGTGTCCTTCAGTTGGTCAGGAAGGCACTGCCTGAGAGCTTCACGTGCCCTACATCAAGAGACAAGAAACGGGGCCCAACAAATAAACTCACAGGGGCAAGAGGGGAGCAAACCCCACTGGGGTCACGACGCTCCTTTACCTGGGGGTCTCCCCAGCAGGGCCAGCCAAGGAAAGCACCAAGCAGCAGCACCGCAGCATGTGGCGCTTGGCCAGCCAGCGCTGCTCCCATCTGTCACGCTAGGTGCCACGAGGCCAAACCCTGTGCCCTGACACCTGTCAGCCAACAGCAACACTAGGAGAGACCAAGTCAACAAATACATACCCAGTGGCTTTGGGCAGGGCTGCTGATCAGCATGAAATCAGTTTGTATTCCCTCAACTAAATTTCATCCGTTGGCTTCTACTGCTACAGCCCACATGATGCAGAAGAGGGAGAGCATAGCGTACCTTCCACCTCAGTCCCTCCCTCGTACCTAGTTCAAGCTACGTTTAAGCTCAGGCAGAAGTAATCTGCACAGCTTGAATCTGCACGAGCCCCAAACAGTCACTGTTTCACCCATGTACCATAAAAGCTCCTGGGACTAGCAATAAACAAAAAACCCCAAACAGGCCCCAAACTCACCTGTTTTCCACACTGAGCTAAGGCTGATGTAAGGACAGAAGAGGAACCTTGACTCTCCCCACACAGGCACTGTGGATAGGAGCTGCACTTCCAAGGGAGTGGGAGAAGCCCCTGCCCAAACTCCTAAAATGTTTACCTGGGGTTATCGGAAAGGCGAAGGTAGCAGCGGACAACATGTTTCAGCAGCCGTGCCGATGGCTCCTTGGAGAGCTGCAGGACCATTTTACCCTGTTTGACAGAGGCCAGTGCCACCAGTTAGTCTTTGTAAGAACAACTTCACAATCAGCAGGGACTGGAAAAGACCATTAAATCACTCACTGTGGCTTCCCATGCATCACAGCCCATAACTTTTCATCTAGATACCCCTGCATGGAGCCCGGTGCTCTGCTTGCCAATGAGAATGCCTATGAGAAGAGCAGCAAGCCACGACTTGGAAAGGACTCTCTCAGCAGTTAGGGGAAAGCTTGCCTCATCTCTGTTGGTTTTTTTTTTACCTCCCCAGAACCGTTTAGTAGGTCCAGCTCTCTGCTAGATTGAAGAGAACCTGAGGTTTCCCCCTCATGGAGGAAGGCGAATGTATCCCAAATGCTTTGATAAGCTCAGGCTGAGTCACCCCATGAAGTGTGTTCCCAAGCTCTGTAACACTCCCTCTTCTCACCTGTGCTGTCTTCATTTCAACGCCCTTTAAAAATATTAACATGAGCCTGGGAAGCCACACCGAAGGACTGGGCTCACCCACACCACATATAGTAAGATCCACATCGGGTCTTATCACGCACCCGAGAGTTGTATTTTCTCTTTCTGCTACATCCCTCAATAAGCAATTACTGGGAAGCAAGACCAGGCAGATCTCCCTGGCCCAGCCTCCATTTCTCACGCTATGTAGGACGTTGCACCTCTGAATGCACCCAGCCTAGCGAACGGTGTGGATGCCTTCACACACCTGCTTTGAAGGAGTTTAACGGTCTGCTTCCTCATACTCACATTTGCCCAAGAAATTGGTGTTTTTTCCTGTAAAACTACATCGTCTAGCGCTAACCATTTTCCTCATTAGCCAAATTCACCTGCATTTGGATGTTCAGACAGTTAGCAATTAGCAGGTCCCCCTCATCTGCCCTTTTGCAAGCTCCCTGTTCTCAGCAGTTCCCCAGGATACCAATATTTCTTTATTTCAAAGAATAAGTCAGAGAGCTCCTCAGACAGCTCCTGGATAGGAAATACTTCCTCTTTTAAAAGCATGTAACACTTGCATAACATCTTACTCGGTTATCAGCAGACAAGGAAGTAAATCATCATCCTCATGAGACGGGAGTACACTATCCCAATAGAGAACACAAATGTCTATGAACATTTTCATCTTTCTCCGTAGCATTATGGAACATTAATCACGAGTGCTTCACCCAGTGGTGGGATTATACCACAGCTAGGATTTCTTCCACGTTAACACAGCTTTACATGCCCATATCTTTCCATGGTCATACCCTTCCCAGCCCCAAGTTCTTCTTTGGTCTCCTTCCCTCCCCTACCCCAGGGTTTCCAATTGCGTCCTTCACTTCACCTGTAGACCAGATGTACTTTCATCAAAGTTGATCCTTTTCATAAATGCAAAATCATGTCACATTGGACATTACGGACATCATCTCACAATTGTTCGTATTTTGCTGTTTGTGGGTGGATTAGGAGGTAACATTTTCTTTACATTTGGGAAAACAGACAAATATTGCCAATGAAAGCATCAACATTTAGGCACAGAACCAGCATTACAAAGCACTTCACTTAATGCTGCATTTTCTTCTCCTGAGACTGCTCTTTAAAAAGCAACCAAACACAAAACCACGACAATAGCTATTCCAGGGCAGGCATGTATTTGCCTCAGCAAGCCCTAAAGATAATAAAGCTCAAGTTGGGACTATTACTCCTGGGATGAATAAATTATGAGTACCCAGACTTCTCCTTCACCGGGGACAGGGAATGGACAAAAATTGTCTGCTCTCTCTGTGTTCCAACACAAGAATTAGAGTCATATGCAGCAGCTAGTAGGAGCCAAGTTCAAAGAGGAAAAAAAGGAGGTTGGCCCTCCAGGCAGCGAAGAGGAAACCTGTGACACTCCTTGGTAAAGGACACTGTGGATGCAAAAAGTTTGCACGGGTTCAAGGAGAGGACAGGACAAACTCTGGGGGTTACTGCATAGAAACCCCACAACTGGCCCCAGAAATCCAAAGCTGAAAATAGCTGGCAGCTGCAAGACTGTTATGAGGGCAATTATCATATATGCCTGCCCTGCTCTTACTCCTTTCCTCAACCTGCTGGCTCTTTCAACCTGTTGTGGGAGACATAGATGGGAAATGGATCCATGGCCTGAGCTGTGTGATCATTCTTACATAAAATTAAATCAGTTCACATTCAAATAACAACCCTGAAAACTCTTTCTTCTCTGGAGATGTTTACCTGGTTTATCTTGGGGACTTTGTATATTACAACAAATATGGGTTCTCTTGACATGCGAGCCACAGATATGCAAAGGAAACATGCAGAAAGCAGAGAGCTACAGTGTCACAAGCAGTGAGCCCAAGAACGATTTGCCTCCCTCATTCTGTGCTCCAGCCAGAGAGCAGTAAAGATGCTAAGAAGCAGTAAACCAGCTGAAGAAACTGGCTGCTAGAGCATATTTTTTTTCTTTTTTTTAAAGAGAAGAAACAAATAATCTTACCAGTATCATGGCAACATGGGAAAACCGCTCATAAGTCTGACAGATATATGCCAGCCCTGTGTCATCCAGGAGGATTTTCTGAAGAATAAATGTAGCAACCTAGAAAAGGGAGAAAGCAGAAAAGAAAGCATGTAAGCAACCTCTCTCTCCTGAAAAGGCTTTGTGCTGTGTTCTTTTCAAGGCAGTCCCAGAGCTGAATGGCCTTTCAGCAGGCAGCAAACGCTTTACTCAGTGAAAGTTTAAAGCCAAAATAAAATGCAGGACATTACACAATGCTTGGCATCTCTGGCCAAGGAAAGAGATGGACATAAAGCAGTGTGTACAAGGTGACTGGATACAGGTTGCATGAGACAGCAGCTACTGCAGGGCTGCTCAGGACTGCCTCGGGATTACAGCCACACCACTCTGGTCACAGACCAAGAAGCAGGAGAAGGATCTGCCCCTTGGCCCTGCCGTCTAGAGGACAAGCTGATTTTGGTTTTCTTCTTGAGCTCTACTGATTCATCATGAGAGGCGTGACTTTCTAGAAGAACCTCAGCCAGCTATCTCAGCTGGCTTCACCAGAGAAGCACACACAGACTAGAACCTATGGCCAGCCTACCTGGGTCATAGGACCAGCCTGACCACTGATCTGAGCTCATGGAGGACAGGGGAGACAGTTAAGGGAGGGACACAACAAACTGGTCCAGTGGGGTGAACACTTCCATAACCACCACTAACAACTGCCACCCAATCTCTGCACTGTGTAGCTACAGCATTTGTTCTTTCAGGCCAAGGGAAGCTGATCCTGAAAGTTACTCTGCAGGGCTGCAAAGGAGGGAACAGGTGTTGAGACCAGCAAGATCTTTCCCAGAAAAACTACCAAGCTCAGGAACTCCAGCTTAGTTTGCTGGTTTTGGCTTGTTGGGTTTTTGAGGAGGTAAAAACACCACCCAAAGTTGCCCCAGCATTTGCAACAGGACACAAGCCAACTCTGCAGGTTACTGTCTGCCTGGTCAGTTAGAGCTAAAACAACAAGTCTTATTTAAGACAAAAAGAGTAGGTACCGTTTTGGAGAGTTCACTGCCAGACTCCATAATGCGTAAGCACAGGGGGATAATTTCTGTTGTCAATAAGAAATTTATCACTTCTTGCTCATCAGTTTTCACCAAGGCCCCTTGAAGGAAAAACAAAACTCAAAATCAATAAATGATAAATCGTTTAAAAAAAAAATCTCACCTTTCAAAGAGGGCCTGTGCTGTGTCCTCTTCAGGAATCATTAAGTCTGAATGGCAAGCAGAGCAACTGTCATCCTAAATATGTTGCAGCACATGGCAGGAGAAGAAATCATTTTGGCATCATAAAAGTAATCAAGCTGGGTTTGGGGGTTATTCATTTTTCAGAAAGGGGATGCATTCTTGGCTCTCCCTCAGTGGTAACACAAGCACAAGGGGATGAAGCCACCCATAGCAACCTCTGGGAAGGAGAAATGTGTTTTAAGACCCCCCTATAGTTTATGCATGGAGAGAAGAATGTTTGGGGCAGAAATAAGAAAAAAAAAAAACCAGGATAAAGGGAAGACAGGGCAAATACACCCAAGTCAATCAACAACAAAAACCCAAAGAAAGCCCAGTCTGCACCCACTCATCCCAGTGTCAAGCTGGCCAGGCTGAGGGTGAAGGCACAACAAGCCTGCACATGCTTGTACTCACAGGAAACATATTTTGGGCAATGCACCCAGACTTCAGTGTTTTCTTATTAGTGAAAAGCCCAGTTCCTACACACTAAGAAGAACCTGCCTCCACAACTGATGGAAAAGGAGCAGCTCCTCCTGTTAATACTACAGGACTCAGAAGATCCCAATAAAGAGAGCTCCATGATTTTGGTCCTGCAGGTCTCTATACACACAGCATGAACTGCATCCAACTTGATAAAATAACCAGTGTTCCAGCATTAGCCTGGCTGCTTACCAATCACTCCAAGGCTCGTGAGCCGCAGGTACTCAAATGGACGTGTCTTGCTAACTGTGTGCAGGAAGGGGTACAGGAAGAGAGGGATATGAGCTGCCAGAAAAGCTGACCTGTAGGAAAGGCAGAACACCCGATGTTAGAGACAAGAAAAACAAAGCAATCACACAATCCAGCGGTGCCATGCAGAGCCTCAGACTATTCCTGACAGACACCGATGCTGCTGCTCCTCAAAAGTGCGTAACTGTTAGTTCTCTCATGGAATGATATGAAGTAAATTCTGCACTGGGCGCAGCACAAAACCTAACACCTAAACCGTCAGTTTTCAGCTGACCAGGAACAGAGTGTATCCTACTGTTTCTATTACCTCTTCCTGCCACCCAGACCCTCCGCTTCATAGATTCACTGTTGCATTTCACCTTGAAGGCTCCCACGGGCAGGGACAGTCAGCCACAACGCATGTGCAAAGCCTCTGCGTGACAGAAATCCAGACTGGCTGATCTCTAGGTATTACTACAGTTTAAATGTGCACAGCCACCTTTCCCCAAGAGTCCTCACACTGCCTTCTGATAATGGTGAAAAATACAGACTGCAGGGAGAAACCTGGAGAACACTCTGCTAGGAGAGGGAAGCTCTCTTGCACAATCATCTGACTTTCTTCCTCCATTTTCAGTTTTCAAACATTAAATGTAAAGGTGGGTGGTGTCAAACTACCCTACTTCTTTTTTATATCATCTCATGGAGGGTCGCTGTTTAATGCTACTTTGTGGCAGCTGAAAAATGGCTTCAGCTATGCAGCACTTTCTTCTCAGCAGGAACAGAAGCATGAGATCATGGACCTCTGGGTAGTTTTCTTCCAAGTTTTAGCTACTGATTTTGGCTGAGCCAACACCATCTTTCCCCCTGTTGACACGGGCTGGACACAAATTGAGAAAACCTGAAGTCAGGCGCTGGCTGAGGACTCCAGACATGGCTCTGCTATTGCTGCCTTGTCACACACCATCTCTGGGAAGGACAGTCCTGCTCAGTCCACCCTTTGGACAGCTGGTCTAAATAACTGTAAGCTGTTGGTCTAAATAACTGAAAGCTCATTAAAACAAGTATCCTGCACACAGCACTCAGCACAAAGGCACTCTTATTTCTGGCTGAGCTCCCAGGAGCTGCCACAACCCAGTGTTTTGGGAATTTGCAGGATCTCAGGATGATCCAGGGCATGCAATGCATTTAGGACCACGATAAAGCCGTCACCCTGATAATCCCTGCAAGCAAGTGAAAGCAGCAGGCAGCTGCCCATCTTCCAGCTCTGTCCTCTGTTCCACTTCTCTTGGTGAAAAAAAGAAAGGGGCGTACATGCTTCTGGAGTCAGAGTCTGAGCTGTCAACATCAACAGCTCAGAAAACTCATGCACCTGGAAATGCTTACCTCGTTTCAGGATGTGATGCAACACACTGTAGAAGGGCTAAAGCATTGCAGACTCTGTTGGACTGATGGGCTGTCAAAGTCGGAGGGTTGATTGATGGATAAATATTTACAATTTCCTAAAAATTAACAGATGAAGAAAAGTTAAAGGAGAAAAACATCAGAAAGCTGCACCAGAGCACATGCCCAGCAAGGAACTATGGTGGCAGGAGATAACAGTCTGCTTTCACCAAGCATCACTGTGAAGTTATGTGGCAGCCACCACACTGCCCAGGCAAGGGCAGAGCTGGGTCAGAGGTAATTTGACAAGGAGTCACAGGAATGCATTCAAACCTTAATTTCACTAAAAAAGGGTTAATTTCATTTCCTGGCTCTTTACTAGTATAGGGACTGCTTTGTTTTGAACTTCCAGATCGAAGAGGAGTGTTGTTCCTGTGCCTAAAGACAGAGCACACCCACTCTATTCGTACTGTAGCTGCTGGTACTTTTCTAGCTCAGTGCAGGGGAAGCAGCCAAGGGTGAAAAATCCAATTCAGAAATCTGCCTGCTTCCAACTATAGCCCCCTTCTAATTTTCTTCACTTGTTTCAGGGCCACTCCGAGAACAGTCTGACATTGCCAATCCTGCACTCTCTTCTTTCCCTCTTCTAAAAACATGACTAGATTTGGCACTGAGAGGCAGCCAGTCATCAGTTGTAGAGTAGTTTGCCTAGAGATAAGCTGAGCTGCTTGGTTTCACATGAAACACAAGGACATTCCCTTGCAAGGATCTCTGGAACAGTGAGCAGCATTCCCATATGCTGTCCTTCCAGCAGGCTCCATGCAAGGGCAACCTCCTGACCAGGAAGTGCTCAAGCTCATGCAAAATGAATAAAACCAGAAATCTGAGGTGTAAGACTGGTGTAAGACTGTTGTGGCTCTGCTATGACATTGTATGAAAACAAGCAGAACATGATCCACAGGGAGCTCATACACACAAATTGCCTGTTCCCCTTCCAACTACATAAGGCGCCTAATGAGAAATCTTAAAATTTCTGCACACATTGCCTTTCTAGTGATGATTAACAGCAAATGAGCTTCCCACCTCTGCTCCCCTCACCACACAATCCAGCATACACCGTACTCCCAGCCACGTTGATAAGGGACCCCACCAGCACCTCCCCAGATCTGCCCCATGGACGCCCAAGCTTTGCAACATGCTGTTGCTGTGCCACAGAATAAAGATGCTGCCAGTCCTACCCACCTGAAGGAGAGCAGCAATTGTGCCAAACGAATGCCACAGCATTGGGGCAAGGTCAGGCACAGACTCACGCTTCTTGCTCAGCTCCAGCAGTGCATTCTCCCGCGTCTCAGGGCTAGACAGCTCATTGATCCATTGGTAGATCTTTTCACGGTCAACCTGAGCCAGCGCTGTTGGCACAGGCTGGGAGGGAGACAAGAAAACTTCAGCCCAAACATTTTATCCAAGTCTCACCCAAACCCTTCCCACAACCTGGCAGGTAAGCAAAAAAAGGCTCAAGAAACTCCTGACTAGGGGAGGAACTAAAGCTGCATTAAGATGCTCTGGATATGGATCCCTTCCTTAGACTAGCCTTATTATTTCACCTGTCTGAAATGCAAAGGTTTTACTTTCTGGCCTGACTTGTTAGAACAGTTTTTCTTAATCTGCTTGTCAAGTAATACCCCGTAACTTCATTCAGCAACATAAGAGAGCCATGCTGCTGTCTGTGCCAGCAGAGCTCCTGGGGAGGTTGCACATACTTCAGAGAGCTATCAGTTGCTCCACCCGAAGTTAGCAAGCATTCATTTCAAGCTTCAAGCATAAGCTTCCACAAATTCAAAGTAATGCAGACGCTACCTTTTTCTCTCCAAAACCCTCTGTGACACTGGAGCCTGCCAATGGGATTCACCCAACATACATGAGAAAAATATTCCTACAAATACTATAAAAATTCTCACTACTCCAACATCAGCATGACACTGTCCACAGCCAGTAACACCTGTTGTTAGAGACATCTCATATTCATCCCATGTACCTTGTTTGCATGCATGGAGCTAAAAAGGAATTTTCCAAGACCGACTTTCTGCAAAAATTCCTGTTCAAAATAATCCCAGAGAAGCGAGGGTCTGTATTCACGGTCAAGGCACATTTTCTGCTACTCACGAGAAATGAAGGATTTCTCTTCTGCCTTTCTTGGAACATCAGGGAAAGAACAGCATCAAGCCCAACAACTGAGGGAGGGTTGGGAAGGAAAGGAAGAGAAATGTGGAACAGTAGCATAGTTTCTGTGGAAAGGGCAAAGAGCAAATCCTTCAGTGGAAGCTTTGTCTTATGCCACTGCTGGCACAGCAAGCACTCAAGGTGTAAACAAATGCTCAGCAGGCTTCCAGAAGAGATGGTTTGGGGATTCAGATCCAAAATGTTGAGCGAGACAAATACAGGCATTAAAACCCCTTGTGTGAATGCTTCCGAAAGCTAGTTCAGAATCTATAAAAACATTCTGCTGCAATGTTTACTATTCAAGTAAAGCACAGCCCTGTCTGTAGGCTGCTGCTCCTGAGCTAGCCTGCACACAACCAGCTCAGCATCCCCACGCATATGGCAGTCATGGCTGAGAGCAAAGAACCGACTGTATTTTTCTTGTTAAACCCAGGCTGAAACTCTTCATGCGCTCACCACAACAGATGTGAGCACTGCCTGTACCACACTGACAGCAGCACTACTGCTAAGCAGCTCTTTGTCGAGGAACCAAAGAGAATATAAAGGAGTTCGGGATTGAAAGTGGCTGGAACCAAACCTGAAACCCTATTCCAGAGGTAGGCTCCCAGAACTGCAGGAGGGATGAAGGGAGACTTCATAACCTTTGCCAGATACCTCCAGAGCTTTCCGTCTCTGTTTCTGCAAAGGTTTCCTTCCTCCATTCATCTGCATATTACATACGTAGTTATATCCAAAGAGATTCTTCCCCAGCTGTGGGATTTCTCTCTCCCCCAGCCACTTCCATCCTATTACTTAACTTAAATGGCTATGTATAAGCCAATGGGCTGTTATCAATCCCTGTACTCTAGGGCTCAATTACCTTTTTAGCTGTTCATCTTTACCCCATCCTCTTTTTTCTCACCTACTCTAAACTAGTAATCCTCACACTAAACTAGTAATCCTGACAAATTTATTGTGCTTTTACAGCTGGGAGTGCAATTACAATGGCAACTCCTACACTGGAGCTCTGAAAGAGAGGGAGAACGAACAGAGCTCATTTGTTTTTATTTGGGATGGTAGAGTGACAAGCAGTGCAGCAATAATATTATAATTGTGCTATCTAAAGCTTCCATCTATTTTTCTAGGCTCACTCGAAGTTTCAGTTCCTGTAAGCTTAAATACATCAACCCTTTAAAAGCACAATCATGTGCTTGTGATCCCTAGAGAACACTAAGTATATTTTCCACACAATTAAGTTTATGATGTCCAATATCTGTCTTAGCCAGAACCAACTGCTTTTCACAGGCTCTACAGTTGCTGCTCTCATTTTAGTTTAAATTGAAAGACATATTTTTTTCCAAATTCCTACTTTACTGTTGTTCCCCATTCTCCCTTTGAAACCTAGAATGCTGGGAAACCCTGAGAGCTACACTCAAATCCTGCAAGCTCCGAGACAGAACCCTGCCAGGCAGACTTTCTTTTGCACACAGGGAAAGCAAAAGTTATCAACAGTGTCTCAACACAGCACAAACTAGCCACCTCTGCATCATGAAAGATCTTGTAACACCATCCTCAAGATACACAGCATTACCCCAAACATCCATGCCTGATTACATCCCTAACAATCACATAATGAACTGGATTCAGGCAACTGGCTTTCTCTTCCTAACTGAGCAGTTGCTGCCAGGCACACTACTAAAAGTACTGGTCAACCAAAGCAGAACATTGACTAACTGGATACATATGCTTTCTAAACTGTTTTGATAGATCACCAACTCAAAAAATACCAAAATGACCTTTGAACTTCAATAGCAGTGAAGAGGCTGGTTTGAGTTGGGCTTTCAATGCCTTGCTGCTATTTACAGCTGTGTTTATTGTTTTTAGCCTGTTCTCGAGCCTCTAGTGTGTTATGCCATCTTCAGGTCTGAAATCAAAGCACCAGCTCTGCCACCAGCATCACTGTATGAAGACCAATGCTTTGGCTTACGACAGCATTCACACGCCCAAAGGGATTCTTGAGCCAATTCACGACCCTACTAAGAGGTAATGTTATTTACCACAGCTCCCAAGCACATCTCCAGAGCCAAACAGCCTTCCCTGCCACCTTTAGTCTAAGTATACTAACCAGCTGCGGTGGAAAATGTTTCAATACAGAAGTACCAGGTGGCATGAATTATATATAAGTTACATAGACATTCAAATGAGTCCCAAAATAAAGTTGATTTCTATTCCTGAAACATATTATTTTGTTTAAATTGCCTTTTAAAAAATCCTTTTATAGAGAAATGACAGGAACACAGAAAGAGGATTAATGGAACGACAGTCCCTCACACATTTTGACAAGTACTTCGGAATGACATTGCTATAAAAACATAAATGCTGATTAAGACAGTTCACTAAGATCTTGTACACCCTTTTATGCCCCAGAAAGCGTCACTTTACACCAGAAGTATTTGCCAGCACTCCATGAACTAATTTAAAATCACAAGCACTTCAAGTGGGAAGACTTAAAAAGCTCTCTCAACTCCTGCTCATAAGTACTTTACTCACTCTTGTTTGCTCGCTAGTTCAAGCAGATCCTTGAGCTAAGTTCATCTGAAAACAGCTCTACCTGCTGGTCTGGCAATACAACTCCCAAACCCAACACGCACCAGAGGCTCAAGCAACTCCAGGAAGTCTCCTGCACGCGTATTTGGAGAAGTGAAAACCAAAACACAAACCCGCTCAGACAGAAGATGCAATAACCACATCGCTCAAACTCAGCGCCCATTTCTAAGCCCTGCCAGGCAGAAGCACCCTTCCTCCCCCACCAGCCTGAACACCAGGCACCCCATCCCGCCGGGGCAGCTGCCTGCGGGCGAGCAGGGCGGGCTCCAGCTACGGACGGCGCTATGAGGTGCTGGGCAAGAGTGAGAAAAGGACAGGCAGCCTCTGCCTTTCCTCTCGCTTGCCTGCCGCCCTCGTGAACTTTTTGCTACTTTCTCTCTCTCTCTCTGCAGCCAAGGCCAGAAATAAAAGAGCTCTTCAGAGGACGGAGAAGGCGGCCGGTTGCTCAGGAGGGAAAACCCCAGGCGGTGCACGACGGGCGGAAGGCCCGTGGCGGGGACACCCACCAGGGGAGCCCCCGGCCGAGTCCCCCCCGGCCCCCCCAGCAGCAGAGCAGGACACGGCCGCCCGGGGGGCGCAGGGGCGTTCCCACGGGGGCAGCGGCAGCGAGGCAGCGCTCATCCACCGCCTCCCCTCTGCCAAAGGGACGCTCCGCCGCGCCAGCCGGCCACCGGGGCGCTCAGGGGCGGGAACGAACCGGGGCTCCGCGGCCTAAAACCCCTCCCCCCCCCGACGCCCCACAGAGGGGAAACGTCTCCTCGCAGCTTAGGCGGGCCCCGCTCCCGCCGCGGCCTGAGCGCAACGGGGTGGGGTGTGGTGTGGTGTGGTGTACCGTCCCGCCTCACCGCGGCTGTAGCCAGGCTGTGCATGGTGGGAACGGTGCCGGTGCCGGGCCCGCCTCAGGAGAAAGAGGAAGATGCCGCCATAGACGCGTACCCGCCCCGTCCCCTCACCCCGCCGCGAGGGAGGCTGGGGCGGGGGCGGGGCGCCAAAGGCTGCGCACATGCGCGGGGCGCTGGCGGGGCGGGGCCGCTAGAGGGGAGGGGGAGAACGGCCACACGGGGCGCTTGGGCGCATGCGCACTGTGGGCGGGCGGGGGTCGCGGGGTGAGCTGGGAAGGGCGCCGCCGCGCTGACGTGAGCGGGCGCGCGCGCGCAGTGTCTCGCGCTGCTGGCCGGTTCCCGCCATCCGCTGCCGCCGCCCCCCCTCCCCTTTTTCCCCCCTCCCCCTCCCCCTCCCCCCCCTTTTCCGGGCCTCAGCCTGCCCAGCGGCACCGGGGACGCGCCGGGACGCAGGTACCGGGCCTCACACCGCCCCCCTCCTTCCCCCCTCCGCCCAGCCGGGTCCTGTGTCCGTCTTCCCCCGCACCCCCTCGTGTTCCCTCCTGCGGCACCGCTTCCCCTCGCAGTGGGGAGGCCGTGGGGCGGTGGGGCGGGAGCCGCTGACTTCACACCCCACCCCACCCCCCCACCCCACCCCGGCTCTCTGCCCGGCCGGGCCCTGCCCGGGGGCGGCGGGGGTTGGAGGGGAGCGGGGACTGGTAGGGGCGGGGCGCGGGCGGCCGGGAGGTCCCCGCACCCCCCCAGGCGGCGCCTGTTTCATTCATTCCTTCTGGTTTTTACTTAAAATATGCCCTGCCTTGCGGGGGGGAGGGGGGCTGCTTCTCGTACCGCCGGGCCGGCGGCTTTTCCGGACGGGGGTCGGGAGGGGTCTCCCGGGGACCGACTGGGCCCCTGCCGGCCACCGGACCCCGCGTCCCCGCAGAAACCAGCTCTATTCCGCCCCACAACTTTGGTTTCCATCTTTTAGCGACTTCCCTCCGGCACTTTTTTTTCCCTAAATCTCTTGAAGTCGCTTTAGGGATTTGCAGGAAATTCTGTGTTCATGGACTGCGTCTGCTTGCCTTTCGGCAGTGAGGAATCGGAGCGTGGCTGCCCAGACCGGGAGAGGTTTTGTTAATCTAAGTTTCCTTCACTCGCATCGAACTCCTTCATCGTGTTTAAAAATACCAGCAAAACAGTTCTGCTGAACTTCTACAGATACTTTAAGCCACTCTTGTATCTTCCTGTAGAGATTATTTGGCCTGCCTATTTACAAATTTCTCATTTCTAACAGGTTTTTAAGGTGGAGTACGCTTACTCTCACTAGCTCTTTTCCATGAGAAAGCATGGCTCCGCTAAAGGTGCATGGGCCCGTCCGGATGCGCAGCATGCAGACTGGGATTACAAAATGGAAAGAAGGGAGCTTTGAAATTGTGGAAAAGGACAACAAAGTGAGTCTAGTTGTTCACTACAATGTTGGAGGAATCCCAAAGACGTTTCAGGTATGCCAAATATTAAGGTTTTTGTTCAAGCAGTGCATGGGTTATGCTGTTTTGTGAACAGCTGTCCTCTTCAAGGCTATTAAGTGTCTTGCAAACTTCCCTCTGTCACTGTTTTGTGTTCCTCATTTCCTGAACACTAATCCCTTTGTATAACTCTCCTGTAAATTATTCACGTGTATTGTTGAAGGATCTGCCAAGACCAACATCGAGATAACAGTGAATGGGAAGAACCAGAAAGCAGAGAAAAGTTACCAAAGTATTTAGCATTGTGGCTCACGTGTTCGGATTTTTGAAATGTTTCTGTTACCGGTGCATTTGCAGAATCCAGAGGTGAAGATCCTGAATATTTTGTACTGGCGGATTTCCCAGCTGAAGAGTAGCGGTATTAACACAATTGTAACCTTTTGCTTGTTTATACAAGACTCTGCTGAAGAACAACTCTTAGGTTTTAGGTTTTAAATATGCCAGGCAATGTGATTTCCTCACTGGGAGGCTGATGGCAATCACTGTTAAAGATTCTCTTGCAATATTCAGCCTAAATTGCCTCTTTTTTTCATTCTATAGTTGTTTTCAGCTTAGTCTCCCTAGTTTTTTTGTGCAAAATGCCCCAAATCAAAAGAATGCGGAGTGTTTTCTGTAAGAAACTTTTATCTGATTTAAAAATATGTAGAGAATATAAGAGCAGTTGGAAGGAAAAAAAGGTCCTATCTTATTTAGCAGCTTTGTAACAGCCTAAACTGTTACACTAACTAAACTAAATGTTAGCTTCTGCTTTTTTGTGCAGTTTTTCAGTGGTAGTGTTCACTTCTCTGAGCCATTTATTTCTGTGTGCGCACTCAGTGAAAAGAAAGATTATTTTTGAAAGATCAGGTTTTGCTGCATTACTGTGCTGAAAAATTTCAGCAAAGAATGTGGCCGCCTGTGTTGCCTTGGAATCAAGGTGCAGGGCAAATCATGAGCTGTGGATAGTTCCTACCTCTGTTACTGCAGACTCGAAAAGAACTGTCTGCCTTCTCATGTGCGATGCTGTGACTGCATGTCTGATTTAATCTAGTTTTGGACCATGTTGCTTCTGGGAAGAGTGGCCTCTTTTTACCCCCATACCTTCCCTGGGTGCTTGTTCTCACGTGCTCCTTTCTGCCTGGACAAGTTAACATGGTGTGGCAGTGACTCGAAAGGATGAGCCTGTCGAACAGCTAAGCTAAGCATGGCCTAAAGGGGCAGGTTTTTTCTCCCAGCCTCTCGCATCTGCTGGCTCTGGCTCTCGTCAGATCTCTCTAAGCTCAGTGGAGGGTTTTCACGTGAATTAATTTGGGCAGGGACCGAAGGTGGTATCTGATGGAGGGGGTGAGATGGCACCATGCAGCTAGGACCACAGCAGAGGAGGAGGCATATCTTTAGACCAATTATTTTTGTTTGGATGGTGGTTACTCTTCAGCGGGATCTGCTTTCTGGTCCTGTTCATCTTGAAGTGACAGAGGCATGGGCACAAGAGCATTGGTGGGAGCAGGCAGCAGGCAGGGAGAGCTGCCTGCCCCTTGAGCTGCAGGCTGGTGCTTGGGCGTAGGGGTTTTTTGTGTGAGCTGGCCCCAGTCTGTCACAGTGCTCTTGCATGCTGCTTCAGGCTGACCACTACCTGATAATTCTGCTTTAGAAGTAGCATTCCCTTTTATTGACAGGTTGCTCTGAGAGAACTGTGGGTGATATTCCTGCCTTTTTTATCTTTTTCTAATGGAACATTTAGATGGATCCAGGGTTATACTTATTTCTACAGTGACTGGTGCATCGTCAAATTTCTTATGTCAGATGATATGTTTTACTGATGTTTCAGAGCTTTGACTAAGTTGTCCTAGATGCTAGATATGTGCTAAGAGAAATACTTTGTTTACCCCACCTCCCAAGACTTTGTGACACTGATTGGATCATAGTAGGTGCATGGAGAGTACAGATGGAGCCTGCTCATGACAGCATTTAGAGTTCAAATAGGTTGGTTTGCACTGAGATGATGAAGGAACTGTAATCCCTTTGCACTGGGCTCAATATTTTAAGAGAGGATGAAAAATTTGGAGCCCCCCTTTTAATTCTAAAGTCTTTGAAGACATTTTTAGCTTATATTAAAACACAAGGAATAAGCACAAAGTATTTCAGAGGTGTAATTTTCCCAGCAAAATAAACCCTTAGTTTCCAATTGAGGTGGTTTTCCAGCCTCTCTTATAAACTGCTGTTGTGTCTAGTTTGGCTTTCCAAGAAGCTAGAGATCTGCATGGACAAAAAGAAATCTCACTGATGGATGTGGAGTGCCTTTTACTATCTCAGTCTTTTACGTACCCGAACTAATTTAAATAAAAATCAGGAATAATTTTTATTTTTAAACTTGTGTATAATTTGAAGGAGACAAGACAGGTTCCAGAGCAATGTACAGCGAAACTTTAGCTTTGGAGTGTAATTAGTGTTCATGTCTATTAATCCATCATCGTTATTTAGGTCAGTAGTGTGGCAGTGTGCAGGTCAGGCCAAATTAGAAGACTCCAATCTGATGGGCAGTGTCTTGTGTAGTGCCTCATGACCTTGGCCATGGTTTCCAATCTTGTATGAAGCATCAAGTATAGCAACATACTGGCATGGAGGTCATTGTGTAGCTAGTGCCTGATCTTAGGCAAGGCTAAAGAAGCGGCAGCAAAATGAAAAATTAAGCAAAAAAGGACAAGGGAATTGAAAATGAGAGTATGCTTAGGTATGTATTGTCAAACTTCCGTGCAGTCTGAAGATGTGATATGTTATTTTGCTTCCTCTGCTTTGTTTCCCTCAGCCTGCATGGATAGTAGAGCCTTTTCTGAACAGCCAGTCCTTATAGGTGGCTTAGCATAAAATAACAATTAAGTAATGGTATAATAAAGTAGCAGTGACATAATTAGGGAGCACAAATTCTTATTCAATTTATTTTTGTGCTTGACCATAATCCTGAAAGTTTTGTCACCCCTTAATTGTTATAATGTTGCATGTAGACTAAGCATGTTTCTTATTGACTTATTCCCTCAGTGAATTTTTTAAGCTGTGTCAAATCCGTCTTCCCTGAGAGCAAATTATGAAGTGAGTAGAAGTTTGTACTTAACATTTAAAACTTTCCCCCTCTTAAATTATATTTCAAACTTGACGTGGAAGTTTCAGGCAGCTAAATGGGACTGTATTGAAGCTCTTTACATTCAAAAATGTCACACTCGATAGCAAAGCAAGCTGTAGAAAGCTTATCCAGGACTATAGGGACTCTTGAGCTATTACAATACTGTCCTTTCGGTTCTGTCAGCTTCTAAGATCACAGATTGCATGAATTCTGTGATGCTTAATGTTTGCTTGAAATGGAGCAAGAAGTATTTCAGTGTGAGCACCTCTGTATGGGAAGTGTTTTGTTTGAATTTGTAAGTATTTTGTCCTTTTAAAAATGATTTTGTGTTTAAAGTCACTTTCTTGTTTTCAGCTAAGCCATAACATTAAAACTGTGACCTTACGACCAAACGGTAGAAAACTGTGCTGCCTGATGCTAACACTAAAAGATACCAGCTTCCTGACAATTGATAAGGTACCATTTAAAGACGCGAATGAAATGAGGATGTATTTGGATGCAGTCCATCAAGACAGGGTTCATACTGGTAAGTGCAGTTGTTGTAGATCATGTTAGTAACAGTTTGGGGTGGGGTCGGTGCTATGTTTTCTTTTTTTTCCATCTTTAGCTGTTTTGTCCTCCTTGTGTTTACTGACTTTCTTTGCATTTGTGTAAGTGCTTCTTTCTGGCCCTGAGCCCCAATTTGTGTTATATACCTTTCTCATAACGTGTTTTTGTCATGCTGAACAATAAGCAGAGATTAAACTTGTAGAAATTATGTTACAAGTATGTTGGTATTTGAAACATCTTCGTCTGTTTATCACACATGCCCAGCCTCTTTCCTTTTTATTGTACGTTTTATTTTATTTTGTTCTTTTTAAAGGTAGGAACCCTACTGCCAACTAAGTAAATGACCAATATGAGGGATATCCATAAACATGTGCTTGTCTGTGCATTCAGAATATTTTACTGTCTGTTGGCAAGAAATCTAGTGTGTCCCTTCCAAAATCAACTCCAGCTAAATAATGTCTTACAAATAAGAATGCCAATGAATTAAATGACAATCAAATCAGATGTTGTGTACTTTTTTCTGTCAGCTGGGAAACCCTCTCAGGGATCTGGCAGCTTTGGAGGTGTTCTGGGGAGCAGGACCACACAGAAGGAAGCTAATAGGCAATTCTCTTATATAGAGAACCAGGTTTGTTCAATTGTTCAAATTTTTCCTCTCCTTTAATTTTATTTCATTCATTTCCTCCTCTCATTCTGATATTGTGTTTTGTAATAGCACTGTAAATGCTGAAGACGTTATGGTCAGCATAGGCCTTAATGAGTTTGGCAGGCTTCAGCCAAATGTATATATTGAAAAGCTGCTGACCCAGTTTTGTATCAGAATAAAGTTACCAAATTTGTAGCGTTCGGCTTGGATTTTTCTGTAAATTTTGCAGACTTTTCCCCAAAAGTCATTTTCGCTCAAAATATTTTTTCTTCTTCCTCCCTGCATAACACAGATTTTGTGGTGTACCTACAGGCTTTAATTTAGTTTGTTATCTCTGCAAATATACTTATATTACCGCCCTGAGGGAGAATATTTTTGATGTTGTCCCAAACCAAATTTTACATGTTGCTTAAAGGCAATCTCACAGTAAAAACTCTAAGGCTGTGTATACAGTGGTAAGATTAGACATGTTTAGTTTTCGAGTCTAAAACTGACCAACATTCCTTAGTCAACCAGCTATTAGCTCTTTCCATTGCATTACATGTGGTGCTCGCTTGGCCCAAGGCTGTCAGGGCACTGTTCTAATTGTATGGGTTTTAATACGGTTGTGGTTTGGTGGGTTTTTTTTGTTTGTTTTAAATACCACCCAGGATTGTTCTGGGGATAGTTGGGAATCATGCCTCGGGTTTTTTTAATGTCAAAGCATGTAAAGGAGATTTTAAAAACTGAAGTTCAACTGACGTAGTGTTGGAAAACGAGAAGGGAAATAGGTAACTGCAGTAGAGTTTCATTTTTATGACTTGCATCAATACAGTCAGAATTTTACCTATGTCTATTTTATGTTAAACTCTCTTAATCTATTACAAGTAGCATTTTTCTGCTTTTGGATGCTACACTGTAGCAAGTAAAGCAGTGGTGTAAATGCTAGATTAGACTAAAGGGGGTTATGTTTTTCACTGTTCGGGTTGTCTCTATAACCTCCTCCGCTTGGGTTTTACAGACTCCTCCCAAAAGAGTGACCATGGAAAGTAAGGAGGAAAATCCGTTTCGCAAGGTGCTGGGTACCCCAGCGAGAGTGCCTATCAAGAGTTCCACTGGAACTGGAACACCTAGCAACAGGGTGAACATTTCAGCATCTCCTGCTTCATCAGTCCCTCACAGAACAGGCTTGTTGGAGAATCGGTAGGAGCCATTATCCTCCTCTTATGATACTGTTAACATTTAGCTCTTTGTAGAGCTGCAGGTGGAACTCAGCACACCTAGAAGTAAGAAGGGAACATGTTTCTTCCTCTGGTTTTGCTGTTACTTTTAACAGGATGTTAATAGATGCTTTTCTAGCCTCTGGCTGGTACTGGCACTAGAGCTTTATGAACAACTTAAGAGTTGGGCAGACCAAATTCTTCTCTGTATGCTATGTTATAAGAGTGGAGATTGTGGAAGATAGGTGCAAAATGCACAGAAAGCATTGAGGAGTTCTGTTCAGTTGGAAGAGGATCATTTGCTAGCCTTTCTGAAAGAATGACCACTTGAAAAATTTTCTGTCATCAGTGAAAAGAGGAAAAGAACGCAACCTCCTGGTTCAGAAATGAGTGAAGATTATCCCAAAGAGAATGATTCTTCAACGTAAGTAACCATTGTTTCTAGTTTCTGATCTTAAACTCTTCGTTCATTTGTAAAGGTAAATTTTTCTGAAAAGAATGTTAGGGTATTTCCTGTCTTGTCAACATGGTACAGGCCAGCCACTAGTCAACTTCTGAACACACTGGGTGCTTGAAATGGGGTTTGTGTTCAGGATCAATGAGGGAAAAATAACCTGCTCTAGCAGTAGATTTGCAAGAACTGGCACATCGTCATCTTTCTTTTGTCAGTTTAGTCAGGATTGTCATATGTGCTACATGTGTACAGCAATAGGTACCTTCTTTATTGATTTTGCTTTGACCCTTTTCAAAACAAAGTTCATAAATGGAAATTGCTATTTGGAGAATAAGCTCCAAGTGTTTGGAAATGCATTTGATCATAAGAAAGCTTGTTTAAATGAATTGGTTGAACTTACCAGCAAGTAAAGTTTAACTGTTCCATAGTCAAGTATTAAAGGTGGTAGGAGAGAAATGCTTCAAAACAAGTTGTAAATAGCAAGCAGGAATATCCTCTGTCTTCTATAACTGCGCTGACTTCCACTCTGGTTTATCTGTAGGAACAATAAAGCCTTGAGTGATCCAGCATGGAAGTACTTGAACAGTAGCAGGGAGAAACAGTTGAATCTGAAGCAGGCAGAGGAAAATAGGACATCAGGTAAAAAAAGAAAAGTAAAACCAGAAGATACCTGTCTTTGACCAGTATGATTTTACCCCTTTGATAATAATTTTGAAAGTTGCTGCAGAGGTGGTTTTCCTAATCTGCTTTCCCTGTGCCACTAACATTCTTGCTTCCTAGAGAGCCACATATGAGATGCAAACATTTTCAAAGCCTATCCTGCTCTAGTGTAACCCTGACCTTTATACCTGGGTGCTGATGCCAGTCCATGTGCTGGGTTGTTTGAAAATTCAAGAAGCAGCTTCAAACTTTGCTACAGGCTGCCCTTCCCCTTGGGAGGGGATTTCTGTAAACACCTAAGGATTTCCTTTTTCTTTTCTTTCTTTCTTATTTTTAAAGCTCTCCTTTGCTGTTAATGCCCATGTGAATTGTAGGCTTGTTTTTGTGCTGAAAATGTGTACTGTTTTACTTCCCTATCTCTTCCCCAGAATTTAGAGGGAGAACTTTTTGGGGCCGGTACTTTTGTTCTGTTTGTACCAAAGTTCTGTTGGATGCTGGTGGGTGACAAGGTTTTGTAGGCAATGTAGAAATATTGACAGTATGTACAAAAGCCAGTAAGCAGCACCATTCTTCAGTTTCGCTAATAAATACTGAGCCTCTTTCCTCATAAAGGGGAACTCACTCGAGGTCTTGTTTTTATGGGGAATGCTGCTGAATGCATTCTTTTTTTTAGTGCAGCTCTGATGGTGCAGACATGTTTTGCTGGAGGAGCCAGTAAGGTGAATGTTTATCTCTGAATGAAAGTCTGGTTTGCTCTTTAGAGTCAAAATCAGAATCCATGAGTATATACCTGCAAGTTCAGCTAACAGTATTGCAAAATTCCTTCATATGTCTGCATTTTCGAAAGTTGCATGGCTCAAATGTTTATTCATTATCCAAACTAAATTACGCTGTGATTCACTGTAATAGGTGGGTTTTTTGACTCTTGAGAGCATTTTTTTTTTAATGTGGCATCATCTGAGGCATTTGAGTCTGAGGATCTGACACAAAGCTATCAGAACAATGAAGCAATCTCATTATGCCGCAAGCATGTAGTAATTTGCTGTGGAATCTGGAGTGGGAAGAGAACCTGTTTTCACTTCTGCATATTTACCTTGAATTTTGGGAGCACTGTATTGGAAATCATTACTAAGTTTTCAGTTATGTGTATCTTGTATATTTGAACAAGAAGTGGATATTTATTATCTTTCAGATAGTTAAGGCCGTTCAATGACTTTTTAATGTTTTGTATCGCAGTTTGCGTTTGATGGAGATTATGGTATTAAATTCAATTAAAACTCCAGCATGTCTTTATTTATATATGATTAATATTCACATTAGTACTTCTAAGTATGTATGTTAGTACTTCCCCAACCAATTGTGAAAAACAGCATTTGAAGATTTGTTAGCCTTTTGACTAAATGCATTTAAACCAGTTGTATATTTTATATACAGCTGAGTTACCTGTAACAAAATAACCTGCCTCTCTTTCTGTTTTTTCAAGGTATTTTACCACTGCAGTCATCATCCTTTTATGGTAGCCGGTCTTCATCAAAAGAGTACTCCACTGGCAGTTCCACCCTGGACAGGTAGGACTGATTCACTAGCATGAACTGTAAATGATAGTTCTTTCCCAGGAATTAGGATCTTTAGTTTCCTGTGTGTTTATCACGTGCTATATAGCTCATACGCATAAAATGAGTATATATGTATATTTCCAACACCACCACCCCACCACCCCATCCCAGGTGTACAGTCTAGGTATTCAGTGTGGCTACAATTGCTCTACTTACCTCTACAAACTCCAGTTACTGCTTGCAATAGGTAGACTTTCTAAAATCAGGTCTGTTACGGTCATTGTGAATGACTGATCCAGATGATATCTAAGCTCCTAGATGCTTTAAATTCTATATAAACTCTGGAAGTTTAGACTGAATCCTTGCTTCATTTTTCCCCATGTAGATAAATGGCATGAAACACTATACTTTAACTGTGTTTTAGTAATACTAAATCCTGCTGAGGTTGAGATTCTTCTGAGTTAGGCACTGTGCAATCAAACTGTCAGTCTCTACCCTAGATAGATGAGGTACAAGATCAAGGAAGAAAAGCAGCATTGTCTATGCTTTACATGTGAGGGACTGAGGTCCAGAGTGGTTTAGGTTACAAGAACAAGAGGCTGAAAGTGAAGACTCTGGCCCAGATGTGATCTCATGCTGCACGATCATTCTTCCTCTCATCATACAGTGTGGGGAATTGTTAAATATCTTAAAGACAAAGGATTTGGTTACATTGCATGCACACGTGTGGATGTAAGGAAATTTTAACAAAAATATTTAAGTGTTCCGGAAAGTAGTTCTCTCTCACACCTCTTTTGCATTATGACACATGCCACTTATCTTGTGTGGCTTTACCAGTCCTTGTCTTCCATGACACTGGAATTGGATCAATATAGACTTCAGCTATTTAAGGAAGAGCATTAGAAACCTTACACTTCTAATCCTTTTATGCTTTCAGGTCTACTGTATCCAGCCAGACCCCTTCAACCAAAAGAAGCCTGGGATTTCTTTCTCAGCCTGCCCCTCTTTCTGTTAAAAAAATGAGATCTAATCAAGATTACACAGGGTGGAACAAACCCCGAGTGCCCCTTTCCACCCATCCTCAACAACAATTACAAGGGTAAATTTAATTTCCTTTATCTAGCATGTTCGCTTTGATCATCAGAATGTGCGTATTCTTGTTAAATTATATAATAATTAAAAAAAGAATCCTGAAATTAATGAACACTGAGACAGGGAACATTTTTCATAGTTTGGAAAACAGGTACTCTTAGATTAAGTTCCTGAGAATTTTAGAGATATAATAATTTCAGGTAATCCATGTTCCTTTGATACACTGGGGTGAATGTCCTACATGTTAGTAGTGCCATGTTTAACAGTGGTGTGTTTACACATCAACATACCATGTTTGATCTTCTTCTTTTCAGATTTTCAAACTTGGGAAACACCTGCTATATGAATGCCATTCTACAGTCCTTGTTTTCAATTCAGTCTTTTGCTAATGATTTGCTCAAGCAGGGTATCCCATGGAAAAAAATTCCACTCAATGCACTTATCAGGTAAAATTCACTTTCTGGGAAGGATATTTTCACTTTCGTTACTGAGAAACTAGCTTTGTAATACCGAAGCACTGTTGTAGAGGGTAATTTGCATGCGTAGATAATAAAATAAATCCTAGAGCTCCCTGTATTTTGCAGTTTTACTTTAGAAATAGGAAGTAGGCTCTTAAAAGCGGCAATGCTGAGTTACAGGCCATCTTTTATATCTTCTGTATTTCTAGTGGCAGAACGAAATGCTTCAGAAGAAAATGTAAGAAACTGCAAAATAAATAGATGCAGAATAACTGCTTTTTAAAACACTACCAGCTAGGGTTTAAGGTGGTCGCTAACCTCATCTGATATGTGAGGGCTTATGCCTTTTTGGAAAATGTCTGTCTTGTAGCTCCTGAGAGTGTTCAAGTTCTGCATACTTAATCTTTTTCTAAATTCAGTTGAACTCTTAAGTTCAGTCAAACCTCATGTCAAGAAACTCCAAAGGTTTCAGTAATATGCAAAACTCTCTTTTCCCTTTGAAATGTTTAATTCCTGTGCCACTCGTACTCCATGGTATGTCCATCAGAAAGACAAACTGCTGTTTGCTCTAGATACTGCACTTTCTGCCATTTGGGACTTTTATTATATATGCCCTTGCATACCTCGTTTCTTTTCTCACACTGAACAAGATTCAGGATTATCAGAACCATTTCTGTTTCCAATTCATAGCATTTTATATCTTTTGGTGTCATTTCTATTTTTGCTGTGCTTTCTTGAACTCTTCCTACACTACTCAGGATCAGAGGTTGTTCCACATACCTTTTCAAATGTCCTTTCCCTAATTTTTGTAGAAAGACCTCTGACGCTTGTGCCCTGTGTACCTAATGCTGAACTGTGTGGGTAGAGCTTGTGCCATAGCACCTCTGAAGGAGGGCAGTGTGTGATCCTGTACCTAAGTGCAACAAGTCAGAGTTGATACTCAGTAGCATCTACTTTGCCTTCTATTGGTTTGGGTATGGGCACTTGATTGAACATGATGAATGTTTTTCTGGTTGAAAAGTGATTACCTGTCAACTGCTTTGTGGTGTAAAAGGTGTGTTTCCTGACATGCTTTGCTGAGCAGTTGTAGAGGGTTAGGAGAGCGCACAGTGTTACTGTAGCTCAGCAGAATAGCAGAAGCTGTTGAGCTGCAGGAAACTGATCAGCTTCTTTGGGTAACTGAGTATTAGTTGTTGGTTTAGGGTAGGAGGGGATTGCACGTGTCTTGTCTGTCTTTAGTCTCTTTGTGTGTGTGTGTGTGTGTGATGGAATGTGACATCACCTTCCCAGATATGTACTATGACCAAAACTGTTGTGCTTGGAATATATTGGGTGTGTATTTCCCGTGAAATTGCAAAGTAATTGTAAAAGACAACTAAATCACAATAGCTGAGAGGCACAGAGAAAGTCAATTTCAAGTTTTTTAACAAAGTTACCAGTAACAACACTATATGTAGCCTGAACCAAGGAACTCCTCAGGGCTCTTTTTGTTACAGCTTTTTTCTACCCTGTTGTAATGTTTTGCTGCCAAAAGAAGTAGGGCTTGAAACTGAGTGGAAAGTTAAAAATTAAAAAATGAATAGAAACCAGTCTGACCATGCAAGTTGAATTTAATGATTTTTGTGTTGTTCGTTTTGGTGCCGTGTGATTTTTGTGTCCTATCAGTACAAATGTTTTCAAAAAGCATTGTGGGGTTTTTCCCCTCATTGTAAAAGATATAGCAGAAATAATTTTATGGAACTTTATAAGGCTCTTCTCTTTACCTTAAAAGATTGTGGAATTTTTTTTTGTTCATTTGGGTCCTGTTCCAATGATGGCCTCAAGTGAGATTTCAAAATACTTGAAATGGGAAAGGTTAATTATATATGAGATATTTTCATACAGAACCCCTAAACCACTTATCATAGGAGAAAAGCTTTTAGAGACTCTTAAAATTAGGTATCATGAGTTTTATTTTGTTTCTCTGAAGTCCTGGAAAGCCACTCAGTGTTTCATTGCATTGTCTTCTGCAGACGTTTTGCCCATCTGCTTGCTAAAAAGGATGTCTGCAGCCCTGAGGTTAAGAAAGAGCTGCTTAAGAAGGTGAAAAGTGCTATTTCAGCTACTGCAGAGAGATTTTCTGGGTACATGCAGAACGTAAGTACCATATTGTCTAGAAACAATTACATGTCATTTGTTCAGTGTCTGGACTACATTGAACTCCTGTCAAGCTTCAGCTCTATTCGTCAGTGACTTGAGCTTCTGATTGAATGGCAACGATTGCCTGCTGTTGCTTAGAGCAGAACTGCCTTGGAATTGCTGAATGCAATGAACTTAAACATAATTCCCCCAGTCCATGTGTGTTTGAGAGAAAGATGCTTAATGAAGTTGTACAAAATCGCTTTAATGAGTTTACCCCGTTTCTAGGATGCACATGAGTTCCTGAGCCAGTGTCTGGACCAGCTGAAGGAAGACATGGAGAAGTTAAACAAAACTTGGAAGAGTGAGCCAGTCCCTAATGAGGATAATTCACCTGGACGGGCTTCTGATGACCTCTCAGCCACCAAAGTTTATACATGTCCGGTTATCAGTAACTTGGAGTTTGAGGTTCAGCATTCTATCATTTGCAAAACGTAAGTGTGCTTGAGAGCTTTTCTCATACTTACCTTAAAAGACTGCGAAGCATTTCCATCTTACACGACTTCATCTGTGGGCTATAACTAGAACTATGTTTTTTCCAAAGCTAGATATTTAGAAAATACTCTGTGGTCTAGAAATGCTGTAAATCTCACAGCACGCTGTCCTCTGCTGCAGGCCTTTAAACAGCCTCATACCATCTAGTTCTTCATCACATATTCAGTGGAAAGCTTCTGTGCTTTGCTTTTTGTGTACAGGTTGTATGAGAATAGAGAGAAAGGCCTTCAGTCAAATAATGTTTCCTCTTAAAAAAAATGGGAAGCCATGTTTTTAATTTGTTCTTTCTAAGGGTTTCCAGGGAATGGCATTTTCTTCTGTCTATCTAGGTTATTGCAGAAAAAGATGTAAACCAGTATGTCTGGGCATTCGTTGTGTTTGACCTGTGCAGCAAATTCCCATATGGGATGCTTGCATTCCACAGAGTTTTCATGATTACAGATATTTGGGAATATTACTTTGTGTGTACTGCATTACTTCCCTAAAAGTAAGTTGCATGCAGGTAATAATTATTGAAGACAAATGACTGTAGGGTTGTTTCCCTCCCCCACAAAAAAAGCATAAGAACATAGAGATTTTTTTTTTGGTGGACGCTACTATTTTGTTTCTGAAAAGAGTTTGGAAGTATTTCAAGGCTTTTTCCCTTCTTCTGGGCTGTGCTCACTTTCCTCCTAAGAATGCTGAATGAAGAGGACGTGTTCAGCTACATAGCAGTCACTTTGATTTCCTGTACACCTGATCACCTGCCTCTCCAAAGCAGTCTGTGTTTTTTTTTGTTCTCACCCTTACACAAATGTTTCTTTCAACTTCTAAAGGATCAAAGTGAAATCCTAAAATCCAACTCGAAAGAGTTTCATTCTGATGCGTAAAAATAGATTGATCAAGAGGCATATATTTACTGGGAAGTTACTTTAATGAAAACTTACATTTTTTTAGGCTAATTTCAGGTGTATTTTTCATCAGACTTACGTAAGTGTGTTTCTTTCTTAGGTGTGGTGAAACAGTCACTAAACGAGAACAGTTTAATGACCTCTCCATTGACCTTCCTCGAAGAAAGAAATTGCTTCCTTCCCGATCCATCCAGGATTCCCTTGACCTCTTTTTTCGGGTACACAGTTTTTTGAGGGCGTTTTATTCACTGCGAATTATCTGTAGGTTATGTACCATATGGAAATTTGGATTGTATAGCTGATCGTTAGTTTCTATGGCAGTGATTGCAGGCATATGAAATAATTAACTTTGCGCTTTTTTGAGACTTCTCCATTAACAGTGTACAGGAGTATTTATTGTAAAATGCTGTGCAGAAATTAACTGATCCTTACAATATTGCTGTGAAATAGGTTAACTTCCCCATTTTGTGGTGGAAGAGTTGAAGCATAAACAAATACAAAGGAGGCTGTCAGATTGAGATAATCACTCAGGAATTGCTGCTTCCTCTCCTGGGCTAGGATGCTTCAGCAGCTTATGTACTGGCCTAAATTAACATGGAGGAAAAAGGTCAGACAGATGTAATAATTAAAAAAAGAAGTTGCGATAGGTGGATGCTCATCTTGTAAGTACAGCTTCAAGGTGAGGTTTCTGAAAGCTAAAAATGAGCCTATCGTCTGAGAATTAGTGTCGTATTTTATCATATCTTGAGACAGATCTGTGTCTTTTCTCCACTTACAGATAGTGTTTTCAACAGATAGAATAACTGTAGTGCTTATTCTCCTAAAAGCTGGTGGAGTTCTTGTAGTTATGATTTTAAAACATTCTTAAAATTATAGTGGTGTCATTTGACCTGGGGTAAAGAAAAGGGCTGTAGAAATGTTTGATGGCTAAGTCATGTAATTTCAGAGGTTATGCTTCGCCTTTTGCTGTCTGTTCAAAACTCTGCTCTGGTACAGCACATCCTTCACAAGTTTAGATGAGGATAGCTTTTCAGGAATGAAGGTGAGATTTCGAACCAGAGAGAGAAAACTTCATGGCAAATTATCCTCCACCAAAGGTTATTAGAAAAAAAGAAAACGGACTATGAGAGAGAAAACTGTAAACCTTGCAAGATTGCCCCCTCTCTTCAGAAGCTAATTTTTCTCAACTGTGGCTAATTCACTGGTCTGCAATAGACTTGCAGGACAAATTCCACCTGTATTAGTGAATATGTTGTCAAATTGCAAGCTCTGCTACCTGTCCTCTTATCAGATGCCCTCTTGTTAGGTCATGTTGAAGGTGGTTATAATTTTAAGTGTAACTGCTGTTTTGAAGAACTTCCTTGATGGCCAAAAGTGGTGTGCTTTCTTTTGAGATCTGTTTGATGTGTTCCACCAGTCATTTTTCTGTTCTCTGGAACAGGCAGAGGAGATTGAGTATTCCTGTGAGAAGTGCAACGGGAAGTCTGCTGTTGTCACACACAAGTTCAACAGGCTTCCCAGGTAAATGTTGGCATCTGCTCCTCTCTTTCCTGGAAGCACATGTTACAAAAGTACAAGCAAAAGTCCTTCAAAGAGTGAAGCTGGGAAAATGGGTAGGACAGCATGTACGGTGGTCAGCACATGAAAAAGATGCATGTGCAGACAGTAGTCTCTGTGCTGTTCTTCAGTTTCCCTCTAAAAAAAGCTCTCTTGGGCACCCTCTGCAGCACTTCTTTCTTTCTCCCTGTTGCTACACAAGGAGGGCTGAGTTTTCCCCTTCCCTTTTTCCTGGGGTTTCTGGGATGTGAGGGAAGTGGAACAGTAAATATATTCTGGAAGTTTAATATTTTGTGCTCAGCTGACCTGATTGGCAGGACCGAGTTGGAGGCATTAGTACCAGAAGGTATATAGAGGGTTTTGCTTTGATCAATTAATTCTTCCAGTGCTGACACCTGTCTTCTCTCTCAGTAAGCATGGCACTTTGAGGAAGACGGCAAACTCTTTGAGGGCTCATGGCATGCTCACTAGTTTCTGACCTCATGGTTGGGTTTAATTCGTTATTTAGAGTGGAAGTGCTTGGAGGTAGGGATCATTTTCTCATGGGATGTAGAGCAAAGTCTGTTGGATTACTTTATCTGGCCTGTGTTCTTGTCCCAGGTATACTCATACTGAACCCAGTAACTTGGTAGTTAGCTTGCATTTTGCTTAAATAGTGTATTTATGCTCGCACTGCAAAACCCTCATTGCGGTTTCTGAATATTAGCACAACATACGTGATGATACAGCTGTGTGATCTAAATAGACAATACAAAATACAGCATAAGGGAGAAGACTCAGTGTAAGGAGGCCTTTTCATGCGTTTTATACTGTTGTGATCAAAAGCTCTTTCAAAGAGAAAGTGTTGTGACAGATAAACTAAGTACACACCTTGTGCTGGGCACGGTTCCCCCTCAGTTTTGGGCAGCTGTGTGATCCCTCCATTACAGTCTTGAATATCTGGGAGTAATACACTAGCATTCTGGCCTGTAATGATAATATTTCAGTTGTTTCCTATCTCTCACTGCCCAGTAGAAACAGCTCTTTGGTAAGAGCTGTTTGCTTGTGCTTGACTAAAGAGCAAAGTGATGCAGATTAAAGCAGGAAGCTTCTTGAGTTAGCAGAGTCTGCGCTCTGTACCTTGCACAAAGTTGAGTGACAGACAGGAGAGTAATTACCTGTCTCTTGCCAGATAAGAGATGGATAGTGTTTCTTTACCACCCCAAAGTAATAATCTGTTTTATGGAGTCAGGTGAATGCAGTTTGTTAACAGGGCTTCTTGGATTTTGAATATGTTTTCTCTGACTTCTCTCTTGAGATTAACATTTGTCCTTCTGTCATCTCTCAGGGTCCTGATTCTTCATCTGAAACGATACAGCTTCAATGTAGCATTGTCTCTGAATCATAAAGTTGGGCAGCAGGTGGTTATTCCAAGATACTTGACCCTACTTTCACACTGTACAGAAAGCACTAGGCTGCCGCTGACGCTGGGATGGAGCATCCCTTCTGCAATGTAAGTGTACAACTTGTGATTGATTCATGCCACATTAAGCACGTGTGCCACAAGGTAGGCAGTTGTCAGATCTCCTCCAGATGTCTGGGCAAGGAAACATTAAAATTGTGCAGCTTTAGATGTGCACTGCTAGTTTGTAATGATGCCATCATGAGAACATATATGGAAAGGAAGCATAGAAGCAGCAGGATGAGTTGGTGCGGCACTATCTAGGGAATATTCGGTAAGATAATATTCTTCTGACTCCTTGAAAATAACTTTCTGTCCTTTTTAAGAGAGCTTCTGTTAGTAATTTCTAAAATTTATGGCTCTCGGTCCAAAATAATCTAGATTACCTTTTCCTTCACAGCACACTTAACTCTGCTTAGGAGACATATCATCCCACTTTTTTTTGCTAATTTCCACTTGTACCTCCTGTGCTATCATTCATTTTTCGGTCTTTCCTGTGCCCCTGTAGTATCTGAGCACTTCACATGCTGAAAATACTCTCTCCTTTTCCCTGTGACATTTATTTCTGTACAGCTGCTTGTCCTGAGACACAGATTAAATGTGCCAGTTGTCACATAGGAAGTCTGTGGCAGAATAAGGAACAAGAAACCCTCAGGTCTCTTGTGGTCCCTGCCTAGTGACATAACCGTGGTAGCCATAGTGAGTTAGGACACTTCTGGTATATAAGTTCAGGAGTATGGCGTGTCCCTCTGCTGAACGTTTAGTGGCGTTTGAGATTTTCTTGGATTTTTTCCAAGAGTTTGCTTTAACAAGAGAAATCTTAAGCACAACAAACAGCTTAAGCTAACCAGAGCAGAGGTACAAGTATGTTTGAAACAGCTTTCTTTAGTCATTGAAACCATTCTGATTGACCAGAGAGTAGAAGGGTAACTAGACTGGAGGGAAGCAGTCCTGGTTTGAGGGGGAAGATTAGAAAAGATTTCTGCATTGGCAGCCATCTGGTGGATAGACGTGTAGTGATAGTGACGGACTTTGAGGAGCCCGTGAAAGGATTAAATGGAACAGGAAGTTCAGAAGAATCTAGGTAAGGGAGGAGAAGCGGAGATGTGGGACATGCCAGAAAACCGGCTGATCCAGACACCAGCAGGAGACTGTGGTTTGGGAGCAGGAACTCAAGTGTTGGTGGGAATTAAAAATAAAGGAATGAGTTGTCTTGACATAGGAGCCCAAAGCCTTTAATTTATGAGCTTGTCCCTAAGGGTGCATCACTAAGAAGTGAATCAAGTTTAAAGGATTATGTATGGTTTTGAACAACTGTTGTATATTTATAGCATGATGGAGTTATTACTCTAAATCTAAGCAATTAGCAAGTACATAATGGTATTCTACTTGTTTCTTTGGTCATGGATTTGCGTGCATAGCAGACAAGTAAACACTTATTTTTTCAAAGACTGTAACTGCTGCAATAAATACTTTGCTTTTCTAATAGTTCCCGTCCATTGAAAGCCTCCCAAATGGTGAATTCCTGTACTATAAGCACTTCCACACCTTGTAGGTGAGTTATAGCTCGGAAATGCCCATGGCCTGGTGTTTCATGGGATAATTTTTAAGGCATTTTAAAATTTTCTAATTCTTCTTCTTCAGTCTTTCCACTTTTTGTTTTCTTTTCTATTTTTTCTGTTGTAGTAAATTATTTCAGCTACTGTTGTTTCATATCTGAGTTTTGTTGGTGTTACATGCTAGCTGAAATTAGTATCAATGTTACAATTTGCTTAGCTGACATCATCATCTTAGCATTTCTTTTGAGAACCTTTGGGAACTTGTAAGTAAACAGAGATTATTTTGTTTTTTCAGACAGAAGGCTGAGTATCAGAATAAGAACTGGATTTAATTTTTACGGATGACTTGTCAGTGCCAGATACCTTAAACTAGCTTGTGTTTGTAGTTGCAAGTCACATGTATAAGAAGCAAAATGGTTTCTAATTTTGCAGACTAGCCCTTTTCTCTGTTCTGACTCTATGGAGCCCCAGTGTGTGTTTTGGGAATAGGTGGTTAGTTCCTTCAGTTTATCTGCAAAGATGAGAGGGCATGGTTTTTATAGGCCGTTTTGATACAGTAAGAAATGTTGTGCCACACTGGATAGTTTTGCATTGTGGAATACTTAAAAACCAGATCTCATTGAGCAGAAGTCACGACTTCCCCAGACTCCCTTGTCTTCTCTTCTAAAGAAGCAAGAATTTGTCTTAATGAAAGAGCGAACAGGAAAGCTGAAAAACTTGTGCAGATTTGTGCTTTTTATATCCTAGTAATGTTGTGGGAAGTCCTGTGTCCAGCTTAGTAAACCTGAGAAGTCTGATGGTTTGTGCTGAGTTCTACGTGTTACTGTGGACTGAACTCAGATGAATACTGTCTGGGATTGCTGGATCATAAAATACAGAATTCTTGGCCTTAGAAACAAGAGCCACACACTTAGTAACTTTTAATGTTGTAAATTGCTGTTGCAGGCTTTAAGTAGGTATGTCAGTTAACCTAGTAAAATATTCCTTTTCTGAAAACCTGCCTGCTATGTTAATAAATTGTCATTGTCAATCATTGCAGTTTGTTCCCCAAATTGTACTGCCCTGCGATGTGGAAGTTGGGTGTAACACTTCTTTAACAGTTACAATGCCATGAAGTTTTATAGCCGTGTTTTTAATTTACAGAAAATACACTTTCAAATCAAAGAGCTCTGCAGCGCTCTATGTAGATTCTGACAGTGATGATGAGCCATTGAAACGCTCTGTTGCCCATAGCCAAAGGCTGTGTAACATACAGAGCAGAGATCAGCAACAACTGCAAGAAGAGCCAGAAAAGGTAAGGGAAGAAACCACAGACTTTTGTATACATGTATCCTATATGTGCCTGTGTCTGGGCTGTGCTTTTCTTAGCGTAGACTGTGAGTAAAATTGATGTAAGATAAGTTTTTGGTTTTTTTTTTCTCCTAATTAGCACTGCAGTGCTGGAAGGGAGTGCTCTGCTAATTGACCTCCCTGTGCATTTGTCTTGGGTTCCCAGTGGAACAGAAGTAATTGTGTTGCAACTGCACTTGAGTTTTCAGGTTATGTATACCAACTGCTTAGCAGTTTTATCAGTCCTTTGGGTAACTTTCACTAATTTTGTTCCCAGGCTGAAATATAATGGGCTGTCAATAATGAAATTATGCGGTAAAGCCCTTGATTAAATTAGATCCAGTACAAGTTGCGCAAAGCAAAATGTTCAATTGAGAAAACTTCTTGCACATTCAATCTGTGTTCCTTTCAAGTGTGGCTTTTTAAATACTTTTAGAAACTGAAGCTATTAAGCTTTGGAGGTGGACACATAGAAGTGTGTAGAGATCAAGTTCATTCGTGTAAAGGCACAGTTAACTTCAAATTGCCTTTGAGCTCTTCATTGTGACTAGGATTAATGTCATCAAGATATTTTTTGCCTCTATCAGGGCAGCATATTAGCAGGTAAATGAGTTGTATGGGAAGGAATGATGACCCAGTAGGGAAAACAAGAGGCTTAGAGGATTATCTTGCAATACCACTTTCTTCTATTAAGAGTGTTTCAGGCCTAGTGCTTAGGACAAGTGTCCTGTACCTCTGCTTCTCTAAAGTTTTTGACAATGTTCATGGGGTTATTTTGATCAAGCAGAGACATGTAGTCTTAATTATGACATTGAAGGACGGGCGTAATGCTGGCTGAATAGCAATAGGTGACAAGAGGAAGATATCTACAGTTTCTGATCTGGTAGGAAGATCAAACCAAGAGGGGGTCCTGATCCACTCAGTATTTAATGAATGATAAAATGTATAATGAGTATTAATTTTTCAGAAGACCCAGAGCTGGGAAGGGCTGCCAGTATGATGAAGCTCAGAACTATAGTTAAGAATGATCCTGACAAATCTGAGAGATTGCATAAAAATAGGAGGGGTTGTTCAGTAGCAACAGGCCAAAGGTGCTGATCTTAGCAGGACTAATCACCTGTAAGTGCGGAATGAGAAGAGCTGTGAAAGCAGTGGGCCTTCAGAAAGGGCGTGAAAGGTGACAGCCGGTCACAAAGACCAGCTGGTTGAAAACAGAAGCGTATAGACAGGCATAGCCTGCAGGTTGTGTGAAGTAACCCTCCTTTTTTCCTCAGCATGGAGTTTTAGCTGGAGACCTGTATCCAGCTGTGGGCTCTGGACTGAAAAGGGTTACAGATTAATTGGAGGGGGAGCAGAGGAGAGGAACATGAATGGTCAGAGGTCTAGAAAGGAAGATTTTTGAGGAAAGAGCAGGCAAGTGAACTTGGGTCTTTAGCTGAACAAGAAACCTAAGCAGGGCTTGCATCTTCAAGGAAGGGAAAGAAATTAATGGGAACACTTGAGCTGTTTTCCATGCTCATGATGGATAGACCAAGAAGTAATAGACTAAATTGCAGACAGTAATTTTTAGAATAAATATTAGGGAGAAGTTCCTGATGCTCAGGATGTCTAGGGATGGAATGGATTGCTTTAGGAGAAAGCAGAACACCCTTTGCTTAACATCTCGGGAACAGGGTAGGCAACTGCTGTCCTGCATGGCACATCTATAGCTGGTTGCGGGTGGAGGAAGGCAACTAGCTTGTCTTTGAAGTCCCTCTTATGTACAGAAAAAGTATTCCAAACTGTCCTAAATTATTCTTCCTCAAGTTTTGTTTGTGAGGAAGTGCAGGTAGTCTCTATCGCACAACCCCTGTGAGTGCAGAAATTGTGGGAATAAAGCTTATTAATTTGACTAGCAAATTAATTATAGGCTTTCCAGCCTGTTGGTGGGAAAGGCTGTGGTGGTGATGATTCCAGCTAAGTGACTTCATTCTTTGTGGCCATGCACATTGGCCACTCCTCAACCACAGGCCTGACCAGCCACCTGTTATCATTAACCAGATCCCCTGTCCTTCTCAGTGTTGTCCTGAGAGGTCCTGGTCCTTGGAAGTGACATTAGTGCTGCTGCACCATCTCCCTTGGTATGCTTCTCATAGCAGCTGCGGATGGGGTTGCATTAGGGGCTTGGCAGTCACTTCATACGGCTGGTGTGTCCCCTGCGGGGCACTGCTTGCCAAAGAGTGCTGCTGTGTGAGAGAACAGCTGGAACAGCGGGTGTAGATTACTCTGGGTTGTAGGGGCAAATAGCAGTTATCCAGCTAAAGTGGGCAGAGCTGCAATTTCTGAGATTTCTGCCTCTGCAGATGAAGTAGTATTTGAAGTACTTTTTAAATATACTTATTTAAAGCAGCTTGTCTTAGAGCCTAAGCTACTCAAAGTCTATGCAAATAATTGCAAATAGGCAAGTTGTGTTCAAATAATGCACAGATGCTGCCAAGTCTTTAAAGTCCAGCCACTGAATTAGTGGTAGCTGTTGGCAAAGTGCCTGGAACTAGGGCTTGCTGAAGAGCTAGACCAGTTTTGATGTTAGTAGCCTACAGGTACAGAGAGAGAAATCAGAAAGGTTTAAAAACAGATACTCTGCTTTCCTTATTCAGTGCATGAATAGATGTGAAGAGAGAGGTTTAAATTTGTCAGTTCTGCTGACATGGAGGGCATGATGTCTAGAACGAGCAATTTAGTTGGCTAATTCATTTGTTGATCTTGTTTGATAAGCCAGTTTTAATATAAAATGTTTGGTATATAAAACTAGTCTTGCTCATCAAAACCTTGCTATATTTAAGTAAAAAGCAGCAGTAGAAATATATTTGTGTTCATTTTAATTAAGTTCTGAGGTCCATCCAAATGCAGTTTGAAATAAGGCCTGGATAAGTACATTCTGATAGAAACTATTTTCCCCTTTTTAAAAATAATATAGGAAAAAAACCCTAAGTATATGGTAAGTAGTGTAATTGTGTAAATATGTATACTTGGAGGTTAACCTGCTGATTAACATTTAATATCAAAATGATTGAAATTTCTGTATTAGTTGCAAATCAGTATGGTGTAGGAGTTGATAAGCATCACTTTTAGGAAAGTAACTAACTAAAAAAGGAAAAATTCATATTAAGGTGAAAATATTTTTCCTTTCTTCCAACTTAAAGTCGTTCTGTTCTCCTGAGGAAAGAATAATTCCCCCTTTTCCCTAGTTAACTGTTTTCTTTCTTGGTTTGCAGAGCCCTGCCCAAGATTTTGTATGGCGAGTCTGCAGCATCAAACCTAATTTTAATTGCTCTTAATACCAGCCTGATTTCAGTTCCTATTCTGCCATCCCTGTGTTCAAGTTCAGTTACACTCATGTTGCAGCTTCAGCCTTTGTTAACAGACTTGGAACTTTGCTACTTGTGCCTCAGCACTACTTGCCAGAGGCTTGAGGATTCATCAGAACCTAAAGGTGGAGCACGTGTTGAAGGAAAGGCAGGAGAAGGGAAGAGTTGTCTTGTGTATGTTAACTCACAGGCCTGTAAAAACTGGTTGTAGTTGATATTTAAATATTATTCCTTGGAGCGAATGTAACTACAAAGGTTGTCTCTCCATGGAGTCTCATATGACTATCTGTTTAATGTTGACAGAGCCAAGCTCCCACTCCCTGGGGTTAGTAAAAATAAAAAAAAAAATCTCAGCAGAAATTTAAAGCTGATGTTATATACCTGTTTGTTCAAGCATTTAATCATAGCTCTATTCATCTCTAGGGTTCAAAAAGAAGTAAAATGGAGGGTGATAAACCTGAGCTGGGTAATGCTGGTTTTGATGGGATGAGCGAAGATGAGCTGCTAGCAGCTGTCTTAGAGATTAGCAAAAGGGAAGCTTCTGTGTCTCTGAGCCACGACGAAGACAAGCCCACAAGCAGCCCAGACACTGGTTTTGGAGACGACGAAATTCAGGATTTGCCAGAAAGCCTGGAATCTATGGAGATGGAGAAACCCAAAGCAGCATTAGACTCAGGTAAGGCAAATTAACCATTTTAGTCGTACTGTAGCGAGCTAAAGTGGGTTACTGATAGCAGCAGGTTAGTAACGCGTGGTGGCAGAATCTGGATGCAAGTGCACTCCTGGAACTGTGCGACTTCCTCAGAGTTTTGTTACAGTTTCCCTGTGTAGGAAATGTTTAATTCATTGAACTCTGAAAACGTATTTTCTTGTATGTGTGTGACCTCTCTGATAAAGGTGAGGTCATCTTCAGAGTTAATTTCCTTTTTTTTTTTTCCTCTCCTGATTAACACATGATTTCTCTGGTTCCCATACCAGACAATTCAATTTACTAAGATTTGACAGTGTCTGGAACTTAATCTTCCATAATCAGAAAGTATTTTCATCTCTGTAGCTGTTGCAGCCTGGGCAGCACGGTAGCTGTTCTTACGCTGCTGGTGTGCAAGAGTGATGCCTGGGGTGCATAAGGCTAGAATGCTTTCATAAATGCAGTTATTTTGTCACTAGTTACTAACGAATTTAGCTCTGTCTTTTCTCATATATTTTTTTTATGTGAGAGTAGACCCTTAAGCATAAGACTCAGCATGTAAATTAGGGTCTCTGACCCAGAAACACAGTTAAGTACAAGGAGCCTGAAGGAAATGTGTTTGTCATTTGTTGTGTGCTACATGCTTTCAGTCAGATTTTTAATTCCACTAGCCTGGAAAGACAGGCCACAATATGCTCCCCTTCCCTTTTAAGGGCAGGAGGTTAAATATTAACAAAAACCCCAATTCTATTACCAAAAATTATGCTTGTTTCAATGGACAACTCTTGATGGCTTTCATGTTGGAAGGCAGCGTATGAGGAAACGGAGTCTGTGGTCAGCCTCATTTGTGCCCTCCTTTGTGTACACTAATGATGCTTATGGCTGCGTGAGAGAGTTGTGAGAGTGTGGCCAGATAAACATGTGTGTCTCCAGGTTTTCTTTGGAAAGTATAATGTAGTTATTTGAAAACTGTTTTGGCACTTAAACAAAAAGTATGTTTAATAAAAGCTTCTGCATTTTCTGATTAAGAATTCAGTTGAACACTCAGCATGATGTTCAGCTTTCTATATTTGATGGTGTATGACTGAAAAATACAAGTACTACTCAAAGCATATGGTTTGGCATTCAGATGAGATATGTGTGTATGTTGAGTTACCAGCTATGGCAGCTGAACGTAACACACCATGAGTTCACAATCTATTTAAAGGAAACTTAATTGGAGAGGATGCTTTGCTATATCAGACAAGGTGATTCTAAACATGACGGATTTAACTTGGTCCATTTCTTTTTACCGCTAGTAATAATTTTTTTTGTAATCACTGAATAATTTGTGGTGCTTTCAAAAAAGGCTAATTTAGATGTGGCAGATTATGTCTTTTCTGCTATGTGATCCTCAATTAATGGTTGCATGAGTTGAGCGAGTATTTCTTTTTACGTTGGAAGTTGTCAAAGTGATGTAAGAAATTCTGTTTTGTTTTTCATCCGAAGAGGATTAGACTGATGATTATAGTTCTGATTCTGATGGTCTTGTGTTTAAGAGGTCACGGATACTGAGACTGCCTTGTAAAATCCTGGCTAATAACAAATGAGCAGATGTTGAAGTCTGCGTAGGGCAAAACTATAATTCCACATATTGCTGCATAGCTGTTGGAGTGGGTCCTGACTTTCTGAGCTGCGAACAAATGGGAGAATCAAAGCGTCCGGTAACTGCAGAAGGTGTATGCGGTGGTTGAATGAATGTTCATTCCAAAGTTTTGTGAAATACTACTGCCATAGTGTTCACTTTTCAGTTCACCTTTAAAGTTATAATCTTCTTGGACTTCTAAAGCTGTAGATAGTTTTCACAAGACTGAAGCTCTTACCTGGGGCAAAAAGTTGAAAATTTAAACAGTGCTTGAGATCTGTGCTTCCCTCTGTCTTACATATGATTGTAGCTTCACCTGTAGCACTTGAGGTATAATATGCAATGCAAATTTTTATAATCCATGGTTCCTTGTAGAGAAATTAAAATGTCAGCTTCATGGCTGGAGAAACCTAGTAGTGTGTGACATCTTCCTTTAGTTAAAGTTGCTGTTTCTGGGTAAATATAAAAGGCTAAGAAGAGAACAGGTTCAGGGATTAAATAAATGGTTCATCTTACACCTGTTAAAATAAGACTGTGTTTTGGAGCTTTCTCAATTTGACTCCTCTGTGGTTTTCTTATGGCTGGTGAGCTCTCCTTGTCAATAGATGTCACTGTGCTGCAAGGATTGTGGTGATTTAAAGAGGATTTAGCTGGTAACAAACAGAAGACCCAGGGAAGCATAACTGTACTTTGACTCCTCAGGTCCTGCCAATTTCACAGAGATAACTAAAGATTTTGATGAGAATAAGGAAAACAAAACTCCAGAAGGCTCCCAGGGGGAGGTTGACTGGCTGCAGCAGTACGATATGGAGAGAGAGAGGGAAGAACAAGAACTTCAGCAGGCACTGGCTCAAAGCCTTCAAGAGCAAGTAAGAAATAAAGTTTGCTTCCTTGAGTTATCTTCCCCAACACTGGAAACCTGGTGGCGAAAGGAAAAGCTTGTGTTCAGGTAGTAAACGCAAAGCGATTCTGAAAAAGGGTTTGGGTTTCTTCTAGCTCCAGTGTCAGTAGAGTGACAGCACTCCATACATCTGGGCACATTTTGTATGTGCTTTGGAAACCATATATCACATCACAGATCTGCAGATTTCTCAAAGCTTTCTGTGTACATTTATACACTGGCTTGTAACATTATGTGAAAATGATGATAAACCCAACTAAACTCTTACTATCTGTCACTGAGAACCAAGCCCACCTTTAGCTTCCTTGGCAGTCACTTTTTGCAACACGTCATGTCAAGACCGAAAGTGAAAGAGGCAGGTTTCAAAGCAAAGGCTAAGAACAGCCATGCCAGGTCAGGTTAAAGATCTGTCTGGTACAAGCAAGTAGGGGGTGCTTAGTTAAGAATATAGGAACTGAGCATTTATGTGATCCTTCCCTGTTAGTAAATTGGAAAAAGGATCCCCAATAATTTAATCTAAAACAAGTCCTTTAAATTAGACTTGGGCAGAATCAGTATCTCGAGTTGTGTGCTAACCATCTGTACTCCGCTTGAATTTCAAGACCTGTAACTGATTTCCACAAGTTTAACTGAGCTGCTGAGAGTGAAGCAAGTGCTTAGCCAGGTCTTTTTTTAAATAGGTGCCCTTGTCTGCTCTCTATTAATACTAAAGCTGTAATGGTTTTCCTTATGAGGTCTGATGTTTCCATGGCTCTTGGATTTTTCTCTCCCATTACTCATTATGAGGTGCTGGTTGGTATGTTCCATGCCAGATGTAGCTTTGATTCAACGATGTTGAGTAGTTTAACAAAGGTTCCCAAATGCTTTAGAAATAGTGAGATAAAAGGCCTCACGCTAATAATGTAAAACTGCCCTTTGAGTGTTCTGCTACAGTTCTGAAGTGAAAATCTGCTATTCTAATGATTCAGGCATGCAAATGCAGTAGCTGTGGTTATCTTGATTGAAATACATAGTTAGGGTTCTGTGTTCAGGTGCACTGAAAGCATTCAAAGCCTGAATTAAGAAGCCAGCTCATTAAATATTATTGACTGGCTTACTGTAACTCTGAACTTTCAAGAGTGGTGGGAGGAACAGGGGCATGATGTTATCCAAAGATTACAAGGGTTTGTTGAGTTGAGGTTTCTTTGCTACTTGTTCATGGTAATATTTTTAATACCTGTTGTTTAGTGGTGTCTTTTTGCATCCTACCTTTGTGAATTACATCTGTTACACAGAACCACTGGCTCTACTTTCAAATGGCTCAAAAATAATAAAATCTGCCAGGATTTATCGACTCTGTCCTCAGCTGGCTTTGGGCAGAAGAAGTCTGAATTTTGCCAAAGCGTGAGGAGCTTTGTGTGTAAGTGACAGCTTTCCTTAGCGAAGGGTTGCGAATTCATTTAGATGCTTTTCAAATTAGTGATCCAGAGAAAATGTTCGGTGTTACTAGAGACTCGCCCTGCTGCATACCAAACTTCAGGAGCTTTGACGAGCCTTAATGAAGGTTTGTCCCAGGTTCTGTTGCACGAGAACATTGGACTCTTGCTGGTTGCAAACATTCCTTCACACAGAACCTTTAATTTACAATGTCAGGTTTGTTGTAGAAACCACAGCAGCACAGTTCCAATGGAGAAAGAGCACCACAAGAATTTTAAACAGTGAAGTGTCTCAATGAGCTAAGTTTTGTTCTCTTCCCATCAGGAGGCACGAGAACAAAAAGAGGATGATGACCTTAAACGAGCCACGGAATTAAGTCTACAAGGTGAAACTTATTTAACTTCTTCCAGGATGTTGCTTTTGAGGGAAAATAGATCTGTATGTATGAGTGCAGCTCCTGAGTGTCCGTAAGACAGCTGGGACTTCGTGCTGTCTTCGTGTGTGCTTTGCTGTGTTTGGCTTTGCTCGGGTCGGCTTTTCTTGCTCTTGGTTGTGAAAGCAAATGCCAGAAAAAACTTAATGTGAAAACCAACTTATTTCATTCTCTTGAGTTTTTAATTAGATATAGACCTATATATATATATATATATGTAAAGAGAGATATATGTGTAATATATATTAAATTATAATAAACATTTAATATATAATATTGATACAGAGGGAGCAAAATGGACTTTGAAATTTTGCATTCCCAGCAAAAACCAGCATGCTAATGGCTCTAGTCAGAACATAAGGATTGTTTCTTACTTGCATTGATATTTTAGTGCTAATTAATGAATGCACTGGCCTTGCCCAGGAAAATGAGTAAGTGCTCTATCTGATACAGGATGGGAGGGAGACAGACCTCACTGCAAGGTATAGCTGTTGGGGGTGAAAAAAGAAACCCAGAATATGCTATCCGTCTTTTCCAAATCCACCCAGTGCGGTGAGCCTCAGGCGCTGTTTAACATTTATGTGAGGCTGGCATGCGAGTGATTTCATACAATCTGGCAGAGCAAAGCATAACCGAGAGAAAATTCCTGCTCCAAAGAGGAAGAGGGAGGGGTAATTAAGTATTGTGTTAAGATACTTGTAGTTGCTCAGACACCTTTAAAGGCCCTCGGGGATTACTGGATGGACCTGTGTCTGCTTCTGAAGAGGAGTAAGTTGAATGCTGCTTAAATGTCCCTCAGCCTGAGTCCTAGCCCCTGATGAGCTCTGGCAGACTCGGTTCCCAGTCCCTCTCAGGTCTTCCTTGATTTGTGGCCAGAAAGAGTTCAGCACTAGAAATTCTTCCTCCTCCTGATTTGCAGTCACTTGACTTAAACATGAGCATTGCCTTGTGCTTCTCAACTCGCTACCATGTCATTTTCAAGGCATCAACCAGTAGCTGTTCAAGGAGATGGTAATAATCTTGAGTGTGTATCTGGTAGTATTTCTCTTAGAAAGGTTCCCAGTGGTGCTGCAATCAAAGAACCACTAGTCATCTGAGGACCGTTGGTGAAGTGGCGTTTAGCAATACCTGTGGCAAGTGCTTCATGCAGAGACGTACCTACGTGGCTGCATTTCTTGGCTGTAGTCTAGCTTACAACAGCCCGAATAAGTGTGGAAAGTAGCAGTAAAATATTCTCAGTTAAAGGGACTCATCTATAAACCCCCCAAGAAGATTATGCTAATCCAGCATCTGATGGTTTAATATGGCAAGCAGAGCATCTCTTTGGCAAAACATCTCAATCAAAACTGGCACGATAGTGTCTTTAAGAAAAAAAATATATATATATATACTTAGCAGCGTCCTGCTAATCTCAACTTCACATCCGCCCGGGACTTCATAGCTTTAATTTAGTTGGTGGAAGCATAGCTACTTCTCCTAATGAATACTGTACTAAATCTTAAATTAGTCGGGTAGCTGCAGAATCCCAGGAAGTTTGGAACAGCGTGTACAGGGAGCAGTGGTGCCTTCCGGCTCTTTACAGAGAGCTGCCTGCATTTTGCTCAGCCAAGCAAACTGGAAGTTCCTGCAGTGAGCAGCCTTCTTACCACTGAAAACAATGGAAAGATGCCTGCTGCCAGCAGTAGCATTTTGATGCCAGTTTTAATTGAAAAAAAGCACTTTGTTAATTCAACTTATAGTTAAAACTGTAATTCGTAGCTTCTTGTTGCAGAAACTTACAGTGCACTGACCAGACTGGCCTGTACTTCTTTTAACATTGGCTCTGGCTGCAGATCCGCCAGTGCTCTGGAGCGAATTTGAGCATTTAACAGCTCTTTTGTCACCCAGCTGTCATTGCCATGGTGCCCTTTTGTGAAAGTATGAGAGAGATGATGCTAAAATTAATACTGTAGTCCAAGATATTTTTCTTAATTATCCCTTTGACAAGCGGAGGTGCAGGGGGAGAGAGTTTTTATTTGGGAATTCTAGTATCTCCTGCATTCCTTGGAAAGAAATCTTGAAACATTAGCATTTTATTGTGCTTGTTATGTGGGTAGATAAACCTCAACCTGTTGTGAATTCCTATGCGAGCCACGGCTTCTCACGTAGTATCATTGTCTCTATGCTATCTAGAGTTTAACAGCTCTCTCCTGGACAGCGTTGGTTCTGATGAAGACTCTGGGAATGAGGATGTTCTTGACATGGAGTATTCAGAAGCTGAAGCAGAAGAGCTGAAAAGAAATGCTGAGGTGTGATCCATGATTTCAAAAGCTAACTGGGAAATATACCCCCTCTTTACCATCAGTTTAGTGTTGGAGGTAGTTCTACAGAGCAGATATATTTGTTTAGTGTTAGAAAAGTCTTTTATGTTCATAAGTTAAAAGATAGACTTTCTCTATCTTTAAGGATCTGTCCTGCTGTGTTATTTTAATTTAAAAAAACCTAAACCAAAACAGCTGCAGAGACCTTCTGAGTTTCTCATAAGATGTGGGTAATGGTGAAAAGGACAACAGTAATTTTATACCAGAAATGTTCCAGTACATGTAAAGCAACAGGACTGAAATTTTTACTTATGGGGAGAGAGAACTTCAGCCAGCGTGGTGGTTTATTTGCAACACTATGGGCTTCTAGATCCTGTACCACCAGAACTGGGAAGTTGTGGCAAGATCTTATTCCCATTAGGTGAAATGTAACTGTAACCTAGGGTGTGCTGCGAGCTGCTAGTGCTCTCAGGCTCTGCACAGTGGTGTTGTGAAAGTTGCCTGCCCGCCTCAGTTGAAGGAATACTGTGTAGAGTGGAAAAGGCTAAATAATTGCAGTTTCCTTGAGCAGTTGTTTTCTTATGAATCTTTACCAATTTTCTTACCCTTAACCAGGAGTTGCATTTTAAGTGTTGTCAGTGAATCAGTAGCATTTCCTGGTCAGGGGAGTTTAAAAAATAATTCCTAAAAGCCAACTACCATGATTTAGTTTTATTGTCAGTGAATAGGCAGAGAATGTTTCCTGCATGCAAAAAGGGCTTTGCCTGCTGACGTTACAGGTGCAGGACAAGAGAGCAAGTCTGGCTACATATCTGTGCTTGACTATTAAATCCATATATGATTATCAAGGGTATTTCTTTGATATTTCCGAAGTAAGCGTGGTGTTCCCATTCTTGCTTTTCTATGTTTACTTGATGGATTAATTCTGACATCAGTGGAAGTCGCTCAGGAAATGGTTGTTTAGAAAACTTCGCCGTGTAGAGCTCATGTCAGCATCTGTTCTGAGGTCAGAGCGGCTCCTTTGCATGTTCATTGGCTTGCTGAAAGATTAAATTAAGATGGGAGGCTTTTTCCCAATTCTGGAAGGACGACTTGTTTGGTCTGAACCAGTCTGCTTCTGTAATCTTTGGGTTGCAGCTTTGAATACAGTAGCCAAAACCTGTATCTCAGGTGTATAAATCATCTTGTCCATAAACTACGTGGGACAAAAGTGAATGTCTAAAAGCTTTAATTGGGCTTTATTTTCAGACAGGAGAACTTCCTCACTCCTATCGCCTAATCAGCATCGTCAGCCATATTGGAAGCACATCATCTTCAGGTAAAACATACTCTATGTTATTCTTCGTCTCTTATCTAGCTTAAAAATCTGTGATACAGAACTACTGTAGCAGGATTATTTGCAGACAATTCCAGCAGCAGAGCAATTCTTTCATCATGGCTTGCTGGTAGGGGAGCAGGTTGAGGATGTCACGGTGCCTGACTCTGGCATGTTGACAAAGTTTTGCTTATGGGGTCCATGGAATTGCTTGTCCTCGTTACTGGCTTGTTGACCAGGAAGGATGGAGGGACCAGGATCTTAAGGGTCTTTTAGCATTTAAATCTGACACAGGTTGCTGGACCAGGACATCTAGCTAACCAGCTTACCGGTTGAACTGCAGCATGAAAAGAAAAGTGTGTTCTCTGTTTTTAAGGTCATTATATCAGTGATGTCTATGATATCAAGAAGCAGTCCTGGTTCACCTACAATGACCTGGAAGTGTCTAGAACTCTAGAGGCCACCGTTCAGTGTGACAGAGACCGAAGCGGCTACATCTTCTTCTACATGCACAAGTAGGTGTCTTGGGGATTTTGGTGCTAGTAATTACCTGCTGTTTGTGAGGAAGTGGGCTTCTCTTCTTCCTCTGGTCCTCTCTGCTGGGATGAAAAGTATCTCTATCTATTTGTCAGAAGAAATGGTAGTCAGAATTATATGGAAGAATGACAAAATTGGAGTGCTGTGGGTTCAGAGGCATGGAATTGTATGTCACTAATACATAGGGTTTTAACAAGATGCATTAAATCATCTTTTAAGAAGGGGATTTGCTGTCTCAGCTATGCATTCATTGCACCGGGAATCATAATGGAGCTTGGGTTTTTTACTTAAGTGTTGTGTTATTTGTAAATGCCCTTATCCCCACTCCTAGAGGTTGTGTTGTTGCAGCCACGGTTGTCTCAGGACACGGGCGAGGTGAAGTTTGTAGGTAGAAGTGATACCTTTCCAGGCACACAGAACTGAAGAAGGGGTTTTGCTCCCTCCTTCTGTCTTTGCTGGTTCCTCTAATAAAGGATATTACTTCATCCGTAGACTGTGTTCTGTGTTGCTTCTGATCCTTTTACCAACCAGGAGTTATTTTCACTACTGTTACTGTTCTCTGAGGTTTACCACTGACCATACTAATTGTGATAAATGGTGGGGGGGAAGCGCTGTGGGATGCAAGGGGCCTTGCTTAGAGATGACAGATAAGACACCTTTCTCTGGCAGGATCCATGACGCTTGAGTTTGTGGATTAAATCCAGTTGCCGATTCCATCAGGGCTGTCTTGTTTAGCAGTTTGTTGTTGTACCTATGCTTCACTATTGGTCTTTCCCTCTATTCTAGGGATATCTTTGATGAGTTACTAGAAACAGAAAAAAAATGCACAGCCACTTAGCATGGAAGCAGGAAGATCAGTTCATCGGCCTCTGAAGAGTAAAACACCTTGTTCCTCCTGAGGAACAAGGAAGATCCTGAACTTGTGCCAGACACACAGGAGTAACAAACAGCTCAGGGCTAAAACAAGAGGCAAAAGGTAGAAATATGGGACGCTCGGTTTGTTGAACCATCTGTGCAAATCCTGGGCCTGAACCACACGTTTAAACCTTGACATCCCAGAGCGATCCTCCTGTGGTGAAGTTTTTATTGTTCCTCAAGTAATTTTGTCAGCATGGAGCCTTAAAGAATTGCATCGAGCCGCAAGACTGCAGCTGCTCATAAACTAATTTAAAAAAAATAGTGCAAAAAGAGACTCGACTTTAAAAGCCCATTCACCTGTAAGACGTGGGTGGTGAAGATCTACATATCACTTGGCATTTTTTTTTTTTTTCCCTCCAAGAGCAATTTAAGCAATACATTCTGTAACCTGGCGTGTGTTGTGTTAGTAATATTCACTGGAAACCCAAATCACCGAGTACACTCTTGCCAGTCATCTCGCTAACAGGCGTTTTGGAATCCCTCACGCTGATGAGTTTTGACACTCATGGGTTTGTAAGCGCTCTGCTATTTACATGCGGTTCCAGAAAACAAACTGTTGGCGCTGTGGAATGTATTGCATACCTGGTGGCAGCTCTGTCGGGTTTTTTTATACCATTAACTGTCATCCTCCTTTAGACGTGAGAATTATATTTGTGATTTCTTTTGTTTTACAAGCTCTATTATTTGATTGCATTTTCTTCATAAGGCCGTTGCATATGTACCGTTTGGAGAGGAGAGGTCTCCCTCTGGGTGTGCAGTATTTTGCACTGAAGTTGCATTGCTTAGGGCTGCTTTATTGTAACTCTGGGGGCAGGTGAACACCTGGAGCAGACCGAGAGCAGTAGCAGGTGGTGAGCAGTGGACACTTGTCATCCTCTGGGAGGGAGAGAGCGTGCTAGCAGTACCCTTTCTGCACAGGCCTGGGCCATCATGAATTGGGAACAGCTATCTTGCAGATAGCGGCTGGCACTTGAATCACTCTTTGATTGAACCATGGTCTTGCCTTGGTTGTCTTGTATCCCAGAGTAAGAGGGTTTTTACTGCAGCTATGCCTCTGTTGTCCTTTCTGAAGAGTGCAGGGTGCTTAAACTGTGAAACTAAACCAGGTAGAAAGCTTTCAGAAAGCCCATGTTCAGCATTAACAGAACACAGTTAGGAAGAAGTGTTGCCTTTTATTGTATTTAGAGACACGATGCTCCTTCTATAGCTTGTTTCAGCAGTGGGGGAAAAGCCTAGTGACTTCATTTTTTCAGCACCTCATACTCATTTAGCAGGGGCAGATGTTTCCTTTCACTGGCATTTACTCATTTCAGATAAATTTTTGCTGTTAAGCAGAGTAGTTGCTTTTGGTTTGGCTTCTAATTCTGATTTTTGCAGCTTGAGTTTTAGATGTGAAATACTTCTTTTTACAAAAAAAAAAAAAACCATGAACAAAAAAACAACTTTTTTTGCTGTCTAGATAGTTTCTGGGTTTTTTTAAACTATTGTTAGGAGTTTCTCAGGAATAAATCAGCTGAAGCAAAGCAGATAAAACCATTGATTTAGGAGACAGCGGGCACCTCTATGAATTCATGGGCTCTTCTAAGCTAGAGTTTATCTTAGTGGGCTGGCACGGGGACGCTACCTCAGTGGCCTCTCCTCACCTCTGTGCAGCAGTGAGCAGCAGCTGGCAGTAGTCCTCCCCAAGCCAAGCGAGTACTCTGGGGACCCCAGTGTGGTGAAAAGACTTGACTGACCTCCCAGTCCACATGTCGGATGAGCCCGGTGGACCCGGTCAGGGTGACATCTTTCTGGTTTCTGAGGTAGGAGTGAACGTTTGGTTGTAAACATGACAGTGTGTTTATCTTGTGAGATGCAGCCCAAGTGGGTGTATGTGTTAATTTATTACAAAGCATTATACTTTTCTATTGTCGATACTAATTTTGGTAGAATTCTGGGTGATGGGAAGAGGCGGTGACGTGGGAGTTGTCCTTTGAACTGATCGCCCCTGCGAATGTCATGAAGGGACTGCTCCATCCAGAGGGCAAATCTGTTTTTCCCAAGCACACCCTATGCTAGTGCTGTAAATACCTGGTATTGCTGTAGTATCAGAAGTCAGCTCTGCTTTTTTGGGTGGCAAGGTTGTTTTTGCAAGGCGCTGCACTCCAGTTAATTTATAATAAAAGCAAACATTGCCTGACTTTTCAGTGCAGTAACTTTTGTTTAAAACTGGTTTTTGTTTGGATCAAGGTATGAAAGGTGATGCTTGAAACCAGCGTTCCTTGTTTTTTGAAAAGTTCTTGTTTATTATTCTAGCCATTAAGAATTTGCGGATATCAATTAATTTAAGCGTTTTTGTGTGGTGTACGGCAGCTCAGTTGCACCTTCACGCTGGCAAGAGTGTCTGAGGAGACCCTTCCTTGCAGAAGCCAGCTTTCTCCCTGTCCAAGAGCAGCAGGGAGCAAGACAGGTGTGTAACCCTCACAGGGTGTGCTGCCCACCGGCTGTAATGTTCCCACCGCTCATGCTGTTGCAGCAGCGAGTTCAGCAAGGTCTTCCCCTCCAGGTGGGATACCCGTCCTGGGGTATAGGTAGGTGGAGAAGTCCAGCTGGGGACCCTGAACATGTGCAGGCTCTTCCCCAGGTGTACAGAGTCACAGTTAAACATTTACCCGCTCCTGAATCAGCCTAGTTTAGTCCAAGTGTGATTCAGCATATAAATGCAAGGAACTCCCATCTTGCCACTCCTCTTGCCCCTTCGTTGTTTGACTGCGATAATTTGTTCTTGATTTACTCCCCTACTCTGAGAGGTGCAAAACTGTTCATGTCAATGAACCGAGGCTTGTGTGCACGGGTCCCTGGGGAGCCCCGGCCAGCAGGGCTGCACAAAGAGCCTTTGCAAAGCAAGGACTGGTTTCCCAACTGGAGCAGCAGCCTGAGACGGGTGCGAGGAGCTGAGGAGGAGCAGGACTCTCTGCCTGTGGCCATGGCATCGCCTTCCACCTCCTGCTCAGCACAGCACAGATAACCATCACCTGTGCATCTTCCTTCCTGTCCCGCATCCCGAGGAAGGGCCCAGCACTTCCTGCTGCGGTTCACCCTGACACAGGGCATGTGGGGATTGCCATGCCTGGGGTGGGGGGACAACGGGGAATAACTCATCTGCTTTGTTTTCTTTCTAATAGCGCTCATTATCCCTGTAACTGCCCACCAAAGAGATAAAAAGGGGTGTGGGACCCCTGGCAGCTGCTGTTCATGTAGCTCTGCTGCTGGACTCTAGCCTTGCCTGTCACAGGGTGGCCGCTGCCGGTTTCTGCCTGCACCCTGACTTTCTGGTTCTTTACACTGTTGATGTGGAGCAGCACTTTTCTCTGTGTTTTAGCAGACCTGTTCCTTTCTATCCTTTACAGTTTTTGCTCTTGGGTTCCCCCTGCCCCTTTTTAAATGATGTGTAGATAGATTTTTGTGAAAATAAAACCTCTTTATTAACCCTCTCAGTTTGGCATCTTATTTCCATGCTGCCTGGGCTGCTGCCTCTTGGACACTGCAGATGATGGGCACTGCACCTCTGCCCCTGCATTTGGCATTGGGACTTTGCTTGCTTGCCCAGGAACATGTGTGTATGTGTTCAGTGCCTCCTGGCACAAGCAAATCCCAGCCCACCCTCCCAGAGAGGTGTTGCTGCGGAGGACCCTCCAGCCCCTTTCCAGGTCCCCACGGTTCCCAGGGGACAGGGGGATACCTTCCTCCGCTCCCAGGGCAAGGACAAGTGATCCCTGGTGTCTGTCCCCAGCAGGTGCTGTCCCCACACGTGTGCCATCCTGTCAGCCTAGGGCTTGTTGCTTTTACCTTTGGTACCACACATATTTACTGAGGTTCTTGCGATAACAGAGGGAGCGGCTCCAGCTGTATATGGGACCTTTAGCCCCAAGCTGCAGCTCTCAGCGTGGGACTGGGGAGCCCTGGCTCCTTGGTGGGGGCAGCTTGTGCATCACGTCTGAGCGCAGGGGGGGTAAAGGAAGGACCCAGGGAAAAGGAGCTGAGGGTCCCTCTCTGTCCTGTCTCAGTGCCCAGTCAAGACCCATGTCCCCCTGCATGCCATCTCTGCCAAATAATCCCCACACCTGGGCTGAGCCCAGAGGTCAGGGGGAAGACACAGCCCAGCTCTCTGAATCCACTTTATTTAATAAAAATAACAAGCTGGTGTTGTCCCTGTGCTCCTGCCCTAGAAGAGTCCTTTGTCCTTCTTCAGCTTCTGTTGTTTCCACAAAGGCAGGTTGCTGAAGGTGGAGCGGCTCATGCCAAAAACAGCCTGGAAGTCCTGGTCGGAGAGGTGGTACTGAGGGAGGAGAGAGGAGGAAGAGATAATGCCAGGAGCTCCGCACAGTCCCCACAGCAGCCCCCCTGTCCCATCTTACCTCCTTCCTGCTGGGATCCACACCCTGTGGCAGGTCCTCAGCTGAGGTGTTCACCAGCACGTCGAGGGGCAGAGTCTCCAGTTTGTCAGGGAGGAGCGGGGTGGTGGTGGTGAAGACCTGCTGCCTGGATGTGAACTCCTGGATGGGAGGGACAGGGTCACATCAGGGGCTGCTCCAGGGTTGGAGTCACCAGGCTGGCTCCAGGTGTCCCCTCAGCAGAGGACATGTCCTTGCAGCTCCTCATGCCACCTGCCGAGGGGCCAGAGGGGCCTTCTGTGCCCACTTCTACCCCAGCCACCCCCTTTCCCTATGCCACTTACTGAGGTGAGCTGCTTGAGGCTGCCCTCATCCCCCAGCTCAGCTTTCAGCGCCTCATAGGATTTCTTGTCCTGGGAAGGGGACAAAAGCACTCAGCCCGTCGGCACAGGCAGGCATCAGGCGAACTGCTGCCCACACCCCAGAGATGTTGGCTGGGGCAAGATCCACATCTGGTCCCATCTGCAAAGGGCCCCCCCCTTGGCCTTTCCAGCCCCCCCCCAGTGACTCACAGCCCATTTGAGAGGGTCCCAGGCCAGGAACCAGCCCGTGAAGGTGGGGGGCTCATGGCCCTGCTTCACCACGATGATGGGGGTGTCAAGGTCTCTCCCGCTGGGGTCGCTCCGCAGGTACTCCTGCGCCATCACCGCTGCCGCCTCCTTCTCCGACTCATTGGCATCTTTCCCAATCCAGAAGAAAACCTGCAACGAGGCCGCTGTGTCCGCCACTGGGGTGAGACAGGGCCCTCTGGGGCCATGCCCAACCTGTGTTGGGGGCACACAGCGTCTGTCCACAGGGAAGGGCACCAAGAGTCCATCCTCAGCTATCCCTGGAGCACACGGGCTTTGAAAAAAAAAATAGTGTGGGGCCAGGGACATGGGGGTTTCCAGCCTCCCACCCCACCACCTCTGGCTGCTGCAGGTCCTCCATCCTGCCTGGGGACATCACCTTGTTGGATCAGAGGTGTCCCCCTGCCATGTGCCCCTACAGCTGACCTGGTCCCAGGTGTCAAGCAGATAAACATCATGTTCTTCTAGGTCATCCTGGGTGAAGTCTACAATCTCCGTGGCCAAGAAGGTGCCTGTCTTGTTGGAGCACTCAAAGAGTCGGGGGGACACAGAGGCATTCTCCTCCTGCAGCCTGGCAGGGGGCAAGACGACAGTGGTGGTGGGAACAGGGCTCATCCCGCTTGGGAACTGGTGGCCCATCTTACCCCCGAGGGTGGGTAGGGACAAGGGAGCCCCGGGCATAGGGCTGTACCTCTTGGTGTCAGCATACTGGGACTTGCCCCCCAGGGCCACCCAGAACTCAGGCGGTTCCTGTCCTTCTGCGATCACTAACTTCTCTGTCTTGGAGATGATGTCAGCCACTGATTTGCCCATCTCACGCTCATCCCCGCTGCAGCCCTGCCAAGCAAACATGGCTGCTCCATCACCAGACCCAGCCGAGGAGGAGGAAGAGGAGGTGGGAACATTTCTCTTGGGGGTGGCAGCACCCACACCAGTGCCCGGTGGTACCCACCTTCCCACACCACAGGTAGCAGCGGGTGGGAGTCTTGAGCACGAAGACATCATTGGAGTTGAGGGATGAGGCGCGGATGGGCACCTCGAAGGCCTTGGTGTTGTACTCATTGGTGCCACGCACTTGGAAGAGGCGGGTGGATGGTGTGGGCTCCTCGTTGCCCACCCGCAAGGTGCCACCCTGGGGGACAGGTAGAGACAGGAGGTCACCACCAGTGCCACAGCTACACCCACCTGCCTGCTCCCCACCCCGGGCAGCCCCACACTCACCATGTACACCACCATCTTGCCCTTGAAGATGGCCATCAGGTGGGCTGGCTCCTTGCCCATGGTGACACGGACCTGCACGGGCTCATTGTTGTACTTCTGGTCCAGGGCGACGGCTTGGTAGGCAGAGGCAGCCAGCTCATCCGTGCTGGCTTGGAGGCCCTAGGCAGGGTGGAAGGGGCTCAGCACCCACCACAGCCCCCTTGTCCCTCTTGGGAAGAGGGAACCCTCGTGCTGTTCCCATGGGGGTCACACACAGGGCCAGAGCACCCCCAGTCGGGGAAGGTGCCCCTGTGTCCCACCCCACAAGTCAGTGATCTGGGTTTCTCACCTGCCAGAGGTAGATGATGCGGTTCACCTTGGGCCCCACGAAATAAGTGTAAAGCACCAAGTAGCAGTCCCCACCGTAGAAATGGCCCAGCCACCTCTTCTCCACGGGTGTGAGCTCGAGGTTCTCCACACGCCAGACCTGGTGGGACAGGGATGGGGATGGGGACATGCTGCTGCCAGGGCTGGTGCATCCCCCAGTACAGCCCAGGGGATGCCCCAAGGGGGTTCCACATTCTGCCCTGGCCACCCTACCTCCACCTCCCCAGATCCGTCATCCACCATCTTCTGCTGGGCAGCCATCTGGGGTTTGGCGTGCAGCGTGGTGGCGTCAAACTTCACCTGCTCCACCTTGGCTGCAGGGAAGGGCAGAGGGCTGAGGACCATCCTGCTGGCTGTGGAGGACCCCACAGCTCCCCCATCCCAAACCAAGGAGTCCTGAAGCATCAGAAGGGGACACTCACCCACTTTACCCACGGTGTTGGTCTTGCCCAACCCTCTGGTCTGGTTGGGGACAGTCCATTTCTGGAAGAGCTGCCTGAATATGGTTGACTCGGACCCATCATTCTCTGTCTCCACGCTGGTGCTCTCTGGGTAGTTCTTGGCTTTGATGAAACCCTGGGGGGGGATTCGGACCCAGAGCATGGGCATGGGGTGCCTGGCACCCTGGGGAACAGTCAGGCCACCCCATAACCAACCCCTAACCCATCACCCACCAGTGCCCTGCTCATCGCCTGCTGCTTCTCCTCCTTGTTGGCATTCTTGCCCTTCCACACAAAGATCTTGAGACCTCCTTGATCAAGGATGTAGCAGTCCTTGGAGGAGGGGGACAATAGCAGAAGTTAGGCCTTTTGGCAGCTTTAACCCTTCAAAAGCTGATTTGGTGGGTGAAGCTGCCAAGGAAATTGGGCACCCCCAAGCATCCCATGGGTGACACACCTCATGCAGGAGCATATCTTGAGTCAGGGGTCGAGTTGCCACCTCCTGTATGACCAGGTTCCCACTGGCATTGGAGATGCTGGCAGTGGAAAAGAGAGGAGGAGGAGGAATTAGAAACAGGGCTGGAAAACTCCATCCCCATCCCCATCTTGGGGTGGCAGGGTTGGGTGCAGGTGTCCCCTCCCCATCCCCTTCCCCACCCTGATCATGGTAGAGGTGGCACTCTTGCCTTGCCATGGTGGCAACCTGGTTTGCAGCTTTGCCCTGCCATGCAGCTCACTCATGGCCATGAAGAGGGACAACAGGGTATCAGACATGATGGGGGTCACCCAGGGACATTGCCACTGTGTCCAAAGGTCACACTTGCACAAGCATCTTTCCATCATGTACCAACCCTGTTGGCACCAGGGACTCCCTTGCTCCCCCGGCATCCAAGGGACATGTCCCCACCCCTGTGGTGGCCTTGACCCCTCTTGGTGGCTCTTCATGGCGATGGGAGTTGTGGAACATAGCAGAGCTGAGTGCTGCGTCTCTCTGGTATCCTGTGAGATGCCTCTGTGGGCAACCCACCCCCACCCCCCCCCCCCCGCAACTCACTGGTAGAGCTTGAGGGATGACTTGAGTTTCTGGTCCACTTTGTCATCAGGGGTGGCTGCCTTGATGTCCCCCTTCTCACCCAGCACGTGCGTGAGGACCTGCATGAGCTCTGGCGAGGCACCCTCGTTCTCACCATCCACTACGCCCACCTTGGCACGGCCCCCACGCTCCCGGTCCCGGATGTCCTTGGCCAGGATCATTGCCTGCACCCAGAAGAGAAAGGGTCAGCCCAAATTGGGGAGGGGGTGGCCAGTCACCCCCTTCCTCCAGAGGGGGACCCTGGGACCCCCCAGCTGTACCTTCAGCCTCTCATTTTGGTTGCTCTCAGGGCCGTTCCACTGGATGATAAGCTGGCCCAGGTCTAGCAGGAACACGTCCCCCTGGTTGAAGCTTTTCCAGCTCATCTCCACCTGCAGTGGCATGGGATAGGGTGGGGTGGGGGGGTGGTCAAGCTGCAGGACACCTGGGTCCCTCTGGATCCTCAGCCTCCACCTGCCCTGGCTCAGTGCTAATGCCTCCAGCCTGTATTCCTCCTCCCTATCCCAAGAAGGTCTTTCTGGGGTGAGGTTGCTCCTGAGGTGAGGTGGCATGGTCCCACAACCACTCTGTCCTCTGCTTGAGGGCAAGTGTGTCTGGGAGGGGTTCTGGACTGATCTTGACCCCAGAGAGTGTCTCTACAGAGAGGTTGGTGGCTGGGGACCCCCTACACCCCATAACTCACCTCTCCTGCCACCACATTCTTCTTGCCCTTCACATGCAGCAGGCGCTGGACGTTGTAGGTGTTTGTCTCCACATGCTTCATGCCTGAGGCCACCCCACCCTTCTTATAGCTGGGGGGGGACAGACACGGTGTCAGCCCTGGGGCCCCCCTTCTTGCTGAAACAAGGTCCCCCTCCCACCTCTGTGCACAGGGAAGCCTTTGGGGACCCCCGTGCACCCACATAGATGGTAGATGGAGCGAGACCAGCTCCAGATCATCGTCCTCCTTCCCACACCCCACTGGGACAGGGCTGTCCCCGTCCCCACTGGGGATGTCCCCATGGGGGGCATGCAGAGGACTCCTCCCCACTGTTACCCACTGTGGGAGCAGGTTCCCAGGGGTGACCAACGTACATGAGTCCCTGCTTGAAGTAGGTGCGGAAGGTCTCACTCTCGTGGCCCTGCACCTCGCGATACTGCACGGCCACTGTGCCCAGGTGGTCATCCATCAGGGTGGTGTAGATGGCGGCTGCCCCCTGCTCATCCTGGCTTGACTCCTTGCCCAGCCAGTAGTGGATGTTGTAGCTGAAGCTGCTCCCAGTCTTGCGTGTCTGCAGGACACAGGTCCCCACTAGAAGAGCCCCCATGTCCCCAGGCCATCCTGGCCAGGGACACCACTCCCTGCACCCCAGCCTGCCTGGGGCAGAGCCCATCCCCGCAATCCCAGGCTGCCCTACCAACAGCAGGATGTAGCAATCCCCCTCGTAGAAGTTGCCATAGCTTTTGGTGGGCACTGGCACCATCTCCATGTTCTGCAGAAGGAAGGGAGACATCAGGACTGGTGGGAACCCCCCCACCCCAGCCCCAGCCACTCCGCTGCCCCCAGCCCCAAAACCTGGGCACGTTTAACCCTGGGTACTGCACTGAGGACACAAATAGGGGTAGTTTCCCTCCTGCATCCCCCCCCCAGAGAGCCCAGTGATGGGTGCCCAGGCTGTGCCCATCCCCACCTCGATTCGCCATATCTGGATGCCCGGCGTGGTCTTGTTGAGTGTCCTGCTGACTCTGGTGCTGAGCTCCACCATGGTGACGGGTGCTGCAGGCAAGAGGACCTGCTGGGGCATCGGCAACACCCTCAATAATGGCAGGCAGTATCATTAAGAGCTGGGAGGGAACCAGCCTGCTGTGCCATCTGCTGCCCTGCCCGGTCTGCAGCCAACCAGGCCATAAACTCCCCATCCAGGGCCACACAGGGGAAGGGGACACCCGGGGGCCAGGGCTGCAGGCATGCAAGTGGGGCTGCCATCCCCCTTGGCCTGGCTGGCACTGTGGCTAATGGGGGTTGTGCCAGGGTCTGTGGTGGGCAGGAGTGGGGTCTCCTGAGAACCCCGGTGCCCCGCCCGGTGCCCTGGCACGGGGCAGGGCTGTACAGGGCATTCCCAGCCCAGCAGCCACAGCTGGGTGACACCACTGCGCAGTGGCCTGCTCCTCCCCAGCACCAGCAGGAACCAGCCCTGCTCAGCCTGGTCCCATCACGGCTTGGCACAACATGGAGCAGCATAGCGTGGCCACTGCTGGCGGCCTTGCACACACATGCGTGTGCACACACCGACACGTGCACGCGTGTGCAAGCACATTCTGCCTGCTTCAGCCCCTGCCATTCCCAACCCCACCTCTGGATCCATCCCCCCCCAGACAGGGCACAACCCAGCCCCACAGAGGTGTTGAGTGTGCCAGGGCTCAGTCCGGTGCTGTCAGTGTTGCCCGCAGCCATCCCTGCTAGGCTGGCAGTGCTCACCAGCAAGCGGGCAGGGGGAGTCAGGCAGCTGACATTGAGCAAAGCCCCCCATGTACCCTGGCAGGGGGCTGGCAGGGAGAGCCAGCAGTGCCCAGTGGAGAGATCTCTGCTCCTCCAGACCCGCAAGACCCTGGCTGGTCCCGCTATGCTGCCCTGAAAGCACCCGCATCCCATCCCTCAGCTCCAGGGGGGTGATGTCCCCCCAGCGCAGCCCCAAGGTGGGGCACGGGTGGGCCCCAAGCCCCCTCCCCAGGCCACTGTAGTGCCAGGAGCAGTGGTGGCTGTAGGATGTGCTGCCCCTCCCATGCCCACCCTCCAGCCCCCCACCCCAGCTCAGCTCCTCACCTTCCCTGCGGACCTGGGCACAGGTGAGTGTACCTAGGCAAAGTGCTCAGGTGCCAGCACCCAGCAGGAGACCTTTGTCCCCTCCTGTGCCAGCCTATGTTCACCATATAAGGGCAGGAACAACCCAGAGTCAAGGTCCCCACGGCCCTCCAAGGCTTCACGGCGCCTGAAGAGCCCCGTTACTCATGGGGTGATTGCCTCCTATCAAGTGCTATTGCAGCACAGGGCAACCCTGGGCACCCTGTCCGCATGCTTGCTGTGCCCAGGGTAGTACCTGCTGCCCTTCCCAGGCCTGCTCCCCTCTTGGCCCTTGACACTGAGCCCGTGGTGATGGGGTTTGATGCCTGCCCCCCTCCAAAAGCTTTCCCAAAGTGACAGCAATGGGCTGAACCAGGCCGGGGGTGGGGTGAATGGTGTTAGCCACAAACATGGAGGTGCCCTGATGCCACAGGGCTGGGCTCTGCCACTGCCCTCTGCTCCCCAGAGCCCCAAACCCCCAAACCCTCCCAGCCATGGAGCACTAAACCCCACAAAATGTTTCCCAAAGTGTCAGCAACAGGCTGATGCCACAGGGCTGGGCTATGCTGTTGCCCCCCACTCCCCCAGTCCCATGGTGACGGGGTTTTTGGTGCTACCAGCTCAGAGCCACCAGCAATGCAGCATCATCTTCCAGGGACATCCCCTTCCCACCCCACATGTCATCATGTCCCACCGCCTACCTGGCACATCACTTCTCTGCCCATGGGACGGTCCCAAGGCTGTGCCACTCCCCCAGCTGGAGGCCAGACCCCTGCTCACTACCCAATGGGCTTTGCCTCCCCGTGTTGGGGGGTCTCTGTAGCCCCAGTCTTGAAGATGGGATGGGGCACGGGGCTGGGGTTTGGGGGCATGGGCCAGGGCATAGGATGGTGGCACGGCTAAGCCCTATGCCCTGTCCTATGCCCCTAAGCCCCAGCCCCCAGCAGTGGTACCTGATGGTGCCCTTGGTGCTGGTGGAGATGAGAGGGCACTGGAGTCCTTGCCCAGTGGCTCCCAGCCCCAAAGATGGTTTTGGGGGATGACCAGTGGGTACCTAAATCTGGGAGGTGAGGGTTTGCAGCAGCAGGCAGGCCCCAGGGCTCCCTGTCCCACTCTTATCTCCTCCCCAGCCCTGCAGGATTGCCGCAGCCTTATCTTGTCTGCCCTGCTGAGCCAGCAGCCCTGGCCACGAGCAAGGCAGGCATCACACACCCCGGCCACCACCCGGTGCCAGGCCTGGGCTGCAGTGAGCCCCAAGTCCTGCCTGCACTCCCCCAACCAAGGATCCCTGAAGTGACAACAATGGGCTGAAGCAGGGCGGGGGGGGGTATCAGCCACAAACACGAAGGTGCCCTGATGCCATGGGGCTGGGCTGTGTTGCTGCCCTCCACTCCCCTGGCTCCCAAAACCCTCCTAACCATGCCACCCAGCTCCCATCCCCTGTACGCCACGCCAGTGTCCCCTGTGGGACCCTTACCTGGGTGCAGAGGCCCCGGCAAGGGTGTTAGGCTGAGTTTTGGGTGGGGTGTGACACCCTGGTGGCCGCTCTCTGCTCAGTGCCTGTGTCCCAGGGATGAGCCTGCTGGTGTGGCACACGGGGTGTGGACCCTATGCCAGCCCCAGAGGGCTCGCCCCCTCCCTGGGCCCCCCAGATGGACATGCTGAGCTACTAACGAACTCAGTAATTAGTGTAGCTATTAGGGATGACAGACTTCATTAATGAGGGGAGGCACAGGGCCAATGAGGGCATGGGGAGGGGGCAGCTAAGAGACACACAGACACCCCCCACCGCCTGCATGCTGGCAGCAGGCTGCCCGGGGGGGTGTCACAAATCCCACACACCCCCCATGACCCCCAGTCTATGCAGGGGTGGCTGACAGCTTATTTGGAAGAAACTGAGGAGAAATAGAGTATCTGTAACCCCCACCTCCCCAAGCCGGGGGGGGGCAGTCCACATGGTAAATTCAGCCCACCCTGTGTTAAGGGGCAGGATACCCATCCCTGTGGCATTGGTGTCCTTTTCCCAGGAGGAGGGGGAAGGGGTTAGGATGGGGGTGCCAGGGCAGCCAGGGGGTGGGGGGCCTCCTCTGGAGTGTGAGGGTATCCCCTTAGCACCAGGCAAGGGGTGATCCCCCCCAACCCTGCAGCCCAGGGTACACCCCCAGCACTGACCTGCAGAATCTGCCCTTCCCAGGGGGATTTAGGGGTTCCGAGGACTCTTCACCCCCCCCACCCCCCCCAACACTCTGCACAGCTACTAGTGCCACACAAGTGGCACATGTCTATGCCCACGCATGCACACCCCCCCACACAGGACTACCCTTTCCAAGATGGTTTGACAGCTTTAATCACATGAAGGCACTTGGATCTGGTCCCCCAGCCCTCCCCAGCCCCCCCCAATGCTGCCTCTGGATGCCCGTGGACCCCCCTAAAGGTGTCCAGCGCAGGGGCTGTGCTCCTCAGGTGCTGCAGCACCCATAGGTCCTTGCTGGGCAGCGGGCTTCGCTGGTGCCGTTTGACTTGTCTAATATAAAGTGCTGAGTTCAACCCTCCTGGAGGGGCAGCATCAGGCCTGGGGCAGGCAGGGGTCCAGGGGGTTGGGTGTGCCACAGCGTCCTGCATCCCACCCTCCCTGCCATGGGGCAAGGCCTGGAGGCAGGGATGCAGGCAGGTCTGGGGGGACCCCTGCCTGTCCCTGGCACCCAGCGCTGGGAGAAAGGCAGTGCCGGCAGGACCCGGCCAGACAGCATCGGAGAGCTAAAACCCCTCACATCCCTCCCCCAAATACTGTCCCCCCCCACCTTCCCTGGCACAGCGGTAAAAAGGCACCCATGATTTTTTGGGAAACCGTTGCTTTTCCCCCTAAAAAGATATGAGACATTGTCCATATTGCGACGCTAAAAAAGGCCTGTTGATCTCAGCCGCCCCTCCCCTCCCCACCAAAACCCCTCCCTGAGAGCCCCCAGCCCCTCAAGGCCGGGGGACACCCTGGCACAAGCCCAACCCCCCAGGGGTCAGGGTAACCCCAGGCTGCAGGGAGGGGAGGCCTGCCGTGCCACCCACCCCTGCCCCAGCTGGGGGGCTGGGACAAGGCTGGCGGGGGGGCACACCAAGGCTGATATGGCAGTCCCTCCACCCCTAGGACTTGCAGCCTTTGGTGAAAAGTTGCATATGGATGGGGAGAGGGGTGCGTACCCCCGGCCCCCCCCGAAGGAGGGGACGCTCCTGTTGGTGACTGGAGTGGCTCCCACTGACACAGTGTAACTGGAGGGGGGCGGGGAGGCCACCAGACCCCCCCCTCCATGGGAAGAAACCGAGGTTGGAGGGGGTAAGTTAAAAGCACCCCCAGGCACACCCCTTGCAGGGCTGGGGTGGGTATGGAGACGTGGTGTCCCAAGGCACGTGGAGCGGGGCATTTGCGGCCAGGGCCTCAGCCCTGAGGCCAGGCTGCCCCCAAAACACACCCCCTAGGCGGGGGGCAGCAGAAGGCACGAAGGAGGGGTAGGGACATGTCCCCCCCCAAGGTGATGAGCTGCACCAAGGGCAGAGGTAAGGGTACAGTGGCGGCCCCATGCAGCAAGGCCAGTAAGAACCCCTGCATTTTTTGGGGGTTGTAAGGAGTTAACCCTTCTTGTGCCCTCCTGCAGAAAGGGGCCAAGGGGCACCAGCCCCCCCAGCAGGCAGAGTCTGGATGGGGGGGGTCCAGTCCCCCCCCAAAGGCAGTGGAAAGCAGCAGCTGCTGACCCCCCCCCCATCCCCACTCGGGGGGACACAGAGGGGAGAAGGACCTGAGAACTGTTTTGGGGAGGGGAAACGCAGACTGGGCAGGATGGGACAGTGGGGGAGGACCCCCCAACAGGTCCCCAGCACAGCAAGGCAGCGGGTCACCCACAGCCCCTCCTCCTCCGCAGGAAGGGGGACACCCAGTTCCCTGGTGGGGGCACCCACATCTCCCACCACCAGCAGGCAGGGAGCACCCGCGCCCAGCGGGGCTGTGGAGGCCGATAGGGGGGGCACACCAGGCCCCCCCCAAAACAAGGCACCCGGCTGCCACGGCAGTGCCCCCCACCCCGGCAGCACCCGGTGGGGTGGGGGGGCCACTAGCTGTTAGTCCGCTGCTTCTTGAGCACTGCGTACACGTCTTCCACCTTGCTGAGCCTCTCGAAGAAGGGCAGCAGGTCCAGCAGCTCTGTGTCCGCCATGTTATCGAACCAGGAGGCCACCGGCACCTGCGGGCAGCGCAGCCGGCAGTGTCTGAGGGGGGGCCCTGCCACCTCCCCTCCATCCCCTCTGTCCCCCCCCGCCCCTCCCCTACATGCCCCCCTCCCCAGCCTCACCGCAGGGGTACGTACAGCGTTATCGGGGTGGAAAATGTAGGATGCGGGCGAGTTGTCGACAATGATGATGCGGCGCAGGTCACGGCCCAGGCGGCTCAGGTCCTTCACGTAGTTGCCGCGGTGGAAGACACAGGATTCCCGGAAAAGCCGCGCTCGGAAAGCCCCCCATTTATCCAGCAGGTCGGCCACAGGGTCTGCATACTGCAGGCACGGGTGGGGGGGTCACTGGGTGCCCACCCCACGGTGACGATGGCACCCAGCTCTCCACCCACGCCACCTCACCCCGTGCCTCAGTCTCCCTGGCCAGCGCCTTGGAGGCTCAGGCAAAGGACAAGGGGCCAGTGATGCCCATGGGTGGAGCAGGCACGGGGAGTTGTGCCACCCCAGGGGTGGCCGGGAAAGGGAGGGCATTGGTGGGGGGTGGTGGTGGCACCCACCTTGGCCAGGCTGGCGGTGAAGAGCACACACTCGAAGAGCTCGCCCATGCGCTGCAGGAACTCATCCACGTGTGGCCGCTTGAGCACATACACCTGCAGGCATGGGGCAGAGGGCAGCGCACCGCCGGCAGCAGCGACCCAGCCCCCAGCCAGCACGCCTATACACCCACCCCGGGGGACCCTCGTGCCCCTGGTCCCACCCAGTGGCTCCCTGCTGGGCAAGGGGGGCAGAGGGCTGCCCGTGCCCTGTGCGTGGGGGCCGCCCCACGTGGGATGCGAGATGCCACGGCCCTGCCGGCACGTGCCGGGCGAAGCATTCAGCCAGCTCCGGAGCCAAGTAACCGAGAACAGGCTGACTGCCCAGACCACAGCCTATCCTGGATTACTTGAACCCAGGGCCGACCACTGCAGGAGTGCACTGTGCCAGGGCCCCTCCACACCTGCCCACCCCATTGGGAAGAGGGGCACCCACCTCTGCCCCCCACGGTGCCAGCCCCGGCACCCTGACGCCCCCGACTGCCCCTCGGTGCAAAGTGCTGGAATGGCTCCCAGTTCCCAGCAAGGGGGCAGAGGGGGCCATACCCCCCGCCCACCAGGCCCCCCCCCATTACCTGGTGCATGATGCCATCAATTTCCACGGGAATGATGAAGTCGGCGTTGTTCACCGGCTGGGGAGGGCACAGCAGGGTCAGTGCCAGGCAGGCACCTCCTGCCCAAACGCTGCCTGCCCTCCGCCCACTCTGCACCCCCTGCCCCCTAGCAGGAACCCCCCCCGTGTGCTCCTGCTGGGAACCAGCAGGGTGCTGGTTACGGGTGCCCGGGTGCTGGGCAGCACTTGGCGGGGGGGGAGAGGCAGAGTGGGTGGGGGGTGTGGGGCAGGAGAGGGCCGGGGTGTCCCCCACCTTGAAGGAGCTGTGCACCAGCGTCTCGTCCAGGTCGATGACCACGCACAGCTTACTGGCGTCCTGCGGCTTTATCTCAGGCAGGAGGTGTTTGACAGCAGCCTGCAGGGAAGGGGGTGTGGGGGGGGGGGGCACAGGCAAAGCCAGGGGTCAGCAGGGTGGCGAGGGGCACCCCCTCTCCTCCTGCCCACCCAGAGGAGGGATGGGGGTGCGGGACCCTCTTTCACTCCCCATCCTGGCACAGGGGAAGCACTGGGGATGGGCAGCTCAGCCCCCCCCCCAGCCCCGATGCCAGGCTGGAGGTGTGGGGGGTGCCTGGGGGCGGGGGGTACCTTGGGCAGGGCCCCATTCTCCTCCACCAGCAGCGGGGCGCCGGTGGTGCCAGTGCAGGGCTCCCCCTCATCGCGGCACAGGCAGCAGAAGAGGGACTGGAGGATGCTACGGCTCCGCGGCTTCTTGGTGGGGGCCTGGGTACCTGGGAGGGGTGGAAATAGAGGTTAGAGGGCAGGGGCACCCCCGGTGATCCCCCCCACCCCAGCACAGTGGGGAGGGCGGGTGAGCCGGGTTCAGGGCCTTGGTGCCGGACATGGGAGGTGCTGGGGGGCTCCCATGGAGCCCCCCACGCCCTTATCATCCCCCAGCACCCGTCTGGCCGCCCTTCCTGCCCCGCCAAGCGCTGGCGCCAGGGCAGCGCCACCGACGCGAGTGTCTGGAGACCACCCACAGCCCCTCGCCCGGGTGTGTCTCTCCTACCCCCACGGGTGACCCCTGTGGGCCCCCTGCCACGCTGCCAGAGACCCTACAATAACAAAGCGGGTCCTGCCCCGGGTGGGAGCCGGGGACACTGTGGCACCGCCCGGGGGGGTCGTGGACCCCCGGCTCGTCCCGCTGTCCCACCGCGGGGGGCACAGACCCACACGGGTGGGTGGCCCTGTGGGCGTGGCCTCGCCGGAAAGGCGGGGCTTACAGCCTTCTTTTCCCCGCCCCCAGCCTGGTCCTCTTTTCATTGGCCAGCTCGAGCGTACCGGAGGCGAGAAACCAATCAAGACGAAGTGCCCACCCCTGAGCGCCGTTCCCGCAGCTCCCATTGGTGGAACTGGGGGAAACTGAGGCAGAGGGGCAGCTCCTGCCCGCCCCGGGCGCCGGGGGCAGCGCGGCGGCTCCAGCCCTTTTCCCACCGGCCCCGCGGGCTGGATCCTTCCCTGGAGCGGGAGGGGGGCTGGCCTGGGCCCGCAGCCGCAGCTCCCCCCCGGTTGTGCCTCCCAGCAGCCTTGCGGGGGGCGCCCCATGGAGGGAGCCCGTAGGGCAGGAGCTCCCCATGGGGGCCCACGCTTGTCGCGTCCCCCGTGTGTCCCCCCCCGCCCCGGCCCTGACAGCTCCCCAGGCCACGGCAGCACCCCGGCATCGGGCGGCGGGGCGGGCAGCGCTCGCCGCCAAACCCCCCGCGCGGGGCGGAGGGAGCGCAGGGGCCGCGGAGACGCGCCCCGGGCTGCAGCGGGGTCCCCGGGGCTCGGTTCCCCCCCCCCCCGCCCCTGCCTCAGTTTCCCCACCGGCGCTGCCTGCATCCCCCCGCTCGCCTCCGGAGGAAACAACGCAGATACGCCGAGCGCCGGGGCCCGCGCAGCGGCCCCGAGCACCCCACGGTCACCGACGGGGCTCGGGGCGCGCGGGGGGGAACACGGGGCACGACCCCCCGCGCCCAGCCGGCTGCAGACACCCCCGCTCCCTCCAAACCCCGCCCCCACCCCAGACCCCCGCGCATCCCCCTCCGGCCCTGGAGCAGCGAGACGCACTGGGCAGGCTGAGACCGCCCGCAGCTCATCACACCCACCTCCCTCCGAAAGCAGACCCCCGCCCCGCAGGCCCCCAGCGCCCCCCCGCCCCTCCGGTGCGGGAGAGGACGCCCCCCCCCCCCCCCCCCCGCGCGTTACCTTTCTCCTGCAGCGGGGCGCTCCCCTCCTCCCTGCTAACCTGGGCGATGATGGACTGGTGCTCCATGGGCGCCGGGGGGGGGGGGAGGCCCCCCCCGGCGCGGCCCCCGGGGGGGGAGGCGGGGCGGGGGCGGTGGCGGCGCGGGGCGGCGGGCGCGGGAGCGGCGCCGCGGAGGAAACTTTGTTACAACATGGAGTTTCCTCCGCCCGGGCTGGGGCTGCAAACATGGAACCCGGGCGCGGTTTCAAGGAACCCCTTAAAAGGGCAACGTCGGGGAGGGGGGCCCTTCTTCCTCCTCCTCCTCCTCCCTCCGCCTCCCGGCACCCGCCCCGCTATGGAGGAGCGGGGGGTCCCCGCCGAGCTGCGACCCGGACCGGGGGTGCAGGAGGTGGCCGTCTCTGGGGGAGAGGGGGTCCTAGCGCCGCAGGTTTCGCTAGGAATCATCCCCACCATACGCCATGGTGGTTCTACGGGGGTCCCCGCCACCCCTCGGGCTCCCCCACACCCCCCCCAGCTCAGGGATAATGGAGAGGGGGGGTCAGCCCTGCTGTCACCCCCAGGTGTCAGCCCCCCATCCGGCTGACAGCCCCGAGAAAGGAGGGAAGTCCGTCCCCTCCGCAGCCACCCCCGGCACACGAAGACCCCCTCGCCATGCTGGGTGTCCCCTGCAGCAAAGCCCCCCAGGACCCAGTGGCTCCAGGCGGTGCTTGGTGGGTCCCCGTCCCCCCCAGGGGACACGCTCCCCATTGCCAGGGCAGGCCAGCACACAGGGCACTGGTACTGGGTGGGGGGGCTGCACCGGTAACTGCCTGCTGGTTTATTTCTTTCTTCCCTCTGTCTCCCACAATTCCTTAATTATTTGGGGAAATTATATACATATATTAACAACATATATGATTTCCCCTGCAATTCCTCCCCTCCTGTCTTCGGGAGGATCCAGGGCTGTTTCCAGTTGCTCTCCAAAAAGCCACTTTTACCAGGAACCTGATGATGCACCAACCCCCTCGGGAAAACTCACCCCCACCCCACCCCCCGCCATTCCCCCCCCACACCGGCGCCCCCGGTGCCTCCCCTCACCCCCCGCACCTTCCCTGCCTGCGAGGCCTGGCCGGGCCCTGCCAGGGCACCCTTGCACCACGGTGCCTGCAGGCAGCATCTGGCCCTGGGGGGCTCCTGGGGACCATCTCAGTGACAGGAGATGCTTGTGCCCTCTATCACTGCTGCCCTTGGGGCAGAGCAGGTTGGAAATTCCCCATCTGAGCTTGTCTGGGGTCTTTCCACCTCTCCCAGCTGCAGTTTGGGAACTGCGGTTTGGGCTGAGATTGTCCTTTCGGTCCGGGGCGGGCACCAGAGGCACTGGCAAGGCAGTGATGCCCAGGGCGGCACACCCCAGGTACCCCGCTGCCCCTCCGGCTCCCCGGGGCTGAGCCCTCTCCATACGGTGGCAGCAGCCCCTGGGGAACAAGCCTGGGAGGGGACCCGTCCCTGCTGCCAGCGTGGGGCACAAGGGGAAACGACACCTGCCTGTCGGGACCTCTGCTGGGAAACGGGGTCCCTGCGTCCTGCTCCCTTCCCAGCCCCTCATCTTGTGTTACAGAGGGACAAAACCTGCGTGGGACATGTAGGATGCCCTGTGTCCCCTGTCCCTTGACCCCTGGCTTTCATGACCTTGCAGGGCCAAGCCAGTGTCAGGAGGTGCCCCCCTGAGGAATTAGGATGCTGTGGGGCCAGTGGGACCAGGCAGGCAGCGGAAACACTGGCAGAGCAAAATCCAGGCAGCTGAAACACTGGCAGAGCAAAAGCCAGTTCACACCTGCAGCTCCTGTGCTCCCAGCTCGGTGTGGGGCATCCCAGCACCATGTGGCAGTGACCAGGCTGTGGCTGGGAATCAGGACACTGCGATCTTCCACACCCTCCGCCTGCTCTGCCTGCGGGCAGCAGCCAGCCCCATGCCTCAGTTTCCCTGCCCCTCTGCAACATGGAGGCACGGGGCTCCCCTGGCCAGGCAGCTGGCGCTGTCTCCCTACCTGGTGGAAAGAACAAGCTGTGCTTCCTCCGCTCCTATTTTGGGCTGGCATGTGCCTCTCTTTTAGCCCAGGAGGAGCAGGGCATGATGCCTGCCTCATCCCCAGCAGGCTGGCTGGGCTGGGCTGCCAGCGGGCGCCAGGGGATGCTGCTCACTGTGGGGACGGCTGCGGAGGCCGCACACTGTCTGCACCAAGGTCCCTGTTCCTCTGGCCAAATCCTGCTCTTCCCGATAAGCCCTGTGCAGGCAGCAGCCCTGGCTCAGCCAAGCCCTGCCTGCTCTCTAATTAACGTAATTAGGAAAGTCTCCAGGCCAGACACCTGCAGCAGCAGCTGGAGCATCGCCTCCAGCTTCGTGGCCTGCTCAGGAGCAGATCAGGCAGCCTGGGAGCTCAGGCGGATGTTGTCCCCAGCCTGGGGCTGCCGGACAGGCTGGAGACACAGGCCTTGTGGGGTCAGGGGCCTCGTCCTGCGCCCCCAGGCAGGAGTGGGCAGCTCCCAGCTGGACACGTAGGCTGTGGTGTGAGGGCACAGAGTAGAAAGTCACTGGTCTCCAGCCAGCGGGCACCGAGGCACCCCTTTGTGCCAACCCCCTGCCCCCAAGCTGAGCTCCCATACGCTATCTCCTGTTCTCTTAGCTACCTTGGGCCCTGGGAGTGCTGCCCCACCAAGCGCTGCCCCACGGCCGGGGATCTGGGGCTGGCCACCTCCTGCCGAGAGCTGGGCCCGGCCAGGTGCCCTCGGTCTGGGGGCGCCCCTGGTTGGGGGTCCCGCGCAGAGAAGGGCGCTCCCCGCAGGCACAGCCCTGGCGACCCCCAGCCCCACGGGAACAGACCGTGCAAGCAGAACACCCTTTGGGGCTAGACCCGGACCCTGCACTCCGAAGAACCCAGCACCCCCCAGCTCCGCGCCCGCTGGGGACGACGCCGACCCCCCACCCCCACCCCCACCCCTTCCCCGGCCACCCCCAGTCCCTGGCGGCTCCCCCAGCCCCGTGCTCCCGGGCAGGGGCACCCCGGGCTGGTGGCGTCCCTTCCAAGCACCGTGGTGGGGGAGCGACCCCTGCTTCTCTTCCTCAGAGTTGGTGGCACTGCCGGCGACTGGGGTCGGCTGCGCCCCTTGGGGGGGGATGGGACACCCCGCCTGTCGGTGGGCCCCACCGCTCCGGCTCCTCCTTCAAGCAGCCCCAGGCTGGGCCAACGCGGAGGCAGGGGGCAGGCACCGCCCCACCCCGGCCGGCATCGCCCTTTTAAGGAAGGGGACATTCTTCACATAAACAAGAGCGGCCCCCGGAGCGGTGGGAGGGTCCCCTCCCGGGGGGGGGGGGGCGCGGGGGGCGGGGTCTGGCCCCCCAAATTCCCCACCACCACCCCCGGGCCAGTCTGGTTTGGGAAGGGGGATTTTGGGGCGGGAGGGGTGTTGGGGAGAGGGGGGAGCCTTGAAACAGCCAGGGAGCGTCTCGCAAGTGCGGGCCGCGGCGGGGTGCGAGGCGCGGCGGGACCCCCCCCCCACCCGGGGTGCGGGGCCAAGACCGACGGCCGCCCCCGGGGAGGGCCCGAGTGGCCCCGCATCCGCATCCGGCGGGGCCGGCGGGCGGGAAACCGGGCATCCGGGGCGGGGAGGGCATAGTGGGGCCCCCCACATACCCCCTCCCCCCGGGGGGAACGCGAAGGGTTGGCGCTGAGCTCCCCCACGCCCCCCGGTCACGCGTGGGTGTACCGACCTCCATCCGACCCACTCCCAGCCGGGGGCTAACGGTCCGACCCTGGGTATTGGGGAGACCGTTGGGGTCCCCTCCCCGCCCGGGGCCGCGCAGCACCAGCGAGGCTGAGGTCAGGTTACAAACAGGCCATTTACCAGCCCTGTCCGTGTCCTCCCCCCGCCCCCCCGCAAGTTTCGGAGTCCCCCGTGGGGCTCCGGCAGGGCCGGGGGCTGGGTCCGGCCCCGCCGCCCCGGGCGGCGAGGGATGGTTAGCGGTCCCGGGAGGTGATCAGCGGTCCCGGGCGGCGATTAGCGGTCCCGGGGGCCGGCGGCTCCCGGCGCTGATGAGGAGGGGAGGGCTGCGGGGCCGCTACTTCACTGCAGCCTCTGTGCCGAGGGCTGGGGGCACCTCCCGCGGCCCCCCCCCCCCCGCATCCAGCCTGCACCAGTACCCCTGAATTGGGGGGGGGCTTTTAAAACTCGGGGGAGGAGGTCTGCCCGTCTGCTAACCCCTTCCTTGCCCCTTCCTTGCTGGGTGCATCTCTACCCAGAACACCATCCCCAGGCTCGGTCTGGTATCACACCAGCGCCCGGTGCAGGGGACCGTGCTGGGCAGGGATGGGGGACAGTAATGGGGGATGGGGTTTGTCACTGGGCCCCTGCCAGGGCCGGCGGGTCGATGGAGATGCCAAAGCTGAACCGGTTGTGGTGGTTGCCCCGGGCCAGGAACTGGGCTCCGTGTGCAATGCTGCACGTCCAGATCTGCCGGGGTAAAGAGGGCAGGTCAATGGGCACCCACTGGGACACCATCCCCTACCCGGCCACCCCTTCCCACGGTGCCAGCCCTACCAGGTAGATGACGAAGGCCACGTAGGCGGCCAGCAGCAGGCCCAGGGGGATGTAGTACCCCAGGCCCTGCAGTGTGGGCAGAAAGTCCACCACGAAGTAGATGTTGATTGCACAGACCAGCCCTGTGATGAGGGTCATCAGCACCTTCCCTAGTCTGCAGGCAGGGGAGCGGGCATCAGCACCAGGGCAGAGCCCCCACCCCGTGTGCCACTGGGCACAGCGGTCTGGGGGATCTGGATTTGTAGGGGAGCAAGACCCCAGCCGGGACACCTACGCACCCTGCAGCCATACTACATCCCCGATATGGGGCTTAGGCATGGGCTTTGACCACCCTCCAAATGCAGGGCTGGCAGTGCCAGGAGGATGCTGAGGACCCAGAGGTGTCTGAGGGGGAGCCAGACATGCCATTGGGATGAGGGTGGAGAGGGCAGCGATAGGGTCTGTCCTGGGCACACGGGAATGAAGATGCCCCCTCCTGCCCCCCTAGTGCCATACACCAATTGCCCCAGCAGCATGGTTTGGGGGGCAGGATGGGCTGAAGGGAAGGTGCCTACAGCAGGGGTGCCCTGCTCTGCCCCCCCCCCCCGCCTCCCCCTGCCCTGGCACTCACAGGCCATTGGTGAAATCCTGCATGAGTGGGCGCAGGCTGGTGAAGGTGAGGACGGGCAGGACGGCGAAGGGCAGCTGGAAGAAGAGGGGAGTGAGGGGGGCACAGCCACCAGGTTGGGGTATTGGGGGGCAGGCAGTGCCCCCCACCTTACCAGGATGCTCTGCAGGACATTGAGCAGGTCATTCATGCCTGTGAGGTGGCTGACATCCTTGAAGGCAGCCACGAAGACAGTGGGCAGGATGGCAAAGGAGCGGGTGAAGAGCACCCGGGCGAAGCGGGACCAGCGGAGCTGCAGGAAGCCCTAGATACACAGCAAAACCTGTGCCCTTGCCTCTTGCTATGCCTGGGGCACAGCACCAGGGTGACCCCCCCCCAACCCCTGGCTCAGAGGGACATGGGGGGCATCACTCCCTCCTCTGTGCCAGGGTGCTGGTCTGACCCTTGCAGGGCTGCTGGGCCCCACTAGGTGTCACCTCCAGCTCATTAAGCAAACGAGCTCATTAGGGAAACACTGCATGGGGGACTAACAGGGTGTCTCTAGGAGGGGTTGTCACAGTGGATGGGGGTGGCTGTGCAGCAGCAATACTTGGCTTTGTACCCATACCACTTCCTAGGGACGGGGGACCCTCGTGCCAGCAAGCTGCCACCCACAGGGTGGGCAAAGCCCTGTGCCCAGCTCCCTGCAGGAATGTGGGGCAGTTAACTCTGCCAAATCCCCCTGGGGAGGGTGTGCTACCCACAGGACCCCCCACCCAGGGCCCACCTGTGGTTCCTCTCCCTCCCAGCAGCTCACTGTGGGGGTGAGGGCCAGCATCTCCATCCCTCACCTCCATGACGAACTGCCCTGCGTAGGTCCCGGTCATCGTGGAGCTCTGTCCTGCTGCCAGGATCCCGATGGCCCAGATGTATAGTGCCACCGCCCCGAAATAGCAGCCCAGGATGACACCCTGTGCAGCGACACTCCTATGGGGACCCCAAAGCGTCCCCCACCCTGGGCACCCCATTGGCTCTGGGCCTCCCGGTGGGGTCGTGGCAGACCCCGGACCCAGGGGTCAATGCAGGGGAGCACTACGTCCCAAAATGGGTACAGATGCCCGCTGAGCACAGCCCAGGGCTGCTCACCCCCTGGTAGATATCCACAGAGACTGTCTCGTTGTTGGCAGGGAAGATGCCAGCGTAGTGGCTGATGCTGCTGTTGATGCACTTGTTGTGCTGCAAGGCACGGTGGGCACAAGTGTGACGTGGGGGCCACCTGGCAGCCCCACAGATATGGGGGTGACCCCCCTCATCCAGGGGATGAGGACACCCAGTCTCCAAGGGATGCTCACCCTGCCCATCTCCACAGCCGGGCACAGCTATCACCTCCCTGTGGGGTGACACTCACCACGTCCTCATTTCGTTGGTGGTAGAAAGCCTCGCCGAAGACAGCCATGACAAAGAGGTTGATGAGGAAGGAGATGAATAGGGCCAGGCAGGACTCGGTCAGGAAATACATGTTGGCCTCCTGCACGGCATCCTTCTTGGACCGGTCGATTGCCCGTGTCTGGGCATGGCAGGTGATGTGGGTGTCACGAGGCCAGGTGAGCACCCCCTGTCCCACAGCCCCCCAGGGCTGGTCCCCCCTACATGTCCCCTAAGACACCCCAGGGCGGCAGTGCCCATGGAAGTGCCTTGGTCTCACCTTGACCAAGGAGGAGTGGAGGAAGATATTATGGGGCATAATGATGGCACCGACGATGCCCACGGCCTGGAGCAGCTCCTCTCGCCCACAGCCCGGGCAGTAGGGCAGGAAAATGCCCTTCAGCACCTCCGCCTGCCCCGGCCTCACCACCACGTACTGGGGACCAGTGGAAAGGGGCACTGTGAGCTGGCACCTGCCCTGCTGCAGCCCAGTTCCAGCAGGGTTGCCCCCCAGGGGTCCTCTGCCAGCACCCTGCAGGAAAAGGGGTGTTCCCAGCTACCCCCTTCACCTCGTAGCCGAAGGTCAGGGCCATGATGGTAATGAGGAGGCCGAAGAAAGCCTCCAGTTTGCGGAGCCCTAGAGGGGTTGAGAGACAGGGTGCAACAGAGTGAGGGACACTGGTGCCACGTTGGCACCAGGGCTGCCCAGGCAAGCACCCCCTCTGTCCCGCAACCCCGGCACTCACCGTACTTGTCAAGGAAGAGGAAGAAGAGAGTGTCCACAATGGTGATGAGGACCCCACCCCAGAGGGGGATGCTGTGGGATGGCAAGGGGGGGGTCATAAGCCATGTCTCCCTTGGCAGAGCAGGGTCTTTGAAGGGGCTGTGGGGCTCCCTGGTGGGGTGGCTCACCGGCCGGCCGAGAGCAGACTGAAGGCAATGGCTGTCCCTATCACCTCCTGCATGTCAGAGCCGATGATGGCGATCTCGATCATGAGCCAGAGCAGCACGCGGGGCACCTGGAGAGGCCAGGGCACGGTGAGATGCCTGAGCCTGCAGGGGGTCTTGGCCCTTGGTAAGCAGGCATGACCTCCAGGGTGGAGACCCCTGTCCCTGTCCCCAGGCTGTGCCAGGCCACCCAGAGCAGCATGGGGACCCTGGGAGGCCCCCTCCCAGCTTCTCTCACAACACAATCACAGGGTGCAAGATGGATCCTAAATCCCAGCCTGCTGCCCCTCCCCACCCCTGCCCCAGTGGGAGCTGAGGATAGGACCCAGCTGCCTGGGAATGATGCTCTCGGGGAGGGTCCCAGGGCAGGGGGACGTATCCAGCCCGCCTTTTGGGGACCTGTCATTCAGCCAACATCTCATCACTCTTTCACCCCCAACAGGATCCTGCTGCCTAGACAAGACCCCTAGTTCCTCCCCTCCTTTGCTATGTGAGCCCCTTGAGCCCCCCCAGCTCCCCACACCAACGTGCCCAGGCTTGCCGCGCGTCTCGGCTGCGCGTCGCTGCCCTGACGCCCAGGCTCACCCTCCTGGGGGATGCACTAACGTGTCCCCAAATTGGACCAGGACTCCAAGGCATCTGGTTCCCCCTGTACCCCCATATCACAGTGGTGTGTGGGTGCTGGATGGGTGGCACCAGGGCTGGGGTGACTTTAGGGAGCTCCTGGGAGAGGTAAGGCTCTTGCAGCATCTTTCTGCTCCTCTCCACCCCCAGACACTCCTGCCTTCGCCCAGTCCCTGTCAGGACCACCAGCCCAAGCGTGGGGTCCCCTCAGGCTGTGGACCCTGGGGCGACCCCCCACGGCTGCTCACCTTGGGGTAATAGAGGTAGCAAATCTCGCTCAGGTCCTTCCCCGTCACTACACCCAGCCGGATGGCCAGGCGCTGGCACAGGAGCCCCAGGACGGTGGCCCACAGCAGCACCCACAGCAGCTGGGGGGGCAGGAGGGAGGGAGGCAGCTGGTGCTGGGCAGGATCTGGCTGCCATGGGCTCCCAGTAAGGTTATCAACCAGCCCGAGGACACGGGGAAGGAGAAGCCCAGAGGGGCCGGAGGTGGTCCCCAGACTAGGCAGAGGGTGGCCCTCCAGCGCCCCCAGGTGCCCTCCTCCAGTGTCATTGGCCCCCCCATTCCCTTCCCGCTCCCTGGGCTGGTGAAGCTGTCTTGCCATGGGGCTGGGCAGCCGTTGGCGCAGGAGAGGTTACGAAATCTCTGGCTGCTTCCTGACTGTGGGGCCAAGGGGGCCCAGGGCTCACCTTGAATCCTGCCACTGCCCCACACTGCAGGTCGGACTCCACGTTGCCCGGGTCCAGGTAGGCGATGCTCATGAGGAAGCCGGGGCCGGTGAAAGCCCAGAGTTTCCTAAAGCTGAAACCGGTCTGGGGCGAGGCAGTAGGTCAGAACAAGGAGCTCTCATTTGAAAGCTGTGTCTCCCAGTTGCACTCCCATATCCCTTTAGCTTGTTGCTTGGAAGACCTGTGCTGCCTGCATGGGTGCGTTTCGCACACAGAGGACTTTTCTCCTGCCTGCTTTGGGGAGGGAACCGCTGCCCCCAGCCCCTCTCCATTAGCAGCAGTGCTAGGGGAAGCGAGGTTGGACAGCGATTTCAAGGGGCATCCTGGGGCTGTCAGGCACTGTTAATTGCAACTCGTGGGATCCCATTGCCGACGCCTGCTTTTACCGCCCCTCCGGACAGGGAAACCCCCATTGCTTCCCCTTCTCCCTTCCATCTCCTGGGGCTGGCCGGGGATGGGGGTGCTGGCAGGGCACAGGCAGCCTGGGGGAGCCCTGCTGGGCTGGGCATGGGTGGCCCAGGACAGGGAGCCTGGGAGGTGTGTGAGCAGCAGGGTGATCCCTGTGGCACCTCGCCCTGTGCCTCAGTTTCCCCATCTAGAAACCTTTAAGCATGGAAACATCCAGCCTGGGGCTGCAATTTGCCTGAGACAGGTCTGGGGACACTGAGGTCCCCAGGACATTTCCCAGGCACGTCTCCCAGTCCCCTTTGCCTCCCCACCTCAAGCTCCCTGCAGTACTGGGCCCCACCCCGTCTCTGCCTGTCCTGAGACAGAGGTGGCAGCCTGGCAGCACCTACCCCACTGCCCTTGGGGATGCTGATGAGTTCATCCAGGTAGGTCTGATCCCGGGTGCCAGGGTGCTGCGGGGGCAGGGGGCTCCCACCGGTGCCGTAAGTCTGGGCTTGGCCTCGGTTCAGGGACCCGGTAAGGCCTGGGGGAGGGGGGAGGAAGAGGAGAAGGGGAGGTGGCAGCCCACTGGGGGACAAGGACACCGGTGGGCTGGCAGCCCTGGTACTGGCTTCTCCCCAGTCCCACCGGCCCCTGCCTGGTGAGCCCAATGAGGGATGAGCCCCATTTTTCCAGGGGGGCCGTGAAGGTGGCTCTATGGGGGCTGTCAGTGGCTATCCAAAGGGACTGGATGCCGCCTCCACCTCAGGTGTCCCTAAAAACCCCTGATCCCAGCCCAATCTTTGCCAGTCCAAGATCCAAGTGCGTTTCTGGGCAGGAGGGACAGGACAGGACCCTGCTCCTGGTCCTGCTGCTGGGTGGGCACAGAGTGCAGACAAGAGGCTGATACTGGTCCCAGTTCCCCCCACACCCCGCCCAACCATGTCCTGGGAGTGTGGGAGAATCATGGGTGGGCTTGGGGAAACAGAGGAGGCAGGTGGGGAAACCAGGACAGGCTGGGGGAGAGAGTGCCCACTGTGGGCGGGCATGGGGAGCAGGGCCAGGGGTTCTGGGACACAGGGAAGGGGGTCTAGGGGAGAAAAGGAGGCGTGGAGTGACCCAACAGCTCACCTGGCTCCAGTGATGCCGTGGCTGGGCCCAATCCAGACATGGTGCTGGGGAGCCCAGATCTCAACACTGGGTACAATGCCTGCTTCCCAGCTTTTAAAGGACCCCCCATTCCCCCCCCCCCCCGAGGAGAAGGAGGAGGAAGTGCTCCTTCCCCACCCGTTGACCTGGGCTGGGAAAGGGGCCCTGCCTGGTGGGGGTTGGGTGACATGAATGCGCACGGTCTCAGTTCCCCCACCCTGTGCTAGGAGGGGGGCACCCAGAGCCTCTCTTCCCCTTGCCATGCACATGCACTTGCAAACATGGGGCATTCACACCAGTGCGCCCAGGGGTGTGGGAGTATCCTCCACTGCATGCCAGGGGTCCTGCTCCTTGGGCGGTTGAGGGGACAGGGGACAGGGTCCCCCAGCATGGGGAGGGAGGGCTGGCCCCATAGGAGTAGGGGAAAGGCCAGTGGAGTGGGAGCGAGGAGGAAGCAGGCGTGCATTGCACAAGCTCGTGAGGAGGTCAAAATGCACCCTCAGCTTCTGGGGCGGAGCGCCCAGCCAGGCAGGCTCTGCGGCACAGGGTGCTCACGCCACCCCTGGGTGGGGGGACCCTCACCCCAAAGGTGGGTGCTCAACATCATGGTGGGTCAGCCTGCTCCCACAAAAGTGGGGCACCCCATCCCCAGGACCCTTGTGGCTGTGGAGGAGGGAGGAGGAGCACCCCAGCTGCAGCCATGGGTGGCTGGGTACTGGCTGCCTCTTCAGAGCACCCCTCTGCCACTGGGCTGTGCCCCACAGAGAAGTGGGCAGCAGAACTCTGCCCCCAGGGAGATGTGGGGCACCCCAGCACAGAGATGCAAGCCTGGCTCTGCTCCAGGGTTTGTCCCATAAGACTCCCACCCCAGGTGGGGGTTAGAACAGCAGGGAGGGGGACAGGACACCTGGGTCCCCCCCAAACTGGCATGGGGAGGGGGTCAGCATCCAACTCGGCCCTCACTGTGCCTCAGTTTCCCCAAAGCAAACGAGCCTGGACAGGCAGCGCTGGCAGCTTTATTCCCCATTAGCCAGAGGGTGGTGAGGCGAGGGGCTGGGGAGGGGGATGGCAGCCCCAGCAGAGGTGAAGGGGGTCCCAGTTGGCTGCTGGCGAGCAAAGGGAGCGAAGAATTGGGCAGCGAAGGAGACAGGGTCGCAGGGCTGCTGCAGGAGCAGGGCCTGGAGGAAGTCAGCCAGCAGCGCCCAGAGCTCGGGGTGCTGCTGGACATAGGCAGCATGGGACACTTGCAGCTCCTCCTGCGGCAGGTGGGCAGGGTGGTCACAGGTGCCAGTGTCCCCCGCCCTGAGCACTGATGTCCCCCCCACAGCCACCATGCTAGGGTGGGGGGACAGCATGCCTGTGTACTTTTCCACCCTTGAGGAGCTTGGGGTGTTGCTGGCCAGCCTGATCCCCACTGTGCTCCCTTGACACCCCACGGGAGACCCTGCTGGGGTGGCACAGCCCCATGTCCTCTTGTCCCCATGTCCCCCCACCTCACCTTTCTGTCCAGGAACCAGGAGTAGAGCTGAATGTCCTCCTCCCAGTCCAGGGACTGTTTGGGGAAGGGAGGCTGGGGCTCAACCCCACCTGGCAGCAGAAAGGCCCGGTAGGGCATTCTTCACTCGACTGCCAAAGAGCAGGCAGGAGCTGCCCACGCTGGGAGGCACGAGCCTGCCCTCGCCCCCCCAGTACCTGTCTTGCCAAGCACAGATTCATCCTGCAGAAGCACCAGCGTCGAGCAACCGACCTGTACCCGCTGGGCCAAACGCCTGTGGGGGAAAGAGCCAGTGACCCCCCTCCTGGGTCCCTGCCAGGCTGGCAGGGCTGGGGGTGCCCCTGCCCAGACCTCCACCCATACCCGCTGGGGAGGAAGCTGCTGTGCCAGACTGTGGAGATGCTCGTGCTGGTGTGCACAGCTCGCTCGATCACAAACACCTCCACCTCCGCTGAGCCCACTGCCTGCTGCTGGATGCCCAGGGCGCGCTGCGGGGGCATGGCGAGGGGTCACCCCTGTCCCTGGGCACCATGCCCATGTCCCCTCATGCTGTCATCCACACTCTGCTCACACCCACCTCCTACATCCCACCCTGGCACCCCCAACCTGACCCAGACTCCCCCATCCCATGGGCCCCCCTGGCCAGTGGCTCACATAGCTGGAGGTGCAGAGGTGGCCCTCAGTGTCGATGGCTGGGAAGATGAGGCTGGGGGGCACTGCTCGCTGGCGCGCCAGCACACGCAGCAGCAGGAGGCTGGCACCCTCCAGCAGCAGCCCCTGCAGCCCAGCTCGGCTGTAGGAGAAGCTCCAGGACTGTGGCTCTGCCTGTGGAGAGACCCGGCCACAGGGACAGCCACAGCCCCACCGTCCCTGGGGATGGCACCCCCCAGAGCCTGCAGCACCCCTGGGTGGGACAGGACAGCTGTGCCCCCTGCCCCACCGGGCAGAGGGGAGAGAGCCCTCACTCAGCCTCACCTCTCCCTCCTGGAGGGTCTTGGTGACAATCATCCCATGCTGGTGGCTCACCATGTGGGTTCTCCTCTCCGTGGGGTGTGCTCTGAGCTGCAGGAGGGGTGGGGGGCACAGGGTGGGGGGCAGAGCCAGGGCACACCCTCTCTGAGGTCGCAGGCCCCAGCACCCCTTTCAAACAGCTGCATTGTGGGAAACTCCCCACTCCAGCTGCCACCCAGAGTATGGGAAGGGGACTAGGCTGGTGGGACAGAACTGGTGTCCGAGCCAGGGAGGGGACACCAGGTTGCCCACAGCGACCTTGCACAGGGCACAGCTGCCAGGCGGGCATTGCCACAGGGCACACCCCAGGACATGGGGAAGGGGACTCGCCATCGCCACACCAGTCACCTCCAGGCGCTCCTGCTCCTCCTGCTCCAGGGTCTCCAGCTGAGGGGTCACATACGCTGGCAAAGCAGAGCCACGCTCAGCCACGCTGCTGGCACTGCAGCCGTGCCCCCCAGACCTGCCCTGGGGGCCGGTGGGACCGGGATGCTCCAGCCCTGGGTGGGTGGGGGGCACACCCCAAGCTGCTCCCGGCTCACCTTTGAGGGTGCTGGAGCAGGGCACGCCGTCCTGCCTGCTGCGGGAGCCGGCTTGCACCAGGAGGCAGGTCCGCACCGGCTCGCCCGCCCGCTCGTAAGGTGCCCGCCGGGCTGCCGCCCACCACTGGCCCCCTGCCTGGTCCCCCCGCTGGCCCCCCGCCGCCACCACCTCCAACGTCTCGGCGAACAGGCAGCGCTCCAGCTCCTCCGGCCCTGCCCGGAGGGACGGTCACCCCTGCCTCAGCTTCCCCGCACCGCGCCGGCCGGGCCGAGCCCCTCGCCGTACCGGCTCAGTCCCCCTCCTGCCGGACCCGGTGCCACCTCTGCACCGGGGACCCCCAGGGCGCGGCGTGGCGGACAAGGGGGAGGCCGGGGGCACCCACCGATGAGGCTCAGGAGCTGGGCGGCCGCCTCCGTGAGGGCTGGGGTCTCCTGCGGGCGCTCGGGAGCGGGCTCCATGCCTCGCCAGAGGCCTCCCGCTGCCGGACCCCTAGGTGAGGAGGCAGTGGGCGTCCCCCAAGCTCCGGTACACCCCCCTACGCCCACCTGTGTAACCCCGGTGGGGCGGGGGGCACAGTGACACCCCCCAGGTCCCTGCAGGCGCTCTCATCCTTCCCCACGGAACGCCCCGCACCCCCACGGAACCCCCAGCGGACCACCAACACCCACCCCAGCCCCCGCGGCGCCCCCGGACCTGCTCCAGGACCCCAACAACAGCGGTCTCCGTAGCAACGGTCCGGCCCCGCCTCTTAAAGGGACACCGGCGCCGCAAAGTGGTTTCGCGGGGCGGGGGGCGGGGGGGGGAGGGCCACCGGCCGAGGAGGGAAAGGGCCAAACAGGTACATAATCCGTGCCAGTCTTTTATTTGGCGGGTGGGGGTGGTGTGGGGGTCCAGTCCCCAGTACAGCAGCACTCCCCCACACCCCACTAGTGTGCCCCCAGTGTGTGTGCGTGGGGTGGGGCGGCTCTGGCACCAAGCTTGGGGTGCTGGAGGAGAGCCCGTTGCCTGGAGGTAGTACTGGGGCCCCTCCCTTGCTGGCTCCACCCCCCCACCCCTCAAAGGACGTGTACAGCACTGGGGGCTGCGAGGGGAAGGGGGCACTCCCTGAGTACTGGGGGGGGAGGGAAATTGGGGCTCCCAGAAAAACAGGGGGGTGTGGTGTGTGTGTTAGGAACAGCCCTTGGTGCAGTCCCTACAGCCCCAGCAGTGGGGTAGGGGGCTACAGACCCCCAGAAAGAGGATCAAGGTGCTTCTACATGACAGCTGGTGACCCCCAAGTTTTGGGGAGCAAAGGCTTATCACTTATGGGGTGCCTATATGGAGGGGTCCACTCTTCCCCCCCCAATCCTGCACCCCAGGAGGGAGATTCACAGCAAAACAAACCATATTGTCTCAAGTCTCCGGTGCCTGAGCAGCACCCAGCCCCATGGAAAAGGTGGGGTCTGGAGAGGGGAGTCTAGGTGGCTTTGTAGAGGTCCTTGCGCCTCCGCACCTCCTTGAGGACGCGGGCACGGAAGGCATCTGGGTGCTCCTCCTTGCCCTGCCGCAGCTCCAGCGCTGCCTGCAGCTCCGGCCGGTGGGTCCGCAGGAAGGGGTTGTAGGCCTGCTCCTCCCCCAGGGTGGAGGGGCACTGTGCGGGCAGCCACTCAGCCCCCCCGCTGGAGGCAGCACCCCCGGCAGGGAGCTGGGATCCCCCTCCAGCACCCCCTTACCCTATGGCACCCACCATGCAAGAGGGTGTCAGGCTGCAGCCCCATTGAGGATGGGGAACCCCATGAGGGGCTGGGGTTGGGGGGCTGCAGCCAGGGGGCCCCCCCCCAGCCTCACCGTGCTCCTCTTCTCCTGGCGCTGCTGCATTGCCCACTGCAGCTTCTGCTCCAGCGCAGGGTTGTCCAGCTCCAGGAGTCTGGCGAAGGTCAGGCACTCCAGCGCGTACTCGTGGCCTGTGGGCCCCTGTACCCCTTAGTATCACCCCTGCCTGGCTCCCCTGCTCGGCAGCAGCGGCTGGGGGGAACACCAGCAGATCTGCCCTGCTGTTGGGGACACTCACCCGGCCACAGCAGCGTTTCATCGCCCAAGCCCACGGCCATGTCCAGGGAGGCAAGCATGGTTTCAGGGGAGCCCTCAAACAGCCTGCCTGGATCCCCGCACAACTGCCCGTCATGGGAGGGAATTGGGGGGGGCCCAAGCCCTTCCCAGGGGGCCCAAGCCCTTCCCAGAGTGGGACCCCCCCAGCCACCCACACTCACCGCAGCCAGCGAGGAAGAGGAGGTCCCCAGAGAAGAGGCAGGAGGGGCCACCAAAGGGCCCCCCATCCAGCACGTACACCATATGCCCCACGGTGTGGCCAGGGGTGGCAAGTGCCTCGAAGGTCAGGCAGCCCACACTCACCTTCTCCCTGTCTGCAAGCGGGCTGCACCAGGAACAGGGGTGGACCGTCAGGGTGCCCCGCCCCAGCACCTCAAAACACCCACCTCCCCATACATCCCTTCCCTGGTGCACTAGTGTCATGAGTGTGCCAGATCTCTGCCCATGAAGGGGGCAACATGGTACTTGGGGGATGGACTGATGGGTGGGTGGGTGGTGAGGACGCAGACAGTGGTGGGTGGGGGTGAGGACCCCCCCGATTTACAGGGCTGATGGGGGGGATATGGGTTGCAGGACTTACTTGGTGAGCTCTGGGATGGAATCTAGAGCGCTGCCGTACACCTTGCAGGAGCTGTGCCGCTGGCGGAGCGCCGCGTTCCCCCCGCTGTGATCCCTGCGGACGGGGAGGTCAGCACCCCTACATGTATTCCCCTCGTGTCCCCCTGATGTGGGCTAGGGCTGGCTGGGGTTGCCTCAGCTGGGTCACCCTCCACAGCAGCCAGTGACCTGCCCAGGGCTGCTCTTGACTCTTACCAGTGTTTGTGGGTGCAGAATATGGCCTCCAGCACCACCCCTTCTTCTTCAATGGCAGCCTGGGAATGGGGGACACACAGAGAGATATTCAGGGTGAGCGGACACAGACCCTGAGTACCAGTTTCCCCCTAATGCCCCTCCAGCTCCCCAGGCACTGGATGAGCCCTGCTACTCTCCAATCTTGCCCCAGGCACTAAGGGCTGCAGATCAGGGGCAGATTTGCCCCCATCTGCCTCCCAAAAAGGCCAGACACATGCCACCCCCTCACCCGGGGACACCCAAACACCAGGTTGGGGAGGGCTACGGGGTCTCACCTGCACGGCCAGTGGGTCGGAGGGGTCGATGACGGCTGCCTGGCCAGAGCCAGTGTCAATGACCAGGTAGCTGTAGTTGTTAGAGAGCACGGGAATGGGCAGGATCTTCACTCCTGGGGGACAGACAGACAGACATCAGGGCACAACCCCCCTCCCGGGGAGACAGTGGGAGGCCCAGGCCAAACTCCCCACATCTTAAATCAAATTCTCAGTTAAACACGCTTCAGGCAGTTTGGCAATGGCAACCCCTCCCCACCCCAAAGTGCCAGTGTTGGCGGACACGACAGGGCCACTGTGGGGGGGGCTCGCCAGGACTCACCGAGGAAGCAGCGGGGCTGGGGCATGGAGTGGCCGTGCGGGTACCGCTCCCGGGCCTTCTTCACCTGCCGCTGGTAGAAGAGGTAGCCCAGCCGTGTGTGGGCATACAGGCTGTACCTGGGGAGGGCAGACAGCCCCTGGCGTTAACCCTCAGCCACCCCAAGGAGCCCACTTGGGGAGGGGGCTGCTGCCAGGGCCTAGACCCCCACGGGGGGCACATACAGGGTCACTTTTCCACATGAGGGGGCTGGAGGTGGCACCCCCCACCAATCCCCTGCCCCAGATCTGCAGCGAGGGCAGAATCGGTTCCCCAGGCAGATCCCCCCCCTTGAGCTGTTCCGGGCAGCAAGGACTGGGCAGGGGAATCACTGCAGAGGTGTCCATCTGTCCACTGTGAGGGTCTGCTCTCTGGGAAGGGCTGGAGCCCCAGGGCTTTGCCAGCAGCAGCACTTGGGCTGCCGGGGCTTTCCCGTGCCCAGGCTCACCCCACTCCCGGTGCCTACCCTGGATGCCACGACCCCAGGAAAAAGGGAAGTGGGGGACAGAGTGGGTGAGGGAAAGGGAAGCAAGAAATGCCCCTGCGGTCCATCCCATGCAGGGGTGCAAGAGATACAGGCTGGGGGGCTCAGGGGGGACCCCTCCATTTATAAGGCAGCGTTTTGGGGCTGGGGACTGGTGCCATGAAGGCCATGCAAAGACCCTGGTCGAAAAGCCCACCCCCGGGCTAAAGGCATCCCCCTGGATAGTTACATCCACCACGCCGGCACCGGTGGGTACACCGGGGTGGGATCCTGGCAGGTGCCGGGGGTCCCCGTTATCTGTGGGGGGTCGGAGCCCGAAGCCGGGGCGCGGGGTGTCCTGCCAGCGCCGGGCAGCAGGGTCACGGCCGGGGCACCGGCGTGGGTTAATGATTAGACCCGAGGGAAGGAGCCCCGGGGCGGGGGTGTGTGCCAGATCCGAGGGTGGCCGTCGCCGTGCCGGGGGAGCCGGTGGCTGATTCCCGGCCCTGCGAAGCTCCCCCGGTAGGCGGGCTGACACCGCCTGCCCTCGCCCCCCGCGGCCCGGGCGGGCTGAGCACCCGTGGGGGGCTCTGTGTCCCCCGCAAAGCCCCAGCCCGGCCTCCCCGCGGAGCGGGGCAGCAGCACGCTGGGCCGGCCCCGGTCCCTCCCCGCGGAGCTCGGCACAGGCGGGAGAAGACGGACCCTTCCCGCCGGAGGCCGAACAAAGGCGGGCGGCGGTGGCTCCGTCCCGGCGGGGGTTACCGGAGCGGCGGACACTCACCCCACGCGGAACAGCAGCGGACCAGCGAGGGCCATGAGGGCGGCGGCGAGGCGGCGGAGGGGGGGCATGCGGCGTTGCAAGCAGGCGGCCCCCAGCCCGCAGACACCGTCCCCCGCGCCCCTGGGCCATGCCGGCACGGCCACGCCTCCCCCGCCACGCGCGTCACGCCACCGCCCCGTCCACCACCGACCCCTCCCGCCGCGCCCCCTGCTTGTGACGTCGCGTCACTGCCGCGGGAACCGAGGGGGCGACACATCCACCGACCGCGTCACCGGCGGAGAGGACGGGATTCCCACCCCCCCCCCCCATCGCCGCAAAGGGTGTCCCCCCCCCAGCTGACGTCACTGCGTGGAGAAGGGGGTCCCTGAGTGACGTCAGAGCCGGCAGGAAGGAGGTCCCGGCGGGGGCGTGAGGGAGGGCGGCTGGGACCCCCGCGTTGGGCGGGCGGGGGTCGGGGGGGGTCCGTCCCGGGGAGCACGAGGGGAGGCCGCACCCACCCGGCTCTCCGACCCCACGGGGCGCAGCGGGGCGGAGCCGCCGCGGGGGGGGGGCGGGCGGTGCCTCTCCCACCCCGGCCGCCCCGTCCTGTCCGGTCGCGGTCGCAGCCCGGCGGAGCAACGCGCAGCAGGTAGGGGTTGCCCGGCCCGGCCCCGCTCAGCGCCCCTCACCCCCGATCGCGCTTCCCGCGTGGGGCCGCTGATAAGGGTGGGGAACGGAGACACCCCCCTCCCTCCCCGCCGTCCCCCCCGCCCTCGCCCCCCCCTCCAAACCCCCTGTCACGGCCCCCTTCCGGTGCCACGGCGGGCGGGGGGGTGTCCCAGCGCTGGACAGAGCGTCCCGGGGGGCGGCGGGGACCAGGCGAGGGTGGGAGGCCGGTCCCTGACCCGCGGGGACACGCTGCGATCCCCCCCCCGCACCCTCATCCCCGGGGCGGGTCGGGACACGTCGGGTCGAGGTCCGGCGCGCCGGAGGGAGCGGGGCGGAGCGGGGTCCCACGGGCAGGGACGCGGTGGGACAGGATCCCCACAGGCGGGACCCCGCTGTAGGGCTGGTGTTGTTTTCTGGGATCGCGTGGGGGGAAATCGGGGCGTGGCGTGGGGTGTTTCGGGGGGGGCACCATCCGCTGTGCTATGGGGGGTGTCCCCACGGACTCCCTGGGGTGTCTCAGGAGGTGGGGGCACGGGTCTGTGCCCGGCACCGTGGGGGGTGTGTGGGGACCGGCTCTGCGTGGCGTGGGGGCGCCTGGGCTTGGGCACAGGAGGGCATCTCTGTCACACGCCGCTGCCCCCGGGAAGGAGGCTGGGGGGGACGGCCGTGCTGAGCTCTTGCAAACTCGTGTCGTGTGTGAGGGGCGTGGGGCAGGAAGTGGGGTGGGACAGCGGGGGACCCCGGCCTGGGTGGGCCCCGGCATGAGCCCCGCTGGGCTGGGCTGGGCTGAGCCAGGTCCAGCTCTGTTGTGCTGTGTTGCTACCGAGCCGTGCTGTGCCCGTGTGGAGGAGCTGTGCCGTACCGGGCTGTGCCGTGCCCTCCCCGGCTGTGCCATCCCGTACCAAGCCGTGCCGTATCGGTGGGAGCTTCCAGGCTCTTCTGGGAAGTCAGATGCTTTCCAGGCAGCCTCACCGTAGGGAGCCATGGGGAAAGTGGGGAGCCCTGGCCCCCACCCTAAACCCTGGTACGCACCCGCAAGGTGGCCCTTGGCACCCCAGGGTCCCTGCGGAGCTGGTGGCGGGGCCTGAGCCCATCAGAAGTGCTGGGGTGGCCTGTGGGGCCTCTGCCTGGTACCACCCACAGGGCTGTGACGGGGGTGCTGGCTGCCTGCGCCCCAGGTCCCCGCCATGTGCACCTTATCTCTGCTGAGTCACGGTGCCAGTACAAAACAGCGCCTGTCCCTGGGGACGGCGTGTCGTGCCGGGGCCACCGAGCTGGCCAGTGTGGCCCTGTGGCCAGGGACATCTGGTTTCGGGGCCCCACTGTGCCGCAGCCTATGAAGGGTGCAGAGTGTCATCTGCCTCCCTGGGTGCGGCGGCCGCAGGGACCCGTCAAGCTGGTTCCTTCCCTGTCCCCTAGGCCACCATGCTGGGTTGGGAACCAGAGGGGCTGGGGCAGCTGGGGGACCCCTGCCACGGGGTGCTGGCCATGGGCACAGGGTGGGACCCCCGGATACACCCTGCTTTCTCCAGATGTCTGGGCTCCCTCCTGGGAACTCCAGTTCCCCCTATCTGGGTGCCTGTCACGGGTGTTCCTGGGGTCAGGCTCCTATTTTGGGCCCTTCCCTGGGCCCGCAGACGAGGCGCTGCCAGGGGGCACCAGTTGCTTTTTGGGATCCTGCAGAGCAGCGAAAGTGAAACTTCCCGGCCGGGCGGTCGCTGCCACGCTGGTTATTTTTGGCGCCACCGTCATCGCGATGGCAAAGGGTGGTGCAGCCGCGGCAGCTCTGCCGCGGCTGGGACAGACAGACGGCAGGAGGGATGAAGGGACTGAGCTGAGCTGCTCCCCCTGGCCTGGCACGGCTGGCCTGGGTGTGCCCACCCGGCACTGCTGCCCACCCAGCCCGGCCGCGGGAAGCACTGGTGTCATGCTGGAGGAAGCACCCGGTCCCCTCCCAGCCAGGTCCCTGTTGGGGTCAGATCCCAGTCCCTTCCCAGGGGTGGTCCCAGGGTCACGTCACTGCTGTGGGCAGGGGAGGCGTGGAGGTCCTGGCATCTGCCTGGGGCTCGGGGTGGGTGTCCCCTGGTGCCAGCACTGTGGGGTGGCAGGTGGGTAAAGGCCTGGCAGCAGCTTCTGGCAGCACCATTGTTTTCCTGGCCTTGGAGATCCTGTCTTCCTCCTCCTCCTTCTTCTCCTTCTCCTCCTCCTGGGGCCAAGCCCAGCAGCTGGCTGTGGGCCCGGGCTGGCTGCTCACAGCTGCCGGGGACTCTGCAAGGGGGCCTGGCATGGCCAGGGAGGGGAGCTCAGCCCCAGAGGGTTCCTGGCTCCCCTCCCCGGGGAGGTGACACAGTGGCACTTGTTCCTATAACTCCCTGGGGGACTTAGGAGTTCTGGAGCCCCTGCGTGACCCACTGGGCTTCTGGGTGGGGGCCAACCCCGAAATGGGGGGAGGGGGCAGTGGTGTTTGCATGGGTGGGATCAGGACCAGGCGCTGTGTCTCCATCCCAGACAGCGGGCAGGGTGATGCTTTTTGGCCCCAGGTGGTGCCACCAGGAGCCAGAGGTCAGCCAGGGAGCAGGGGGGTGCTCCCTGCCCGCCGGTGGTGGCAGGGTGGCCTCCAGAGGCCAGAGAGGTCATGTCCCCACCGTGGCTTGACTCAGTGCGTGGCCATGCCCTGCTCACGGCTGGCCACTGACGCAGGTGCTGGGGACTCAGGGTGCAGGAATGCGGGTGGCCCTGGCCGAGGGACAGTGGGGACGTCCCTCACCTCTCATTGACTTGCTGGCATTGAGGCCAGCTTGTCCTTATTAATTAGAAGGCACTATTAAAGTGGGAGGGTGAGGTTTTGCAGCTCTGCTGTCCCCTGTGTCCCTGCACCTGCGGCTCCCCTCACCTGGGACACGTCCTGCTCGGGGAGGGGGACCTGTGCTGGCAAACCCCCATCTTCTCTCCCCTCCAGGTGCCTGTGGAAGACGCAGGGAACTGGCATGGCGCAGCCCAGTGCACCCCCCCTCTATGATGACAAGAACCCCCTGTACCCCCCGCCCCCAGGGGGGTACCCCCAGCCCCCCCACTATGCCAGGGGGTACCCGCAGCCTGAGGGATACCCTGCAGCAGGGGGGTATGCACAGCCAGGGGGGTATCCAGCAGCAGGGGGATACCCCCAGCCAGGGGTGGCCATGCCCACCATGCCTGTTCGGTTTGGTAAGTGGGGGCACTTTGGGGTTGTTTGGGGGGGGCCACTAATAATGGGGGCTATGGGGGGGCTGCGCAGCCCACCCTGGTACTGAGGGGTGTCCCCAATGCAGGTGCTGATGGCATCGGGGACGGTTCCCCCTTCCAATCGTCTGACTGGGACGACAGGAAAGTCCGGCACACCTTCATCCGCAAGGTGAGTCCTGGGGGGATGGGGGCAGCTGTCGGGGTGGGGGGCCAGATGCTGACCTCCCTGTCTCTCGCAGGTCTATGCCATCATCTCCCTGCAGCTGCTGATGACAGTGGGGATCATTGCTGTGTTCACCTTTGTGTGAGTGGAGGGTCCCTCCTTAGCATTGCCCTGAAAAATGGGGGAGCCTGGCCCCATGTCCCATGGGGGGGATCCCAAGGGGACAGTAGTTGCTGTTCCCTCTCCCTCACATTCATCACTCCTGTCCTGCAGCTCCCCAGTCCACACCTTCGTCCGGAAGAATGTCGCTGTCTACTATGCCTCATAGTGAGTAGGTGGTCCGCTGGCTCATCCCTGTCCCAGGGTGCCCTCTGGCAGCTGGCACCCCACAACCACAGCCTCCCAGCCTGGGGGGTGTCCTGGTGGGGGGGTTGCAGGGCTGACACCCGCTGTCTCTCTCTGCAGTGCCGTGTTCCTGGTGACCTACTTGGTGCTGGTCTGCTGCCAGGGTCCCCGGTGAGTCGCTGATGGCTGGGACCCCCCGGGGCGGGGGGTGTGTGGATATGGGGGGGGCAGATCTCCAGGGCATCTGGAGGGGGGTCCCTGCCTGGGGCTGCCCCTGAGGGGTGGGGACCAGGGGGACATGACATAGCCGCTGTCACCAGTTCATCTCTCTCCTCGTTTCATCCCCAGGAGACGCTTCCCCTGGAACATCATCCTGTTGAGCATCTTTGTGAGTGGGCTGGGGCCGGGGGGAGGATCTGGTGATGCCCCCATAGCACCCCAGCTCCCCAGGCGGGCTGGGAGGGATAGGGGGACACATGAGCAGGTGTGGGGCAGCCAGGAGCTGCTGCCCCTCCATGGTGCCGCTCGCCCCACTGAGCCCACCATTCTCCTCTTCCGCAGACGCTGGCCATGGGGCTGATGACAGGGACAATCGCCAGGTATGCCCCAGGGACCCTGTGGTGACATACAGCCAGCTCAAACAAGAAGCTGCTGGGAGCCAGGGGACACCCTGGGCTCGAGGGCAGCAGGGACCCTGCCTGGGATTGGGGCCAGGGGGGGTGTCACCAACATCCCCTGGCAGGGGGATGCTGAAGTGTGGGGTGACTCTGGTGTCCCCTCTGTCCGCAGCATGTACCAGACCAGTGCTGTCCTCATCGCCATGCTCATCACTGCCATCGTGGCCATTGTTGTCACCATCTTCTGCTTCCAGACCAAGGCAAGTAGGGGGACATGCCCTGCCCTGCCCTGAGCGGGGGTTAGGCGTGGGGACCAAGCAGTGGGGACACCCTGGGTTCTCTGGTGACATAGGTGTGTCCCGCTTTGGCAGGTTGATTTTACGTCATGTCCAGGGCTCTTCTGTGTGCTCGGCATCGTGGTCATGGTGACTGGGATTGTCACTGCCATTGTCCTCTCCTTCAAATATGTGAGTGGGGGGAGAGAGGGGCTGTGGGGTGCTACAGGTGTGCCTGGTTGGGTGTCGCCAGGGGTGGTACAAGCAGTGGGGTTTGGGTGGTCCCCCTTTGCCAGGAAGCAGGGTGTGGTGCTGGCCACGGCAAAGGCAGCTTGCCTGGAGGGAGACAGTGCGTCAGCGTCAGCATCAGCAGCGTCTCCTTGGGAGCAGGGTGCGGGCAGGACGTGTCCTGCCTTGCCTGCTGCCTGCCAGCACCCATCTCACCCTGCCCGTGTTCCCTTCTCCGCGCAGGTCCCCTGGCTCCATATGCTGTATGCGGCCATTGGCGCCATTGCCTTCACCCTGGTGAGTTGACGGCTGGGGTGGGCAGATGGTGTCAGGCAGGGACCCCGGGGGAGGATACCCTGCCTGATGCCCTCTGCCCCCGCAGTTCCTTGCCTATGACACCCAACTTGTGCTGGGGAACAGGAAGAACACGCTGAGCCCCGAGGAATATATCTATGGTGCCCTCACCATCTACACTGACATCGTCTACATCTTCACCTTCATCCTGCAAATTGTGGGCCGGGATTAGCCCCAGGACCCTTCCTGTCCCCTGCCCTGCTCCCCCTAACCCCCTCTTCTGGCCTCTCTACAGGATATGGTGACTTACCATGACTCCTAATGCTTCAGCATCCCTACCCGTAGGCTGATAAGGGCTTCCCTTGATCACCCCCCACAAGCCTCCAGGGGTGGTGGTGGGGGGTACCAGCCACCGGTGTTTGGGCAGTGCCTGGCCTTGGCTCTGCTCACCGAGGCTGTGCCAGTAGTGCCGAGCTGGCAGCAGAGTGCCATGGTCCTGCCTGGGCATGGGGAGCTGGCAGCAGCCACTGGGATTGTGCTGGGATTTTTTTGGCAGAGCCGGGTCAGTGTCATTCACTTGGTGCCTTAAATGTGGCTCCGGCCGTGCCCCCCCACCCAGCTGTGGCAGCGCCCAGTGCAGGTAGGGGGGGATCAGCTGGGACCCCTGTGGTGGAACTCATGGCAGAGCTCACGTTACATAGGCCCCACAGCCATGGATGTGGGCAAAGTTGCACTTGCTAAATAAAACACTCTAATTTTCCAGATAGTCCCAGTCTTACTGGTGTGGTAACTCCCCGGAAAAACCTCTGGGCAGCCTCAGCGGTGGCTGCAGCCCAGGGCAGTGCAAACCCTGCTTTGGGGCGGAAAATAAAGGTTGAGGTGCTCCAGGCTTGGCCTCCCTGCCCTGCCTGAATCCCTCCACCCTTGTGGGCAGAACCCTGGCTAGAGAGCAGCTGGGCCTCCCCCACGGTGGTGGCAAGCAGAGCCTGGGGCCAAACGCTGACGGAGTGACTGCAGTGGCACTGAGCCATTCCACTCACCAGGGATGAGGTTTATTTGTCTCTATCCAGCCCCATGACCACCCCACAGGCCGGACAGGGAGGGCAGGTGGCACGTGTCCCTCAGGGCTGGTGTCCCCATGGCCAGTCCCTTCAAGGTGCCACAGTGCCAGGCTGGGGGCAGGGGGGTAGCCTGGCTATGCCCCCCTGGCCACTCTTCTGTATCGCTCCGTCTCGTACTCGCCCTGGTTGGCTTCCATCATCTTCCGTCGGATTTTCAGCTGCTCCAGCCGGTTTTTGTCCACTTCTCGCTTGGCCAGGAGGAAGAGGATGATGCTGGAGGGCAATCCGATGGCCCTGCAGGACAGGCGGTGGGCAGGAGCTGGAGAGAGCCGGCGGGGGAAGAAGGGCCCTGTGCCACCCTGGGGTGGCATGGACACCCCCCCGCTCCGCGCTGCTGCCCCTCGGGACCCCCGGTCCCACCCCAGGCCCCAGAGAGCAGCGGAGCCTCCCAGTGCCACCCGAGCCACTCACCAGGCCACCCCCACGGGCTTCATCGGGTTCTTGCCCTTCTTGCGCGTGGGGATGTACTCCACCCCCTCGGGGAGCCCCCCGCCACCTGGCTCCGGGCCGGCCCGCGGCCCCGCTGGCGCTGGCCGGTGGCAGCTCTGCCCGAGGAGCCGTGTGCCCGGCGGGCTCAGCCGCCCCCAGGGCCTGCCGTTACTCGCCGCCGGTCCTGCAGCCGCCAGCAGCCCTGCGGGGAGAGAGGCGTTAGGAAGGGGCGGCCATGGGGCAGCGTGCGGGCGGCCAGGCCCCAGCCGCCTGAGGGTCCTGCCCTGACCTTACTCCTGCCCCTGGCCGTACCCCTGCTCTGCCCTTGTCCCGCCGGCAGGGGGAGCTCGAGGGAGGGGAGGCCTGGGCCCTGCGGGACGGGGCCAAGGCCGACGGGCGTGGCCGAGGCGCCAGGGGCGTGGCTCTAAGCCCTCTGCCCAGGCGGGCGGGGGCGGAGGCCGGGGGGTGCATGTCGGCGGGGCCGTGCAGCGAGGGCGGCGGTGGGACGCTCCCGCTCCCCCCGCCCCGGGGCCGCCCTCTCCGCCCGCCCGTCGTTACCCCGCAGTCTGCCGAGCGCCGCCGCCATGGTGGGCCGTGCCGGTGCGCCGCAGCCCCGCTGCACGCCGGGAGATGCAGTCCGTGGCGGGGGCGGGCTGCCGGGGGGCGGCGCTGGCCAGGCCGCGCGTCGGAAACTACAGCTCCCAGAGAGCACCGCGCGGGCGGGGCCGGCCTACCCCGCTGGCGGAATAGGGCGGGGTCCGGGTGAGGACGCGGGTCAGGGTTGGCTGATGCTGGGAGGGCGGCAGGCTGGGATTGGTCAGGGCGGGGCGAACGGCGGAAGCGGCGGCGGCGGGGTGGGGTGCGCGGGTAGGCCGGCATGGAGCCCGCCGAGGGCCCGGGGGCGCTGGGCTTCCACGGCGACGAGGAGATCATCGAGGTGGTGGAGCTGGGCCCGCCCGGGCCGGGTGAGACGGGGCGCCGCGCACCGGGCAGGGCCCGCGGGGGTTCCAGCCTCCCCCCGGGGCAACAGCGGCCCCGCTCCACCCCAGTGCCAGCCCCGGGACCGGCCCGTTTCCCCCCGCTCCGGGCCTTCGGCCTCTCCCCACCCCCCGCTCCGGGTGTCCCGGCCGCGCTGGCACCGGGACCGCGCGTTGTGTCCTCCCCACTCCTCTGCCCCGTCCCCCGGGACCCCCCAGTTCCCCCCTAGGACCCCCCGTGCCCGCCGCCGCCTGCCCTGGGAGGTCAAGGCCGCCGCAGCCTCTGACTTTCGTCCCCCGCAGATGACTTGGCCGAGGAGATGGAGGACGTGGATTTTGACGACGGGGGAGAGGAAGAGCCAGACGCTGAGGCTTGGGAGACGGAGGATGACGAGGGGGTGGAGGATGGCATGGAGGCGCAGGACGACAGCGAGGTCACGTTCTCCCTCCACTCAGGTGAGTGGTGGGCACGGGCAGCGGCAGCCAGGGTCCCTCTTGGGACCTGCTCCCACCCTGGCTGTCCCCAGAGGAAGGGCTGCCGGCGTGTAGCTGTTCCCGGGGTGGCCGTCACGACTCAGGGCTGCAATGCTTTGGGGCTTTGCTCGTTTCTAACTTAAGCTCTGGTAGAGATGCCCTTCGAGCCTCCTACTATGGTAGCTCGCCCTGAGCTTGGCAGACAGCCTGTGCTGCTCTTCCCCCACGGGAAGAATAGATTCACCCTGGTTTGGGCTGGGAATTCAGCTCACTGACATCCCACCCAGACCAGCATTTGGACCCCCAGGGCATATTGGGTGGTGCGTGAGCTGCGCCAGAGCCATGTAGCCTCTCTCTTATCTTCTGTGAAGCTTCTGTTTTCTGCGTGAGCCTTGACCCCAAGACCAACACGCTGGCGGTGACGGGCGGGGAGGACGACAAGGCCTTTGTGTGGCGTGTGAGCGATGGAGAGCTTCTGTTCGAATGCTCAGGTGAGGTGCTTGAGGCTGTCCAAGTGAGCGGCCGTGTCCCTTCCTAGCCATGTGTCTCTCGATGTGGTCTTCCCCAGCTGATGATCTGCTGGAGCCGGGCTCCTGACCGTCCTCCAGAGCTCAGCCTGAGTGGTCTCTGTCCCCTGACATTTGTAGGACACAAGGACTCGGTCACCTGTGCTGGCTTCAGTCATGACTCCGTGTTTGTGGCCACGGGTGACATGTCTGGGCTTATAAAAGTGTGGCGGGTGGACACCAAGGAAGAAGTGTGGTCTTTCGAGGTGGGGGACTTGGAGGTGAGTGGCAGGACCCCTGGGGCTGTGAGGGGCTCATGGGCTGGCAGCTGGGACTCGGCTGGGTGGTGGGGGGCTGCCACCCCCGTGACACTGCCTGTCCGTGTCTGTGCCCAGTGGCTGGAGTGGCACCCTCAAGCCCATGTCCTTCTGGTGGGCACGGCTGATGGCAACTCCTGGATGTGGAAGATCCCCAGCGGAGACTGCAAAACCTTCCAGGGCCCTGCGTGCCCGGCCACATGTGGCAGGATCCTGCCTGATGGTGAGGCACAGGGTCTGTCTGGGGCGGGGAGTGCCAGCAGCTCTGTGACAGATACCGCTGCCATCATCTGCCCTCCTGCTTCTGCCAGTCTATGCTGAGCAGGGGGTGAAGGGATGAGGACAGCTCTTGCTCTATCTGCTGGCTCTGTCTCACCCAGGGAAGCGAGCGGTGGTGGGGTACGAGGACGGGAGCTTGCGCATCTGGGACCTGAAGCAGGGAACCTCGCTGCATGTCCTGAAAGGTAGGGAAGAGGTTAATCACCTGGGGTGCTCCTAACTGGGGAATAGCCCCTTCCAGTGGGCTCTGACCTCTGCCTGGGTGGAGAGGTGGAACCCTCCGAGGCCAGAGGCTGCTGGAGGGAGCTTGGCGCTGGGTTTCTCTATCCCCACAGGTGGCTGCTCCTTGCCACTGGGGTGCTGGCAGAGCCAGGCGAGGTGGAGGCTGCAGGAGGGTGGGTTTTGAGGCCCATCAGGTCTCTGCGGGGAGGACACACGGTGCTCATGCCTCTCCTGCTCGCCCCCCAGGCCAGGATGGCCACCAGGACCCCTTGACGTGTGTGGCCAGCAACCAGGACGGCAGTTTGATCATGACGGGTTCTGTGGACTGTCAAGCTAAGCTGGTTAACTCTGCCACGGGCAAGGTGGGTCCCTGTGGGCGGGGACAGAGCCAGGAGCCCCGGGGGACTGGCCGGGTGGGTCAGGGCTCTGCCGGCCCTGAACAGGCCGTGGTGGTCACCGGCGACCATCAGGAGGCGCCCTCGGCCAACACAACTGCTTCCTTCTAGAGGCCCTGGTGGAACCCGGGGCTGGTCCCGCTGGGCTGGTAGAAGGACGTTCCCTCCCTTGTTTGCTCCGAGGAGCTGAGGTTTAGGGGTTGGGCCGTGGTGTCCAGGGGGTGTAGGCTCGATCCTGGGTAAGGAAGGGGATCTCGGTGCGACTGGGGGTCCCCTTCCCCTCCCCTCAAGGACTAGTCAGCCTTCCTCCACCCAGGTGGTGTGTGTGTTCAAGATGGACAGTGTGGCTCCCAAGGCCCCCACCGGCGAGGGCGAGGAGGCAGAGTCCAACTCAGTGGAGTCGCTGGGCTTCTGTAACGTGTGAGTGTGGGGACAGCCTGTCTTCAGCACTACATCTTTCTGGGGTTGTTACAAACAGATCCATTTCCACCCTGTGTGCTCATTCTGCTGTGCTTCTCTCACCTCCGTCCTCCCCAGCTGGCTGTAGCGATCCCGGGTCACTTGGGTGTGACATGGACAACAAGGTACACCAGCTGCTCAGTCTTCCCTGCAACCTGCTGGGTTTCTGGTCTGATGGACCAGTGTTTGGCCAGGCTACCCTCCAGACCTGGCTGCTGCGGCTCTCTCCTGCCAGGACATTGTCTTCTCTGTTGTGAACCTTGGGCTGGTTGCCAACTCTTGCTGTGTTTCATGGCTCTGGCCATCGGGCTGTCCCTCAGCTTCTGCATACACTATAGCCTTCAGCATAGGGGTTGCCTTCCACCTTGAGCCTTCACATACTTCCGTCTGCTTCCCCCACGGCCACATAATGCCTGTTCCCCTCTCTGCAGGATGCCACTGGCTGCTGTGGGCTACCTGGATGGCACACTGGCTATCTACGACCTCTCCACACAGAACCTGAGGCATAAGTGCCAACATGAGGTACTACCCCCTCTCCTAGGCCTGGTGGGGGAGGTCCTTAGGCCCATCTGAGACCTCCCTTGGAGCCCAGGGGCTTTCCTGGTGCCATTTCCCAATTTGTGCTTCTCCCTCAGCCCCTTGGCCTTCCCCAAAGGCAGCTGCAGTCCCTGCAGAGAGGATGTGCTCCCTAGCTCGGCCCTGGGGGCTGGCTCTCCCAGCTGCAGGGGTGGGGGGGCACATGGGGGGAGCTGAGACTTGCTGGGGGTCCCCAGTGCTCACCCTGTGGCCTGCCCCTGCCCCAGTCGGGGATCGTGCAGTTGCTGTGGGAGGAGAGCTCGGCCGTGGTGTACACCTGCAGCCTGGATGGGGCCGTGCGGCTCTGGGACGCCCGCTCGGGGAAGATGATCAGCGAGTACCGAGGGCACTCAGCTGAAATCCTTGACTTCGCCGTCAACAAGTGAGCAGGGAACACCCAGACCCCTTCCCTGATGGGTGGAGGGACCAGGGGTGGCAGGGACTTCCAGCCTCAGGAGCTTGCATAAGAAGCTGTCACTCCTTTGGGTGCCCCTGGGGTCTCCTCCCAAGTGGGAGGACAGACCCACATCCCTGCTGAGACTTGAGGGTCTCAAGGGGGAGGGGGGCAGATCAGAGCTGGTCTAGTGTGTTGGTGAGGGATGCCCACAGGCCCCAGCCCCATCTCTGAGCCCTGTCTCCCCCCCAGGGATGCCTCCATTGTGGTGACGACTTCTGGTGACCACCAAGCCAAAGTGTTCTGCGTCCAGCGCCCTGATCGCTAGGAACCGTGCTGAGGGATGGCATCCTGACTCTGCCAGGAGGCTCGTGTACAGAAGGTTGAGGGAGATGGGTTTCGCCACCCTTTGCCAGTGCGTGCTTTGTAATTTTTCCAGCCTGCCCTGCTTTGCCCTCACCATCTGGGGGCTAAGCCTGGAGTTTTGTATGAAAATGTCTTTTAAGTACATAAATTATTTCACTTAACTGGATGCCATCTACTCTCCTTGTTGTGGGGAGGATGACCTGGTGAGCCGTGCTCCCTCCCTTCTCTGGGACCTCCCCAGCATCCAACCCTAGCCTGAGCATCAATGGCAGACAGTTTTATGCTGGTCAGGGTGGAGGAGGGGATCCCCACCCTGGCTCTCCCTGTTAGGGGGAATGAGGGGTTCAGGGCAGGAGAAGTCTGCTCTGTGCAGCCCAGGAGTTCCCTGACACAACAGGATACTCTAGACCTGGGCACAGCACCCCCACTTCAGCCCCCAAGACAGAGACCACCAGAAGTAATTTGCTCCAGGATACAGTAACTACTCCTTTGTGCCTGTGACCCAAAACACCCCTTCCAGGGCAAGGCTACATGCATTGACAAGCCAAAGCCCCACAGCCCCTTAAGATAGAAAGATCTCCTTTATTAATGAACCCCAACAGTATTTCTTCAGATACAGGAGTTTTGAACTCATACTTAGAAGAAAACAAGTTAATATTGCATTATTCTCATAAGAAATACTGCAACTTATTTCTGGTAATATATTGCAAAGCAAAACAGCTTGAAAAGAAAAAAAATTAAAAAAGAAAAGAAATTAAGTCAATCAAACTGGACTTAAGGTTTTGTTTCTTGGAACGATCGAGTCCTTGCAAGCACAGCTCGTTTCTGCAGATTACTCCCCAAACTGTCGTACAAACAGACCCCGATTGCTTGAATTCCTTGAGCCCACAGAGGTGCAACATTAAAAGCTACGATTATCGTGTAGCAAGTGCCCCAACCTTTGTCCTCCACGGCAGCCCCAGTGACCCTGGTGTTAACGGGTTGTGAATGTCTTCCCCCTGAAAGGATGCAAAGAGAGGTCAGCACAGCCCCTGGCACTGTTTTGGGGTGCCCCAGGGTGGCTACAGGGCTTTTGGTGGGTCACACCCTTGCACTGAGCTCTCAAAGCCAGGCAGACACTGCTGGTTCAGAGCTCACAGGCATTTGTGGCTGCAGAACCAGGTCACAGGGCTGTGGGGAGGTGTGGGGACTTGCCAGGACACACTGAAAAAGGACACCAAGGGGCTCTGGGACCTGAGGGAAACATGTTCATGCAACTGCTCTCTTCAACCCACTTTGCTCTGGGCTGCTTTAGTCACAAGAGGGAGCCAGCCAGCCAGAATGGTGGCCCCAGCCATCTGCTGCCCAAGGGCCACCCAGGGCTCCAAGGAGCTGCAGATGCACCAGGGTAGCAGGAACCTGCTTCAGCACCCGCAAACCCCTAGGAAGGACCTGGTCTCCCCCCGTGAGCTGGAGTTGTCCCCAGAGCTGATCAGCCAGCTTTAATACAATAGGGGGAAAGCCCCATGAATGCCACCATGGGTGCAGGGGGACAAGGGAGACACCAGGGCTTGCAGAGCCACATACAAGCCTTGTTTCTCAAAGGACCTGCTGGCGGAGGGTTTGCCACAGACCCAGCTCCTACAACAGACACATGAGGCAGTAAGTGAATGCTGTGGAAGGAGCACAGGGGTCCAGGAGGCCAACATGCCCAGATCCAGTCTCTTGCCTCAAGGTACCCAGGCAAGCACCTCACTGAAACACCCCCTTTCTCAGATGGGGTCGCTGCACATCAGGCCCTGGTCTTGTCACCCCCACAGCATCCCAGTCCTTCCTGGACAACAGTACGCCATGCTGAGGAGGAGCGAGCTCATGACTGGCAGAGAAGCCCAGAGACCCAGGCCCTGCTTTGCTACTCACGTGATTGTTTTCATTTCTTTCTTCTCTGCATCTGGACGGGCACGATTCAGCACCTTGAGGAAGTCCGATGTTTTTGCCCTCATACGCGTGTGAATATAGGCCTGCATTTCATCAGGACAAAAAACAGGACACATCAGGATCCTGTCTTCATAGCTGAGATTTCACAACACTGTTTAGGAGCTATCTTTCTGCTCCTTGTTGGGAAAGCACCTAGCTCTGCACAACCACGGTGCTAAGGGATGTTCAGGAGGCAACCATGAAAATTGCTGCCTGAGTCCTGGTCAAAGCCAGGTCTCTCTGAACAATTACTCTTATTTGTGTTCCCAGAAAGAAAGGAAACCAGATCCAAAAGGGAAAAAACCTACTTCACTGCTAGGATGGGAAGGAAACAGGTACTGCTTGCGCCACAGAGCAGGGAGAAGGTGATGATGCTCCACTTGCCACCCCTGTGTAACTGGGGAGGGCAATGCCAGACCCTAGTGAGTTCTCAGGAGGGCACCCCTGCCCTGTGCTCCTCCCCTGCAGCACCCAGGTTAGACAGGCCAAAGCTACCCTGTATCCCCCCCTAGCCCGTACCCTCAGTACCTTCGAGCACTTGATGTGATAGTGCAGGTAGTCCCGGAATGTGTGGATCAGGTTTATGGTGTTGTCTCTGGCAGCAGCATTGGTGTGACGGGGGAACAGCACTGAAAGAATAGGGCAACACAAACTGTCACAGTGCCTCCTGAGGCTACCAAAGGGCTTCGGTTTCCTCCAGTGCTGGAGGCTTCAGGGTATGCTTCTCCAAATGCCTACTTTTGCTCTCTACAAAGAGTGCTTTACTGTGACACATACCAAAATTAAGCAGCTCTTGTGATTTTTAAACACAGGGCTTAGCAGCACTTTTCCACGTTTCCTGCAGCAGCCTGGACACAGCTGTGCACTCTGGAGGACACAGGCAAGGCCAAGTGCCCAGAGATGACGGCACTGTAGGAAACTGCATGACGCTACTTCAGTGCTTGGGAAAAGCAAATGGAGGAGAGAGCTGGGAGGCAGACAAGGGCAGCCAGGCTGCTCAACTGATTTCAAGAACCAGACTGCCCTTGGATCTTGAATTCAGTTGTGGATCCCTGCCTGGCAGCTTGCCAGCCCTGTGACAGAGACTTGGTTACTGCAGGGGCCTTGTGGCTCACTCTTTCCACAGGCTGGTGGTGTGCTAAGCATCCTAGATCCAAGGGCTGAAAGACCTTTTTGTACGGGCGATGATCTCACCTGGGACTGTCAGATCAGATAATGGGGAAATTGCGTCTCAACAAGAATGAAGGGTTGCTTGCCATCCAGACTTGCCATTAGACAGGCCTCCCATATATGATGAGCTGCCCTAACCTCAAGGCACCATTCTCAGCACAGGAGGAGGGCAGTGCTAACTTTACCTTTCCCTGCAGTGTTTGTGCTCCACCTCTGAGCTCCAAACTGCAGGAATGCTGGCCTGAGAGACCCTAATAGCACATCCAACCATGACCCCCAACTTCTCTGGAAGAGACCTTTCCCTTTGAACAGGGCAGGGTTTGGACTCCTCAGCTCAGCCCTCAGCATTGCTGCCCAGGAGGAAGTGATGACTTGGTTGGTCAGCACCTCTGCAGGCAGGGGAAAGTGGCTCATCAGAGGCAGAAGTGTTTGGCCCAGAGCAAAGAGGCAGAGCTGGAGAAGCAGAACTCACTGCCTTGCTCCTGCTCTCTGATTGCCTCTGCTCATCAAACACTCCACAGGTGCCTGTAGCCAGACAAGCTTCAAATACACCCACATGAAACATCCCCCAAGAAACCTCCAGTTTTCACAATATTACAGCAAAAACACCCTTCCCTTGCTCCCAAATGCCGAACTTATTTTGTAGGCAGACACTAAATGGCTCACTGTCCACTTCCATGCCTTCTTGTCCACAGCAGAGCTGAGGTGACCTGATGCAGCAAAGGGACCCACCAAAGGGTGCAGACAACATGGAATGCAACTCCAGAGTCCCCTCAGCCCCCAGTGACCCACTTCAACACTTGGGGAAGGTGAATTCCCTGTTATTTTTCATGCAGCAGTGGGAACCTCTCTCCTCTCGAGTGTCCCCAGGCCTCAGAGCTGCCTACTTACCAAAGGTGATGTAGCCAATATTGTCGCCAACAGCCGCATCTGTGTCTTTCAGCTCCAAGGGTGGCTCCCTGTGGCTGAAGAGCACCTGGGGGGCTGTGTGACTGGCCCGGCGACCCTCCTTGAACTCCTGAACAAGACAAAGCGAAGGTGAGTCTCATTGTGACATTTCCAACTGGGAAAGCAAATGGGGCTTTCCCCCTCCCACAGGGCAACTGAGCAGGAGGTTTCCAAGCCTTCCTTGAGTGGGCCGAGTCCATTAGGCCAAACCTCTGGAAGACAATCCTTTTCCCCAGCAAAACCAGACCAAAACACATGGCGGCCCTGGATTTACATGTGGCCCTAGTGCAGCCCCTCATCTGGGGTGGCTTCATACTTCCTGCCACAGGTGTTTTGTGGAAGGGGCACCTCAGTCTGTGCAAGCACATGAGACAGCACAGCTCCTGCCAGAAACTCAACACCATCAATGCTTCCAGTGAAAGTGGGCAATGCCCATCACCCCAGAGGAAAGGAAATTCTCAGAACGGGCTATGATGTCTCCATTGTACCTAGCATAAAGGCTCTGTCATTTGAGAAAGCATCTCCCACCAGGAGTCTTTGCCTAGACATTAAGAGGCATCTATGGGGTTTGAAGCTCATGTGCAAAGCCTGCTCCTCCTATCGCTTCTCTGCACCTTGGAACAATACCTCTAGGCAGGGAGATCCCTTCTGCCGGGGAACCCCTCTGACAGCAGCATGACCTCCACCTCACATGAAATGGACTGGCTCCACATTTCAGGAATTATAGGACTGTCCCCACACAGGGCTGGGTAAGTCCAGACACCATTCTGCCCTAAGGCAGGGAAGCCTCCCCTCTGCCTCACTGACCCCAGACAAACCTACACATCATCAGTCACTCTCTGCCTCACCTCCCTTCTGAGCACAGCTCACTCTGGGAAGGGCAGCAGCATCCATGCCCCTTTTAGAGAACTGAGTAGTTGACTGAAGTTTCCTTAATGAAATGCTTAGCTTGCTCTTCCGCCTGCTTATGCCAGAGGGTGAAATGGTTCAAACAGCTTCACTGGTTAGTTAATGGTCAGATTTTCTCCATGAGAGCCCAGATGAGCAGCCACCATGCCTGACTGGGCTGCATTATGCAAGAGCAATAGCTGGAGGGAAGGAGCCAGCATGACTCAGAGTGGAAATTCTTGCGGCCGGGCAGGAGCAGGGTTTGCTGTTGTAAAAACCGAGAACTTGGGACATGGAGACTCTTGGACAGCTGCTGCCTTGAGGCCCTGCAACCTCCCTGGGAGCCTCACAAACCCTGTTTTGTTCACCTCACACTTCCCTCCATGTTCTAAAAGCTAAATTCCAGGCTGTGGAGTATGCTGGTGGGGAAAATCTCAAAGCCAGAGCAGATGCCTTGCCCATAGCTAAAGAACGCAGACAGCAGAGCTGCGAGATAAAGACTCCCATCACAACAGACCCTGTTCTAATGACCCCCCAAACACAGGTAAAATGGTATCCAGCAAACTAGACCAGTAACTTGCTGTCCATGAGCCTCAGCAACACAGCCTGGCACCCCTGAGCAGATGGGCTGAAGCTCCCCTAGCCCCAGAACACTGTGCAGGGCCTTGCTCCACAGCTGTGCCAGCACAGGAGGCTCCCCAGGTGCTTCAGCACACGCAAAATGAGCCAGGCAGACCAGCGACACAGATGAACACATGTACTAGCATGCACTGAGCACTCCCCAGCTGTAAGCAAATGTCTCAATCTCCACAGGCTGCACACAGTTGCTAACAGTCATGCAAAGTGTTCACTACGGACCTCTGAATGCTTCCAGGCTAAATGGCAGTTGCAAAGGGTAGCTGAATCCAGAAGTGCTCGGCATTATGATGATTGATTCAAGCCTGCAGACTGAGCAAATTTATAGCTCTGAAAAGCTCAAACTTGAGAGCTCATCGCAGCATGTGAGAGCAGCCACACTGAGCTGCTGAGTCTCTGCAGCATTTGAACGTCAGCAGGAACAAACTTCGAGGTGAAGACAAACCTCAGCACCATCCCAGGCACAGTACAACATCGCCTCACCCCTTCTTCTCCCTCTACGGCCTCTTCATCACGCTCAGCTCCTCAGCTGGCTGGCAATCCCTACACGACAGCTAGCTGCACTACAGGGCCTCAAGGTGGATACTGAAATATTCGCTGTGGTGTTTCTCATCAGCAACACATAATATGTTTGATTTTCCATACAGGCAAGACCATCAATAATAAAGATGCTAATGCAAGAGCCTGGATTAGAAAAATACACTGCCTATGCCTATTAACACAGTTCTTCCACCCCAGTGCAGCCTGGAGCCCTGCAAAGCATTTACATGCATTAAACTGCCTGTGAGCTCACTTCAGCCTAACGTCTGCTTGTTCGGCAATGCTGCTTCAAGTAAGAATGCATCTGAATTGAGGACTAGACCCTTTCCCCGTAATTCAGTTTCCATACCTGCATAAACACCTTTCCGATCACCACGTCATCGTCATCCTTAAATACCGTGCTGAACACAACTGTGACGCGGTCCTTTTTCGCCTCAACATACCTGCAGGTGGGTGAGAGAGGAGAACCCAGCTATGAACAGGAGCTAAGAAGTACAACTGGATGAAGAAGCAACCACGTGACAAGGTCAAGCAGATGCAACAACCATTCATAGGCCTGGCTGCTGAAAATTTCCCCTCCCTCAAGACAGTATTCACAGGGAGCAAAATGTTTCTGTTGGGAGTGGCCACAAATGCTGCCATAACAGAGACGCTTGTGTAACATCCCTGAAGACCAAGGGATGAACATTACCCTCACTGGATACTTCTGACAGCCCAGGACTGGCCCTTACTACCCTGCCAAAACATGGAGCAGTAAGATTTCCTGCCTTTCCATCACAACCTACAGCTGTGAGCAGGAGCAGAGAGCGTACCGACAGCTGTCCGATTCCCGTGCTGCTTGATTTGAACACTTACATTGTCTCATCGTCCCTGTAGTGGATGACGGCTCTTTTCTCTCCGTCTTTGCCCTCTTCCTGGAATTTGAAATACTTCTCAAAGACTGAAGCAAAACAGTTGCGCTTCAACATGCCAGCCTGGTGCACGATAGAGTCCTTGTCTGCGGGAAGGTTCTCCAGGTCGTAGAGCAAAGAGACATTGTAACCTGGGGAGTGACAACCACTAACCTTAATCTATGCAGGGCCTTAATGCAGCCGGAGACATTTTCCAGAAAGAGACATCTGCAGTCCCACCTTTGCCTTAAGCCCGCCCAGAAGCCCCAGGGGTGAGTGCTTCCCATTCCAAGCATTGCCAGAAGCCATGCCTGAACTCTGCACGTGGCCATGGTAACGCTCCTGGGTCTCCTTCCTGAGCTCCCAGACACACTTGCTGGCTGAGCTGCTCCCAGGTTTTTGCAGTGAGTAGGAAGAGATGCTGTCACAGGTAACCATGGTTTTCCTGTGTCTCACAAAGCGTCTTTGAGAAGAACAAAGACCCCAGCATGAGGAACAGAGGCTTTCCTGGAGGAGGGCTGCATCAAGAATTACTGCCTGTGCTGCAAGCTACTTCAGCCCTGACATACCTGAGCCACCTTTTAAATTGCCATTCATTGTACAGAGAGCCCCAGATATCAAGCTCATGAAGTGCAGCTTTCATCTGAGCATTTCTGAGGTGACTTAAGTCATTTTGGAATGGCATTCATGCAGACACACAGAGTAAATGTTATAGCAGGGTTACCTGATTCAGGATTTACCAAGTAGTTTCCGTAGACTTTCTTCAATACCTAGAAAATAAATTAAACGTTGAGGGCACAAGCTATCAGAGTTGTTTCCTCCCATGCAGTCCAGGCCGTGTTCAGTGTCTATTTAGAAACATAAAATTCAGCGCCTGCCTCTCCTGGTCTAACTGAACTTGGACAAATATTAAGTCATGGGTTTCTAGTATTACTGTCTGTTCTTACTATAGGCAGAGCTCCCTGAACCCCACTGACAGGGGACGTGCTGCAGGACAGGACTCAAAACTGGAACTTTTTAAAGTTCTTGCTAGTCTTGAACTTGTGCAGAGAAGAAAACCCCTTCCATATGCCTTGTACCTTCAGAGAACTGTTGTGTCAAGCTCTGCTGACAGATCTGAGGACTACAACCCTCCCTCCCCTTCAAAGGCAGGTGCCAAGCATAAAAAAGGCACTGCAAAGCATGCCTTGTCCCTCTCTTTGCGGGAAGGCAAGTTCAGAGCAGTGGTCAGGCATCGTGTAGCCAGGCAATCATTTGTCCTGCTTTAGACTATTGCACAGGACAGATGGGGATGGAGAGGAGGCTGCCAGGCAGCTTGGATGACTCCCAGAAGCAGAGCCGCCTACAACATAGCAAAAACCTTTCTTCAAACATAATCACTGCTGAATTTTACATCAATGGCAATTTTCAGCTGAGCCATAGCTGTGTGTCAATGAGGGGGCCGGGAACAGGAGGTATTTCACAGAGAACACAACAATGCTGTGGCAGAACTGGCCCTCCTGGGATGACACCCACTACCACGCAGAGAGGATGCACGGGCTCTCTGCATGCCAAAACCTCCTCTCAGCAGAAAGCCTACCTGCAGCAGCCCAGGGAGATGCTCTGTCTTAGCAGGAACACCACTTTGTGCTCCTCACAGTGGGGTTTCACCAAAGATGGAGTAGAAGCAAGCTCCATCATCTCCACGGAAACACAGAAAGCAACAGTTTCCTAAATGGCGATTTAAAAATGTACTTTCCATTTAGTGAGCACTCCCAAGGCAGTCCTGCAGAGATCACTTCTTCCTCTCAAAGCTTGGGAAGTTGCCGGTCAGCTGCCTGCACTCTCAGCATGGCCCATGGAGCAACAAGCCTGGCACAGCAGCTGGGACAGGGAAGAACACTGCTCGCCAGCCATCACTGCATTGGCTACTGATGCACGGTGGTGTCAGCCACTTGCCAACCACAGCAACTCTCTTGGGATCAGGCATCATGACAATCCTTGCTAAACACACTGAGAGGGCTTCACTATTTGGGCTGCTTGACTGTCTTGTTTGCCAGCAGCAGTACCTTCGGTGTGGCAGCTCCTACTACCCTGTTACATAGCAGGCAATACTGCTCCTAGAAAGCTCTGCAGATAGGAACCAGGAAAGCATGACACTCGGTCATATTTATTCTGACATTGGTATGTCTTGTAGCAACTTGCAGGAATTCATTTTGGGTTCAAATCCCGTTTATTGCCAGATTCTCAATAAACTTATAGAGCAGTTTCCTCGTTTTCCTCCAAGGACAGACACCCAGAGGCAAAAGCCTGCTGAAGAGCTTTGGGTGAACCTCATTTGCTAACATGAGGAGATTTGAAAACTGACTCGGGAACTGAGTCACACTTCCTGTCTTACCACCCAACCACAGCTCAGTGAGGCTCCTTCTTTCTACCATAAATGGCCCTCCTCAGCCCCAGCCCATTCAACAGGAACTGAACCTGCTACTTGACACAGCAGCGGCAAAAAGGGAACCAGACAGCCTGCAGATCAAGGTCTGCACACACAGCAGGAGCCCATCACTCGCTCTCAAGTGTGGTTAGAGTCAGAAGAGCACTGCCATGGGACTCTGTCTTGGTGCCTTCCTTCACTCACAGGCTCAACACATCAGTCAGGGAAACTATTTTTATACAGTCAGGCCTCACACTCATTTGGACTTTCAAAATTAGTGGTGCTTTTAGACTTTCAGCCTGTAGGGTCATATAGGCTGGCCTCTTATTCACGAGTGTGAACACGCTTTGCCCTTGTCTTGCAGCGAAGGGGGACTCCTAGTTGGCACAGGGCTGCTCCTTTCATTACCATGAGATGGGAACACTGGTACTTCTCTGTGGGTTAGACATTAGATCCACTAACATTGTAAGGACATTGCCCATGCTAAGACAGCATTTGCAGGCTCAAGGCCCAGAGATGCTCACTCACCTCGTCAGCACCGTGTTCCTGGAGTTCCTTGTAGAATTTCAGAGAAATGCTGACCATCACTTTTGTCTTGTCTCCATTGGGGTTTGAAATATGGTAAAGGACTCCATCAAAGTCTATGAAGCAAGTGAGAGAAACGTGAGGAACAGGAACAAGCTCCTATTTCTAAGGAACGTTTCCCCGTATGTTCTAAGAACTACATGAAGTGGCACTGGTCCCCCTGCTCCAGCTCTCACACATACACTGGGAGAGAAACCTGTAATTAAGGAAAACGGTAATGTCATGTAGGGAGACCTGTTATCATTCAAAGAACTGAAACAGTTTTGACACCTGTCCATCACAGAAAGCTCTAGTCTAGTGTCATTTAGCATCCTTGGCAAATTGGCTTGTGCTCAACGCACGAGGATACAAACGCAGAGAGACAGGAGCCTTCTGGATGGCCAGCGCAGAAAGTGACTGACATGCCCACTGGGCCAGAGCTGCAGCCTGGAGGAGAAAATATCTCTGCCAGCAAAGGCAGCTCAGCTGCTGCCTGCTGAGACAGCTTCTACTTCACTGCAGAATGGGCAGGGAGGGCAAATGGCAGGGAAAGGCAACCCTCCAGCTACCTTGCAAGCTCCACTTCGCCATGGAGCTCTGCAGCTTACACAGATTCTTGATAACAGAAGCAAAAAAAAAAAAATCAGCTGTTGAATGAACACTTGAACTTCTTTGCCACTTCTCATCCTGGAGAGCAAACTTCAGGCAATAAATTCATCTTGCCTGTCACCCTGAGCCAGCTTTCTAACAACCCAAACCAGATGGTGCTAAAGACCTAATAACAAGTAGCAACAAGGGCAGGACCAGAGAACAGGCGAGGTAAGAGAGCTAGGTAGCACATGCACACCAAACAAAGTGCTGCCACCACTGAACTCACTGCTGTGGGGAAAGTCCCAGGGAAGGCAGATGGACAGAGAAAATAGTGGGGCAGCTGACAAAGCCCCAACTCTGGGGATGCTGCAGGGTCTCCACACCATCTGCCCCTGCACAGCTCTCCTCCCCCTGCAGTGGTGCTGGGTGAATTTGGGCAAGCCAGGTGTAACTGCAGGCAGGTTGTTTGAGCTAGCCCTTTCTCAGAGAAGCCACAAGAGTTGTGGAGCTTACCTGCAAATGTTACTTCTACTGCCTCTGGTTTATTTCTAAAAAGCAAAGAAAACAAAGGAGGTAAATGATAACCCAAATAGCAGCCTCCAAGCTGTGAAGGAAAGAGGATTAATTTCTAATGCCTTATTTCTCACAAGCAGCTCTACCTGAAAACCCTTCTAACTCCAGCTGTTCAACTAGCAGATAACCTTTGACAAGAAATCTTGGACTTCTCCCCATTCCTATAAGCACCAGTGTTACTCCAGATGGGATAAAATATGCCTCAAAGCTGGCAGAGAGTATTATTTGTAGTTTATTAATAGATTTTGAGCATGCAGGTTTCACAGCATATCTCCACTTATTTTTCAAAAGTGGCCAATATTAAACAGGGTACAGGCAAATGCTGCTGCTAACGGGAATCTAGCCTCTAAAACAATTCATTCACACCTGTCTGAACCAACATGCTGAAATAACTCCCCAAACCAAAGCCAGTGTGTCAAGGCAGCCTTATGGTCTCAACTACGCTGCTGCTGCGCAGAGACCGATTTCAACCTTTTTGCCAAACCTTGCTCTGTCCACACACGTGTATGCTGCTGGGTACCGGCTACACCTCGGTACATACACCAAGAAAGTTGGGGGAAGCAGTAACTACTCTCCCTCACCATATTCTGGAAAGGTTTTAATGCTTCCCCACCCGCCCAGCAGAAAGCACTGTTCTTCCATCAGCCTTTCTGCAGACAGCCTAATTCCTGGAAGCTAGGAATGACCACGGTGTGCTAGAAGTCAGGGAGGGCAATGGCGGGAGACCAAGGCATTGAACAGCACTGATCCCAGACCGTGCACCGGGTCAACAACATTTCGCTCAGGTGGAAAGGGAGGAATTAACCCCAGCTGGAGATCCTAAGTGGAAACAATGAGGAGTTGCTGCTTCTTGAAAGTATTAGCCATGAAAAGCAGCAGTCCTTTTTGTCAGGAGGCTGGAGAGCCTCAGTCTTTTGTGCTGCATCACTGAAGATAAAAACCACACACTTGAAAGAAGCAGCGCAAGTGCACCCAAGGCAGGTCCTTTAGTTTAGGAGCTGTGCCAGCTCCAGCTACCTGCTACCTCCCTCACTCTCATCTTCCCCTCCCAGCTGGGCCTGGGATGGAGGCTCACAGGGCATCCCTTGCTGCATATTCAGCTCAGGCTCTTGGAAAGGGGAGCAATTCCCTATACCACATCCAAGCCACTTCTGCTCACTGAGGACTGCTAGAGTAGAGATGAAAGAAAATCCCACTGATCCCACTCGGTCAGTCAATGCAGACGTGTTCTTCTTTTAGAGCACCACACTCAGACTTGGGAATCAGCTTGGATGGCAGTATAAATTTTTATAAAAAAAGAAGCCTATGTAGGAAGCTTTAAAGATAGCACAGTCAGGCACATGAGAGCTAGGAATATTAAAGAGGACGCATCCTTAAACCTCTGTTCCGTCTTCTCAGAGTTACACTGTTCAAACCCACGTTCCCGACACACACGGAGCCGATGCCTCCCAGAGCCCTGGCTCCCATCAGAGCCTATGAACACAGCACCAGCCTCCGAGCAATGCAGGGAAGCGACTGACAGCCAGCACACTGGAGTGGTTTTGCCAAGGAAGGACAACAACTCCCTGCTTGCTCGACCAGTACCCCAGAGGATCGCAGGAAGATCACTAGTCATGTTATTTAAGAAGCCATGCAAGACCACGTACCCGAAGTCGGTTAATGGCTCTGCACAAGAGCCTTTGTTCTGCACACAAAAGCTTAAGGCTAACACGGCCCCATTTCTGAACCTTTCATTGCGCAAACATGATTTCTTAGGGAAGTTATTTTAACACTGATTTCCCAAGTGACTCGGTCCTTGTACTTGGGGATGGCAAGTGGAGATATTTAAGGGAAAAGCAGGTAACTGGGCAGAACTTCAGGTGCTGAATATTCAATCACTTCCCAGCACAGCCTCAGTGAAGCAAGCGCTCACGTGAGCCGCATACAGAGCTCCTTGCAGCCATGCCAGCCCTGTCATCTGCTGCAGGGTGTTTTTTCTGCCTTGCCTGGCACACACCTAAGTAACCCAAGCCTGGCCCGACCCAGGGGAGGACAGGGAAGGGTGTCAGAAGTGCAGCTGGGAGCAAATGAAACTCTTAGCCCTTCATAGTTCAGCAGCCTCACAACCCCAAAGTTTTAAGCACTTCTATTTATTTCTCTGGCTCACCTCACCAAAACCATCCTGGCTACTTAAAGTGTTTCTACAAGAGAAAAACCACCCCTTTTGCCACCCGAATTGTTGTTCCCCCATCAAGAAGTCCCCAGGCAGAAGAAAGAGGAGGTCTCACCTCCAGCCTCCTGTGGCTTCCGGACGAGCGACAGTGCTGCAGGATGCATGCACACAATCACTTCCCTCAGCCTTCCACAAACCCCATCTTCCGCCAACAGAAATAGCAGCGGGGATGGGCCGAACACTCTGCAGAGGCACAGTGTGTCCCCTCCATGTTTAGGCGCTCCCAGCCTGCCCTGCTCTCGTGCAGGCAAAGGCTTTGCGCAAGGGATGCACGGCAGCCCTGGGACCAGGGCTGTGCTGCTGCAGGGTGGGTAGCAGTTACTGTCAGGTTACTGGCACGATCCTGAAGAGCTCCCGCTGCTCCCTGATGAGACCCATCCACACCCATGGCAAGAATCCAGCAGCTCGGCACAAAGTGCTATAAATCCCAGCCATCCTTTTTGTGTTTTACTTTGACGCAGGGCTCTGGGCAGCCAGAAGCTTGTTTGGGGTCCACTTGCACCCCTGATTCAGGTCCAAGAATTAGACTAAGCCTGGTTACACTTGGAGGATTTCAAACAGGACAGCCCATCTGGTTCCGAGGCAGCGAGCTGCTGGGACCTCTGCAAGCTCCTGAACCATGGCCTCCCCATTGACCTTCCCTCTTTGCTACCCTCGGCCTTGAATGGACAATAAAACCAGCTCATACCAGGAATAACTGAAATGGCTCCTCTCTACACTAAACACCGAATCCACACCAGACCTTTCTGCAAAACCCTGCCTGAACTCAGATGCTAAAATGGCAGCTCTTCCAAGCAGCAGCGGTCCATTTTCTGATAACGCTTATCAGGTTTGAAGTCAAATCCACATCAAATCCCATCTGCCCCTATGCTTGTAACAATAAAAGGCCCTGACAGGTTTTACATCTTCTTGCCCGTATTCCTCCTATTCATCTCCAAATGGCTCCTACACTGGGTCTATCTAATACACTGCCAGATCCAGATCAGATTTTTCAACACAGCAAAACAACCACGAAGAGCCACAGCACCCATGGACAGATGCCAGCGAGCACTTAAGAGCAACAGCAAATCTTTTTTTCTGACAGCATTTCCTCAATTTTGACTCGGAGAACTTCCAAACCTCCCCACTTCATTCTCAGGCCACGATGGCTCTTAGCCATACGTTACAACAAATTTACAAACAGAAAAACGAAGACTGTACTTATATGGAGCCCTCATCTTCTGTATTAAACAGACCTAAACGCAAACTTGGCCGGCAACCGTTTTGAAGCATCCCCCACATCACAATTAAGGCCTGTACCTAATAAAGGAGGATGGCAATTATTTTAAAAGCTGCAGTCATGCAGATATTCTAATCTCTTGCCCCAGAGGAGGGGGGGTGGGGGGAAGAAAGGGGATATTTCAAAGCTGAAAGCTCTGAGTAGAGCTTTCATATCACTTGAGTCAACACACAGTTCGGAAGAGCGAGCCAGATTCAGCGACAGACTGCAGGCTCTTGCTACAGAAAGGTCACCCCAATAAAAAAATTTATGAGCAATGTCTAAAATTATCTGAACAGTTCCTCCACTCCTGGGCCCCGCTCAGCTAACAAAAGCTACTCTGTGTAAGCTGCGGGAGTACATGAAGTCAAAGAACTCCCGCAGCTCTGGCAGCACACCCACCAGGCACTTGAGCAGGAGTGCTCCCTCGGGGCGATGCAGAGTGGCATACGGCAGCCCCCACACATGCTGGCTCTTCCCTTTTGGTTAGGTGACCCCTCCATGCCCGAGCTTCTCCCTCGCAGCAGGCCCAGCAGCCTGAACAAGGCTGACTGGTAGCAAGGAGTTGGGATTCCTAGCGGACAAAGCATGAGCTGGTCCCACAGTGCACAGGTATGAGCAGGTCTGCTTCCAGCCAGGTGTTCACCCCACCCAGCCACCTCCATTCCAGCTGCGGGCAGGTAACTGCAGTTCCCCACCGGAGCAATCCAATCCTGTGGTGAGGCTCTGGGGAAGAGCCTCATTTTGTACACACCATTCACTGTGGCTCTTCACTACAGCAACTGATACCCACTTTTCTGTGGTGTCAAGTGCTGGTGGCTGCAGCAAGAAATGTTCTCAGACAATAATACAGAGCAGGCCCCTCTCAGGAACCTGATATGAGAACTGAGGCTAGAGTGAAGACAGAACAACCTGCAAAAGCCTAACACTTGGCAGATTCGGGATGCTCTTCCCTCCTGTTCCCTGCACTGCTACTTGAAAGCAGAGCACTGCCTAGCCCCAGATAGAGGCAGTTCAATATCCACCATTAATGGAAAGTCACCTCCTCTGGTGGCTGAAGCCCGATGTGCTACGACAGCACGGGAGCTCTGCCCAAACACCTACAGCACGCTCAGTCAATGTGGACAGCCAAGGTTTCCCACAAGTGCCACCCATCCCACGCTGAACCCAAGGGTACTACTTTCTGCCAGCAGCATCACCTGAGCACTCCTCAGAGTCAGGCAGCTTGAGTTTCAGCAGGTGAGGTTATGCCAGGGGAGGTGTGTGGCTCCAGGCTGGGCTTGCAAGGATGCTGAGCCAGCACCTGCCACTGTTGCTGAAGGAAGGAGATCTGATCCCTGCTCTTCCACTGCACCATGGCGAGCAGCCTTCACACAATTAATGGGATGAGGAAACTCATCTCAGCTAAAAATACCCAGTTTTGCCTCTTCAGTTTTAACCTAGGTCACTTTCCCATCCCTGTTTCCCCTGAAGCCATAGAAATGCTTGTGCCAGAAAGAAGAAGGGGGTGGCAAAGGAGCAACCTCTGTTTTTGGTGGGGCTGCTGAGCTCCCCCGAGTGCCAGAGCCATGGATTGCCACAGCTGCTCCCACAGGGGATTTCTCAGTGGTGCCTGGCAGGACCTGAAGCTCCTCTACCCTTGCAGCATGCCCGACAGCCTCCAAGCACTCCTCCGTCTCCTCACGACGAACTCTCTTCACGTGTCACATAAACAAAATTCATGCTACCTGGTTTCACCCAGTGCTCAGCCTCCCTGTCTGAAGGACTCAGCTCTACAGCCAACAAGCACGACAACGACAGCAAATGGGAAGTACCATAAAGTGCATGGGCACAGCTTCAGCCCAGCTCTCCAACCAGTTCACAGGAGCCACTCTACATCAGGGAAGTTCAAGCTTCAGCTGTTTTCCTATGTAGCTGATAGCCATGAAGCCCTGCAGGTTTGCACCTACTAAAGGCTGTAAAGAAACTATAGATTTAATCTGAGATTCTCTTCCCTCCACCCCCGACCAAAGGAAAAGGCACACTGTTCTCCAGCTATGCAAATTTGTTTTCTTTTGCACAGTGGGTAAATACTAAGTAACAGTTTGAGGTAGATGATTAATTTACTGGAGATTTAGGGCAAGCTATGTATGGTTGGAAAACTAAACCCCGTGAATGAAGCCCTGTGCCACGCTTTCACTGGGGTCAGTTAAATTAGAGCAGGACAAAACTGGAAAACTGGATGGCAAATCTCTTTTGGGAGGCAGCTCCTCCCCATGCATTAAACAGAATGAGTATTCACCCGAAACAGTAGACACTCATCAAAATGTTTTACACTGAAGTTGTTTGTTGGGCTTTTGTGCAGTTAATAAAGGAAAGCAATCATGAGAAACAAAATCTTCCACTTGGCAGAGCTCATCCCCTCACATCACGTTTCTATCAGAAATGAGAAAACCTGAGTGTGACTCCAGCTTCCAGGGAACTTCTCGAGTCAAAATGAACTAGTCAAAAGCTTATGGAATACTTTATTCTCTTTACACCTGTGAAAGCTCACAAGTTGCCTCATTACATACCGCCAGGTATTTCCCTACTGCAGCAGTTCCACTCTTAAAAGTTTCACCAGCAAATTCCTAACTCAAGTTATTTCAACAGATTCTGGTAGCTTTAGGCCTTTATTTAAAAATGTGGTTGGTTTAAGGAAATGGATTTAAAACAAGAACTTAGAATATTAAATAAAGAAAAAAATTAGATGCATTCAAGTCCATTACTTGTCACCACATTGATCTAAATATCAATGTTCAATGTTGGCTGTCCAAGGAGGTGAGGTTTCCATGGGATGTGCCCACAAACCCAAACTAAATTTGGAATTACCCTGCTAATGGGTGGATGCTGCCAAGCCCCAAGGACCTCGTCAAGGGTCTTCGACACAGATTAGGCCTTGCCTCAAGTGCTGATCTCTTGTCTGCAGCCTGCCAAGGCACCTTCCACACTGGGAACGCCAGGACATATATTATATGACAATAACGTTATGAGCAGTTGTTAGCTCCAACTTCTAAACATGACCTAGTTCTATATGATATGGTGAAACATGAAGCGTCTCTCACGTGAGGGTCCAGGAAAGCTCAGCAGGGAAGCTGCTGAATCATGGCCACAGCGTGGCCAAGGTAAGCACAGGGGAGCAACGCAGCCCACTCACAGAACAAGTCTCCAGGAAAGGATTTGTAAACAAACCCCACCCTACCTGACTGCCAGGCTGGCACTGAAGCTACCAGGCACACCTGGCTCTGAGATAACCACTAGGGACAAACCTGTGCATTGCAGCTGTCCCACTCCTATTTTAGAGCAAATAACTCAAAGCCAACTCTGTCCAAGTGTCCAGACTCACTCCTCGGAGTCACCAAATTCATTGAGGATTGACCTTGCCCTGACTGTCTTGTGTCCGTCTCCAAGACACGCCTTGGGAAAACCATCACCAAAATAGCAAAATACAGCAAATCCCCTCCTGCGTCCAGGCTCAGCGCCACAGGAATGACCCCAGAACTGTGGCTGGAGAGAAAAGAATTTTCACATGAATAAACACTGCATGACACCCATTCCCTAAATGACTTGAAAGCAAGAGAAAAATACACCTCCCTGCACATCTCAGACCTTTGTCTCCCCCTGCGCTTGCCTCGACAGGAGGACCCCAGCACAAGCACAGAAGAAAATGCAGAAGTAAATCACTTCCTCTCCTCCAGCAAAACACTCATGGCACAAAACTTATCTAGAAATGACATCTACGTAAAAGAACATGCTGTAAATGAGTAAGAGGCAGGAGCAGAGCACCATCAGCCGCACTAGGAATTGATCCAGGAACAACTGCTACGCCAGGCAAGCGTGCCGATGCAGAAGTGAGGAGGCTTTGCAGTACAGCAAAACAGAAACCTCAGGGGCCTGCAGGCTGGTGCACAGTGGGCAACCCTAGCTCTGGTAGCACAGAGCCAGGGTTTCAAGGTACACTTAAGCCTGTAGGCTGCCACCTCCATGTTTACACCAACACAGGGACGCATGTGCATTTTCTCTCCAGCAGGAAGAGTGCCTCAGTACGGACTTGTGATGAACAAGCATTTTTGACACACGCTATTAACCTCCATACACAAAATATTTTTTAATGGATGCAGCTGCAACACCATAGTGATCACCCAGGAGCACTCTCTTCCCAGTGCGGTGCCTGTGCTTTGAGGAAACTTGTTGTGTTAAACAATCAGGCTCAAGAAGAATAAAAGGCCTGCAAGCAGCTTGGCTACCCTGCAAGGCAGTGCAGCCTGTAAGGTTATATTATTTAAAAACCAAACAAAAAACCCAACAACAACAAAAAAAAAAACAAACAAAAAAAAGCGCCAAACCAAAATAAAACCCAACTGAGCAAGAAGTCAACTGAGAAGAGAAAGCAGAGGAAACGGCCTCTGTCAAAGTTCTGCACACAAAAGGCTGAGAGATTCGAAAGCCACTGGAGGAAAAGGTGACACAGTAAAAGACACCTGCCTGGGTGAACTTCCCAGAGCAGCCTTGGCTAAGCTCTTTGAGGCACCAGGGCAGGCTCCACCCCAGAGATAACACCACCATGCTTTGCTTCTCAAGGCTTTGTCTCTGTACAAAGGTGCCTGGTGTTACTCAGGCCAGCAGACACTGCAGCAAGCCCATGGGTAGCTCAGCTACGGATAAGGACATTTATATGAAGGGACTCTCTTTTGAGCTAAACTGTGCTCAGACAAGTGCCTTTACAGCCCTGATGCAACACTTGCAGCAAAATAATCGCTGGCTCCCCAGGGACCAAACTGTCCCAGCTCGTGGTGCAGGTGCAAACCAGCCCCCCCAACCCACTCCATGAGGCCAGGACACCCACCAGGCTGGTACCAGGGGCCGTGATGGAGCCGCGGGCCTGCATCCCTCCTGCTCAGGGAAGCAAAGCGGGGGCAGGCTGGAATCTCCTCCCCACCCCCAAAGCAAAAGGCTGAGGCCAGGGCTCCACACACAGGCTTCCTGTTCCTCGGCTCCCCCGACACGTTCTGTACCAGCACCGGCACCACGCTGGGGCCGTTCTGACGAAGGCTGCTTTACCCGAAGCAAACACCCCTGCAAATCCACCTTCCGCCCAACTCCCTCCTTGGCCAGTCCCTCTTCTCCAGCTCTGCTCCCTCAGCCCCACAGCCTCCAACACCCTCCCTCTCCTCCCCCAGGCCTCTGCGCTGCCCTAGTGCTATCACCCCACCGAGCCCCGCTCGCTCCCCAGTTCTGTCAGTCCAACTTTGCTGCCTCACCGCCCAGTCTTTGCTCTGCCTGAGCTCCCGCCAGCTCCGCCGCTCCCAGCTCAGCGACCCCCACCCAGATCACCCTCCTCCGGCACCGACCCTCCTCCCAGCCCCGTCCCAGCTCCCCAGGCCCCCACCTCACCTCAGTAACACCCTCCACCATCATCAAGATCCTCCTCCTTCTCATCCTCCAGGCCCCCATCCTGCCTTCCTACCACCCCTCCCAGCCCAGCCTCAGCACCCCCCGCCCCGCTCCCGTCCCAGCTCTCCCCCACCTCGGCCCCCCCCCCCCCCCCCCCGCTCCGCACAGCCCGCCCTCCGACCCCCGGGCGCCCGTCCTACCCCGCCACCACCCGCCCGGCCCTCCCCTCCGGCCGGTGCCGACCCACCCGCCCGCCCGAACCTCCGGCACAGCCCTGCCCCGCCCGCCGCTCCCTCTCTCGGCGGCCCCGGCCCCGGCCCCGCCGCCCCCGGTCAGGCCCGGCCCGGCCCCTCCCCGTCCCTACCCGGCGGCCGCGCCCTCGAACTTGAGCGTGAGGGTCTCCTCGATGATGCGGTTGTTGACCTCGAGCAGGATCATGTCGGTACCGGGGGGGGAAGGGCTCTGAGGCCAGAGGGAGCCGAGCCCGCTGCGCGCACCGGGGACCCGCCCGAGCCTGCGCCGCCGCTTCCGCTCTCGCGCCCGACCGTCACTTCCGGACCCGGCCGCGGCAGAGCCGGCAGGCGGTGACACGGAAGCGCCCGCCCCGCCCTGCCCTCCGCGGGACGTCACGGGGCGCCGCCCACCCGCCGGCGGCGGGGGTGCCGGGGAAGTGGGGTGCGGCGGGAGTGCCCTCAAATGGGAGGGGCACAGGCGGGGGGGTACGCCGGGGGCCGGGGGTGCTCCAGGGTATGAGGGTCCCCCCAGTCGCGGGGGCCCGGGGATATGGGGTGCACCTGGGGGGTCCCCAAAAATGTGGAGGTGCCCAGGGAAGAAGGGTGGCCCAGGCAGATGTAGGTGTACCTCAGACTATGGGGGTCTGCACAAGAATGGCGTGCTCCAGGGATATGGGGGTGCCCACAGGAAAAAGGGGTGTCCTGCAGGCTGGGTGATCCCAGGGTTATGCGTCCCTAAAAGTGTGGGGGCACCCAGGGAACAGGGGTGACCCAGCGTGATGGGATTATGCCCCAAAGGGATGGGGGTCCCCAAAAGCGCAGGAGTTCGCCAGGGAACGGGGATGCCCTAGGGGGACTGGGAGGTTGTCCTGGAGCTTGGGGGTGTGTGCCCAAAATTTTGGGGGTGCCCCAGAAGAGCATGGGGACATCCCCAGGAATAAGAGTGTTCTTGGAGCTGTGGTGATGTCCCAGGGGTATGACGGTGCCCTACAACTGTATGGGTGCCCCCAGGGAACAGAGGTGCCCCAAAAGTGTGGGGTACCCCTAAAACCAACAGGAACCTGAAAGCTGTGGGGATGGGGTTGCTCCAAGGGTTTGGGGTGTCCCAGAGGTATGGGGTGCCCGGAGGGTGCCCAGGGGTGTGGGCTTCCCCCAAAGGCAATACTCCCAAACTCAGGGGAGTAGGGGTGCCCCAGGGTTATGGGGGTGCCAGGGGATGGGGAGTCTCCCCCAAGTCTGCAAGACTGGCATGGTGGTCATGGCTATGCATGGTGGCACAGCTCAGCTCAGCGTAGCGTGGCACAGCCAGTGTGGGAGGGATACAAGGCTCTGCCCTGGGGGGTCCTGCACAGCATCCCCCAACAGGGGCAAGCCAGCCCCGCAGTGCCCCTGTGCCCCCCAAACCTTGGCATCAACCCCCCACTCCATCAATGGGGAAACTGGGGCACAGAGCCCTGCCCTGCCTTCGCCCACCGGCCTGCCTGCCAAAGTCCCCATGGCCCCAGGGGGCCTCTGCTCTCCTGGGGGGGGTCTGCAGCACCCAGGGGGGCTCAAAGGGAAGCCCTGCATCCACGGGGGGCCAGGAGACAGGGTGAGGACCCCCTGGCTGGAGACCCCCACAGTGACGTGCCGCAGAGGGGGTGATGCACCCCTGGGTGTGTCCCAGTGTCACCCACTGCCGGGTGGCCTGGGACATCCTGGGGCGGCAGCGTGGCAGGGCTCTGCTGGCTACCCCCTACCCCGGGAAGACGTCCTGGGGGGGGTCAGGAAAGGGTCCCTTCTGGCTGCCACTTCCCCTTCACGCTGGGAGAAGGTTTTGCAACCTCGCTTCCTCCCTGGGTGGCATAAAGCGGGCGGTGGAGCGAAGGGGTGCTGGGAGGTGTACCAACAGCGGGCACAGGTGAGGGACCCTCCGGCTGGCCTGGCGGGACCCCTGGGCCTGGTGCTGTCCTGCATCCAACCAAGCTCTGCATTGGAGCCCTTTGGGAGTGACGCTTGGATCCGTCTCGTGTCTGGGTGCTCCCTGGTGAGAACTGGCTTGGGACGGGGAGAAGACCCCGGAGCTGACGGGCCAGTGAGGGCAGCGAGTGGTGAGTCCCTGGGGTGTTCCACTGGAGACTGGGGCTTTCCTTGGGTTTTGTTGGCCCCCCAGCACCCGGCTGAGCACATGTCAAGCGGGCTGGGCTGGGGGCCAGGGTGGGCTGCTCCGGCTGCCTGAGAGGCTGCCTGGTGGGGGTAAGCGGGAGGCAGCAGGTGGGGGCACCCAGGGCTGTGCTCAGAGCTCATCTGGGGTGCAAAGCCCCCATGGTCCCCAAGGACATTGGCCATGGGTGCCCTGGGGGGAAAGCGTCCGCTCCTGTTTCCTCGCACAGCAATGAGTTGGGAGGGTGCTTCTCCATGGCATGTCCCTCCTTCCTCCCCAAGGGGAGCCCCAGGGCCACCCCAGTGCCCTCCCAGGGTTGGGAGGAGAAATGGGGTACTGCTTGTTCCCCCAGCCAGGCAGGCTGTGGGGTACCTGTGGGTGGGGGATACCCAGTACCAGAGGAACTGCTGAGATTTTGGAGTGGGGAGGCAGAAAGAAGCAGCCAAAAATAGACCAACGAGAAGCACTGATGTCTGGCTCTGCCCTGTGCCTGCGGCGGCCCCACTCGGGGGCACCTTCTCTCATTGGCAAAGTCCCCAGCTGCAGTCCTCTGGGATGCCGGGGCATCACCACAGGAGCGGGGCCGGTAGAGCCAGGGAGGGATTTTTCTGGGCAGAGGCATCAGCCCAGCTGCAGCAGGGAATCCCCATGGGGCAGAAGGGGAAAGTTGCTCACAGGGAGGGTTTGGGTTCAAATGGGGCCAGCTCAGGGCTGGGAACCCCTCACCACTGTAAGGTCTCAGCACCCCCAAGCAGCCCTGGCATCACCAAGTCCTGGAGGGGCTCGGGGGCTCAGAAGCAGGGCAGAGGGGTGAAACTGGAGTGAAACGAGAGTCTGGATCCATACTGGGGGAAGGCTGAAACCCAGTGATCATCAGGGAGGCAGGGGTAGAGCAGGGTGTCCTGCATGTGAGGAGACAGGATGAGTGGCTGCCACCTGTCATTTCCCCATTGCGGTTGAGCATGGGGGACATGGGGATGCCTGGCATTGCCCAGCTGAGCAACAGGAAAACCAGACTCGTGAAATATTGCCAAAGCTGCCTGCAAGATGCAGTGCGTCTTTCCGACCGTGGGGTGAAACCACTCGCACAGGGACAGGACCGGGGAGGGGGAAGAAAGGCATGGAACCACCTTCAGACCTTCCTGAGTGCTGCCTGTCCTGGGCACAGTGACCACAGCCTTGCCACTGGCTGGGGTGGCAGGAGGGGCAGCTCCAGCAGCGGTGCTTGTGGGGACGGAGATGGAGATGCTGGATCCAGAGGTGCTCAAAAGACTTTGGAGGTGCCTGAGGGACCCTGAGACGCCCAAAGAGTTTTGAAGGACCCACAGAAACCAGGGGGACCCAGGGATGCTGGAGGGGCCAGGTGTCTCCTGGAGGGACGTGATGCTGCATTGATGGGGGAGCCCCCAACATGAGAAGAGGTGGTTGGTCTGTGGGGGAACCCCTTCCTCCATGGGGGACAGGGAAGAGACAGAGCTGGGGTGAAGTGGAGCAGACTGAGGGGTGTTGGGGATGTTGTATAAGGGGACATACGAGGGACAGTGTCCACCTGCAGCACTGCCCATTACCTGGCACAGCATGGATACAGTGGAGCAATGGAAGGGGGCTGCCCACTGGCTAGGAGGGGACCTGGGGGCAAAGGAGATGCCAGGGGACCCAGAGACACTGTCACCCCTGGCCCACCCTACCATCCCACCCCACACTCATGCTGCTTTGTGCTCCACAGGCAAAATGGAGTCCTTCTCCTTCAACGGGGATTTCTCCAACTTCTTTTCCAACTACACCTATGACTACAGCACAGCCATGCCTGATACCGCTATCTCCTCCGCCCCATGCCGGCCTGACAGCTCCTTCCTCAACAAGTACCTGGTGGTGGTGATCTACTGCCTTGTCTTCATCCTCAGTGTTGTGGGGAATGGGTTGGTGGTGCTGGTGGTGACTTCCAGTCACACCAACCGCTCCGTCACTGATGTCTACTTGCTTAACCTGGCCGTGGCCGACCTGCTCTTTGCCCTCAGCCTGCCACTCTGGGCCGCCTACAGAGCCCACGAGTGGGTCTTTGGCACGGTGATGTGCAAAGCTGTCTCCCTGCTGCAGGAGGCCAACTTCTATAGTGGCATCCTGCTGCTGGCCTGCATCAGCGTGGACCGCTACCTGGCCATCGTCTATGCCACCCGGGCCGCCACTGAGAAGAGGCACTGGGTGAAGTTTGTCTGCTTGGGCATCTGGGTCTTCTCTGTGCTGCTCTCCCTGCCCGTGCTGCTCTTCCGTGAGGCTTTCCCCTCACCCAGCAATGGCACCGTGTGCTATGAGCGCATTGGTGGCGAGGACACAGCCAAGTGGCGGGTGGTGCTGCGGATCCTGCCACAGACCTTTGGCTTCGCCCTGCCCCTCCTGGTCATGCTCTTCTGCTATGGCGTCACCATCCACACCCTCCTACAGACCAAAAATTCCCAGAAGCAGCGGGCCATGAAGGTAATCTTTGCCGTGGTGCTGGTCTTCCTCATCTGCTGGCTGCCCTACAACATCACATTGGTGAGCGACACCCTCATGAGGACGCGGGCCATTGCTGAGACCTGCGAGAGGAGGAATCGCATTGACACGGCCCTCTCTGTCACGCAGGTCCTGGGCTTTGCCCACAGCTGCATCAACCCCATTATTTATGCCTTCATTGGGCAGAAGTTTCGCAACAGCTTCCTCAAGATCCTGGCACAGCGTGGGCTCATCAGCAGGGATGCTGTGGCCCGCTACGGCCGTGCCTCCTACACCTCCACCTCCGGCAACACCTCCACCACCCTCTAAGCCCTGCTGGGACCTGACCCTCACAGCTTCCAGCAGGTCCCAGCACCTCACACAGCCTAGCATCCTCACCCAGTCCCCTGGGATGCAGGTGACGATGCCATGAGGATGGGCAGGGCCCCCACTGGATGCTGAGCCCTGACTGGAAGGGGGCTTGGGCGGTGAGGGGGTAGGACCCCATTGCCAGGGGAGCGATGCCAAGCACCGCCCACCCTCCCTGCTCTTTGGGACAGAGCCCGTGACTTTGGGGACCCTGCGACCCTGCTGAGGGGATGGTGTTCGTGGCCGACAGCCATCAGGCAATAAAGCAGTTGGTGGGGTGGTCACCCAGGTCTGTCTCCTCTTTGCCACAGGGAAGGATATGGCAGGATAGGGCCAGGGCACATCTCCAGGGATGATGGGTCCTGGACTCCCCACCTCAGTGCCAAAGCAGCAGTGCCAGCTGAGCCCGGCGAGGTGTGGGTAACCTCTCTTCCAGGCCAGGGAAGGGCTGTTGCCGAAAAGGCTGTTGCAGAGGGTTTGGCATCCTGTGTGTCCCCAGAGGGGACCCAAACCCAGGTCTGACTCCCTGCAGCTGCCCGGCCAAGTCCTGGCACTTCCCTGGTGTCTCTGTGCCATGTCTGTCCCACCTGGGGACAAAGCCACCCCCTTCCCAACCCCAATCCAAGCTCCAGTGGAGCAAATCACTGCAAGATCCCTGGACAGCCCCTCGCTGACACCAAACCAGCCCTGTGACCTCTGCCTGAAGGGTGCCAGCACCCAGGGCAACCCCTGCCCCGCCCTGGTGCTGTAGTGCCAGGACATCATTGTGCAAAGGGATGGGAACCTGTCCCTTACACAACTGGGACATTTCCGCCCCAGCTTGGGCAACCGGCGCTGGCACCGGAGTGGGGCAGAGGGACTGAAGAGGGGGCTGGGACCCTGCTGGGGTCCCTCCTGCCACCCTGTGTGCCAGGCGTTGGGATGCCTGCCCCAGCGCACCCAAGAACTTTTCTATGAAGATCCCGTATTGCTTCTCCATCCCTCCTGATCAGGGCTCCTGGGGGTCCTTAACTGCGCGGGTCGTCGGTGCCAGTCATGGGCTGGCTCATGGGTGGGCATGGGGGTCCCCCAGCACCCAGGCAGGGAGCCCTGGGGACTCAGGGCTGGACAGGGTCAGCAGGGGTCCTGGGCAGGGACAGCCCATCACCTTTGCATCTGGGAAACCTCTTGCTCAAGAGGTTCCTTGCAGCCTGGCAGGAAGCTGGGGCTGTTGGCCAAGAGCCATCTCCCCTGCCCGCTGCTGCCTCCCTACTGTGGGACAGGGCGGACGGTGGCTCAGCCTGGCTGCAGCTGGGGACGGTTTCTCCCAGGAGGGCTCAGACACCCCCACACCAGCATCCCCCCACCCCACACCCAGCCTGGGGGTCAATCCGGCGACAACTGATAGACAACGCAGGAGTCACAAGGGTAGCAGGAGCAGGATGTTTTCCTCTCCATGGACCAGCCACAGGAAAGACACATCTCAAACCTGAAATGTTGGGCAGCAGGACCTGCCTGCAGGCCCCGGACACCTGGGTCCCCGGTAAGTCTGAGAGGAGGCAGCCAGGGCAGGGGGTGTTCCAGACATGGTGTGAGGGCTGTGGTCCCAGCTCACGTAGACTGTGTGTGCCTTTTCTGGTAGCAAAGCAGGCAGCAGCGGCCCTGCTTGCCCACATCCACAGAGCACGCATGGCACACCTTGCCCTGGCACAGCCTGCCAAGAGAACAGGCAGTGAGAGCTGTGCTATCCTGGTGCCACCCTCAGTGCCCCCCCATAGCCCACCTGCAGTTGTACCGCCGGGAGAGCAGGCGGAAATCCTTGTGGCAGCGGGCGCACAGCCCTGCATCGCGAGTCGCTGGGCTGGGCACTGGGGCATCGATGCCCTCCGTCTTCTGCCACAGGGCATCCTTCTCCCTGCGGGAGGGGACAGGTCAGCCACGGCAGGAGTGTGCCTGGTGGGGGGGAGCATGCCCTGGCAACCAGGAGCCAAGGTGGGCACCCAAGTCTTTCCTTGGGTCTCCTGAGGTGGCAAGCAGGATTCGTCTGGGCTCTGGTGCCCTCCTCTGGGCAAAGAGGTTTGACACCCCCCCGCCATCACGCGTGGCCCAGCACCGGTGGGGTCCCCGGGGCTCTCACCGCAGCAGCTCCAGCAGCCGCCCCTTCATGTCGCGGATGAGCTCCTGCTGCCGCGCCTGCTCGGCGCCGCGTGTGGCCTCCCGCTCCAGGGCCTCCCGCTGCGCCCGCTGCAGCGCCAATGCCCAGCGCTCGCCATCCTGCCGGGCCCTGGTGCAGGGCAGTGGGGAAATGGTCCCCCTGTTCCTCAGCTGGCCGCCTCTCCAGCCCTCCCTCCCTCCTTCTCTCCCTCCTTCCCTCTACCTGCTGCCCATCCATCCCCAAGGTGGCTCCTCATCCCCACAGCCACTTTGCCATCTCCCGGGCCAACCATGCATCCATTTCCCAGCTATTCATCTGTCCTTCCCCACACTCATCCCTCTGTGCTTCTGCCCATCATCCATCCATCCATCTACTCACTCCAAATTCATCCCTCCATTCCTCCATCCACTTCTCCCAAATTCATCCCGCCATCCACGTACTCCGCCTAAATTCATTCTTCCACCCCTCTTCCCACCCACCTCTCCACCTATCAGTCCCCAAATTGATGCCTACCTCCAGCCCTCCCTCCCCAAATCCTTCCCTCCTTCCCCTGACCCATCCCCAGGTGCTGCTCCCCTGGGTCCTAATGGGGCATCATGGGGGGGGGTGTCCCAGGGGAAACCCTGTGGTGGGTGGAGGTGGGGGGGGACCCACTGTGGGGTGGGTAATGGTGGGAATGGGGATTCCTGGCTGACCTGCCAAGCTGCTCCTGCAGCCGTGCCACCTCCTGCCGCTGGGCCTGGAGCTGCTGCCGGCTCTGCTGGGCTTCCTCCTGTGCTGTGGCAGCCAGGGTGGCCAGGTGCTGTGGGAGAATAGGGGCTCAGCCCTGGCCCCCTAACACTACCCCCGCCATGGGGTCCCCTTGGGCTTGCCCATACCATGGCCATGCTGGCAGCTGTGCTGGGCTCCCCCTCCGCCTGGGCATCCAGCAGGTGATCCTGGGGGCCGCGGGCGAGCACCAGTGCCCGCCGCAGCACCTCCTCCACAGCAGACACCTGGTCCAGGGCATCACGGTCCTCCAGTGCGTCTGTCTGTCCCGCCGTCAGTGCCGCCTGGCAGTCCCGCAGGCGTGAGGCCAGTGCCGCAGCCTCTGCCAGCGCCCCGGCCAGCCGGGCACCCCGCTCCTCTGCCACCTCCCGCCAGCCCCGCGCCTCCTCCTGCGCCCACGACAGCGCCCCTGGGTCCCCCGCTGCCACTGCCGCTGCCAGCGCCTGCCCTAGGAAGATGTTGGTCTCCTGCAGCGCCTCAGCCTCACGCGCCCGCAGCTGGGCCCACTGGGCGCTGGCCTCCTCCCGCCGCCGGTGCCGCCGCTCCTCCCGTGCGAGCCGGGCTGCCAGCGCCCGCGACGCTGCCTCCCGCTGCCCCAGCTCGGCCCGCAGCTGGGACACCAGTGCCTGCAGGGATGCCTCTGTCTCGCCTGGCTCTCTAGGCACAGGTGGCGGGGAGCCTGGCATGCACTCCATGTTGGGTTGCGGGGACATGTCAGGCTCCCTGTCACCATCGGGCTGGGGTGCTTTGCCAGCACTGTGTACATCCTCCAACTCCTCCACATCCACGTCCTCCAACTCCTTCTCATTCTTCTTCTTCCCTTCATCCTTCTCCAACTCCTCCTTATCCTCCTCTTCAACATCCTTCTCTACCTCCACATCCTCCTCCACATCTACCTCCAAATCCTCCCCCTCCGAATCCAACTCATCCTCCTCATCCTCATCCTCCGCCATCTCCTCTTCATCCTCCTCTTCCACATCCTTCTTCACCTCCATATCCGTCTCCCCCACCACTACACCCCCTGCCTGTGGGGCAGTCAAGGTGGGTGGGTATGGGCAGGTTGGCACTCCGTGGGGTGCTGTGGTGGAGCAGGCAATGCCATCGAGCCATCCATGTGCCCCAGTGCCAGTATCGTCTGTCTGCAGGGCTGTCTTTCCCAGGCTGTTCCCAGCCACACGACTGGACCGTACCAGTGTCCTAGAGGGGAAATGGGGCTCAGGGCCACCAGGTCACCCCCAGGGTGAGCCAGGCACTGCCACCCTCCTGCAGGGGATGGAGGCGGCAGCAGGGCTGGTGGCAACTGGTGACAGGGGACCAGGGAGGCTAGTGCCATCGGCCAGAAAACCTGCAGAGCAAGTGGCAGCCAGAGACCCCCATGGCGGTGGCAGGGGAGAATTAGGGGCTGTGTGTGTGCTTGTGGCAGTGCATGCACATGACTGTGCAAGCAACAGAGCAGGCACGAGTATGCCGAAGTGGCTGTGTCCACAAATGCCCCCCTACAACTGTGCCTGGGGGCAAGGGTGTGCATGCACATGCATGTGTCCCCATGTCTCAGATGTCACAGTGTTGCAGCAGACCTGTGTCTGGGCATGTGCTTGGCAGAAGATGGCGGGGTGTGTGTGTGCATGCATGTGTGGCATGTTTGTGAGTGCGGGCATGGTGTGCACGCCAGCATGGGTGTCTGTGCCAGCCTGGGGCCACGAAGAGAGATGTGGCACAGCTGGGGCACCACACGGGGTCTGGGGTGGCAAGGGGATGCTTGTGCGCTGCTCTGCGATGCTGAGCCCCAGGTACCCCTGATGCCCTTGATGGCCCTGGTGCCCCTGATGCCCCCAGTACCCCCATGTTCCCAGGCTCACTCAGAGAACATGGGCCAGGCAATGTCCAGGTCAGCCCTGCACAGGGCCAGGTGGAAGGTGACACCATCCAGCTCATAGAGGCTGCCCAGGATCTCTGCCCGGTGCTGGGGGCTCAGGAAGGGGCTGCGGGCGTAGTACCACTCACTGCAAACACAAAGTGAGCTCATGCACTCCTCTGTGCTCAGGTGGGCACCCGTGCCTGCAGCACCCTTATCCACCATGTGCTGCAGGCTGCTGCCCGCCCTGGCTGTGCCCCCCCCCACCCCTGAGCATCCCATCCCCATGCCCCCTGCTCTCACCGGAGGCTCTCAGGGTCGAGGAGGCAGAGCTGGAGGGACTCTGCCAACTGCTGGTGCACCAGGCAGTACCGCAGGAAGGCTCGGCCCCTGCCCACAGGGGTCTTCAGCTGGGGAGAGAGGATTATCCAGCTGTGCCACACCACTCTGTCCCCTCTGCCTCCCCCCCAGCCCATGCAGGGGGAGGGAGTCCTCAGGGCCAAGGCTGGGGGCAGTGGGATCCCCAGAGGGGAGAAAACCATTTATAATGCCAGTGGGCTAAGCCTTGGAGCCCAGGTGAGTGTGTGCCTGTGCACAAGTGCATGTGCACCCACAAACAAGAACAAGCATGTGTGTGTGTGCATGCATGAGCCCTCGGGCACCCTACCAGCCCATTCCCACCTTGTCCAGGGAGGTGACAAAGCGAACACCCTCATGCTCCTGCCGCCGCCGTGCCAGGCCCTGGCACAAGAAGTCCCAATAGTCCTTGCGCTGCCCGAAGAAGCTCCTCTTCTCCTTGAGATCGAACTGGTGGAGACACAAGCTTGGGCTTGCTCATGTGGGGGTGTCCCCTGTCCCCTCTAGCCTGTCCACTGTGGGGCTGGGGTCCAGCCATCTCCCCCAGCAGGGTGGGCCCTGGTGTCCCCTCTTCGTTGGCTCTGTGTCTCCATTTCCCTTGTGCAGCATGCGCAACTACACATGCGGACATGGGTGAGCTGGTGCGGATGAGGATGCCCAGGGCTGGACAATACCAGCTGGGGGTCATCCCACCCCCCAGAATGGCCGGTGTGGGGTCCCTCTGCTCTCAGCGGCACCCCAGGGGAAACTGAGGGAGCTGAGGGGGCAGTGGAGTGGCCATACCTGGAGGAGGAACTCCAGCTGGGCACAGAGGCTGTGTAGCTCCCGGCTCCCATCTGTCACTGGCAAGTTCTGCTCCCGGTAGCTGTGGTTCAGCTCAGCCACGGTCTCTGTGGGACAGCAGGGCTGAGCTGGCATGGTCCTGCCCAGGCAGCAGGAACCCTGCCCCATCCCATCCCTCCTCCTCACCGCCTCCCGGGGATTTCTGCTGGTGAGTGAAAGAGGAACCTACCCTGGGATGAAAAGGGGGAGCAGGGGGAGTGAGGGGCACAGGTACCCGCTGGGCACTGCTGGTCCCCTGGGGCTGGCAGTGAGGATGGGAGCAGTTGTGGGAGTGGGAGCGTTGACACTCTGGAGCACCCCTAGTAGCAGTGACACCCCCCATGGCCGATGGGCTGGGTGCGATGAGGGACCTGGCATGGCCAGGGTGAGATGTGCCATGCAGGGGACATGCTGGCAAGGGACAGGCTGGCACACTTACTCTGCAGGTCCTTGATGACACGGTTAAGCTCTCCATCCCCTGCCATGGCTGTCGCCTGGGGGTCTGTGAAGGCAGGGGCAGTGATGAGAGGTGCCATGCTGGCACTCACCTGGCATCCCCAAACTCTCTTCCCCAAGGAGAGGGTCCACCCCCTAGGCTTCACCCCGGAGCTGCCTGCTGTTAAGGTAAGAGTGGATGGGCTCAGGCACCCCCTTTCCTTGCCCATGTCCCCCCATGACATGGGATATAGGGTAGGCAAAGGTGCCCCATCCCACACCCGCTTAGTTGTCCATGTGAACTGTCCCAAAATGCCACCAGGCTCTGCGCCCACGCCATGCCCAGCCTCTTCCCCCATTCCTTGGTGGGCTCCTGGAGCTAAGCCCCCCCACCCCAGTGTGTCCCTGTCCTCGTCTCTGTCCCCATCCCCCAGGATTCAGGATGTGGCTTTGGCACAGGGGAAACGCTGCCTTTGCTTCTGCTCTCGCTTCCCTCACTCACGTCACGAACAGTGTGGGGGGCCCCCAAGGGGGTGGGGAAAGGGGGCACACAGCCCCTGACATGGAGCCCCCCCAACTGATCTCCCCCCTGGGCAGCACCCCCTGGCACAGCATGCTGCCTGCAGGGCTGGCGTGGGGTTTGGGGGAGTTGTGGGCATTGGATGGGGGCACAGCGCAGCAGGGATGTTTTGGGGGAGTGCCGGGTGGCACCCTGGGGAGAAGATGAGGGACAGTGCCCATGGAGGTGGCAGGTCTTGGGCTTGTCACCGTGGGTGGTGGCTGGGCACAGGTCTGGGGGAGCACATGTGTGCGCATGGGGGTGTGCATGGCAGGGTGTGTGTGCGCTCACAGGAGTGTGTGTGCACGAACATGCCCAAGTCTGTGTGAGTTCCCGGTGCTCCCTGCTGCGGTGGGGCGGCACAGCCGGCAGGGCAGGACATGGGACTCCGGATGCCTGGGTTCCTGTCCCAGAGCCCTTGGGTGACCTTGGACAAGATGTTTTCCTGCCTGCCCACCCTGCCCAGGAACAGAAGCCCCTTACCTGTGGCTGGAGAGCTGTGGCGTGCCCCGAGGTGCTTGCTGGGTGCTCAGGGGATGCTGGTGTGTCCCTCTGCCCACGCTGTGCCGGTCTGCTTCTCCTTTTGTACCTTGGCCAGGAGGAAGTGTGGGAGGTTGGGAGGGCTGCAGGGGTCACCCCTGCTCACCCCACACCACATCAGTCACTGCAGCTTCATCCCCTGGCACCCGGCTCCCTGGTTTAGGTGATGCGAGTTTTGGGGAGGGGGTCAGTGATGGGTCCCCCTGTGCAGCCCCTGCCAAGGGGGGAAGGACAGTGCCACGCCTGGGGGACGGACGGACTCTGTTGCCCTCCCATGGGAACGGGGCTTGGGATGCCTTGAGGGAACCCCCTGCAGTTTTTAGGGAGGGGGATCCATACCCAGCTAGCAGCAGCAGCCTCTGTCACAAACCCCCACCTCCCATGCACAACAGCACCCGGGGGGCAACAGACCCTGTGCACAGAGACCCCCTCAGGAGCTGCAGCCCACCACAGCAAGGCCCACAGTCCCGCCCGGACATCTGCTCCCCATATGGGGGGTGTGCCCAGAGCCGGGGTGCAAACTCTTCCTGGGGCACCCTGGAAAAGGCCCTCCCCTTCCCTATCTGTGCATGGGGGGGCCCCAAGCCCGGCAGCGCCCCCTGGCCACCGTGCCCGTTCCCCTTTGCCATGCCAGTCCTGCCCTGCGGGATCCTTCTGGGGTGGGGGATAAATCCCCTGGGGGGGGCCGGGGGCAATGCCAGCTCACCCCCCTCCCGGTGCCAGGACTGGGACCCGCTGCCATCCTGCTCCCCACCACCATCCGGCTCGGGGGATGCCCCCAGGGGTGCCTAGCTGTCCCCACACCCTGTCCCCTGCTGCGCTCGCCCTTGTCTGCCCCCGACCTGATGCCCCTACCTGTGCTACCTGGGGGGGTCTGGGGGATACCCGCTGCCCCCGGGGCCAGGCTTCAGCTCGGCACCAAAGCGAAAGCAGGAAGTGATGCTGAGCGGGAGTCTGGGCTTCCCTGCGCCCTCCTGGCTCCTGGGGAGGGGTGGGTGTTGGGTCGTGGGGTGCCATCAAGCAGCTGGGGGGCGTGGGAGAGCTGGTGACAGTGCTCAGGGTGAACCCCAGCCTCTCCAGCACCCTCTTGCCCCCTTCCACCCCGCAGTGCATGGCCTTGTGGGCACGGAGCACAGCACCCCACATCAGATGAGGGAGAGAGACAGGGTGTTGAGGGGGTGGCGGAACATCACCACACTGTGCCAGGAGGGATGCATGAGTGTGCAAGTGTGTGCATGTGTGTGATTGTGTGTGTGTGTGCACGGCTATAGAGGTGCATGTGTAGATGCAGGCCATATAGGTGTGGCAGGCATGGGTGCGGGGCTGAGAGGGCACCCGTGTGGGCATGCACACACATGCACATGCCTGCAGTTGCATCCACCCACTAACATCGCCCACCACATGCCAACCACCCTGCAGGCAGGACCCCAACACCCGAACGGGGCCTGTGCCCCAGCCCTGGCAGCAGAGCCACCTGTCCCTGCCCCAGCCAAGGGCGAGGAGGGGTGACTGGGAGGGCTGGCAGTGGGGGAGAAGATGCTCGCCCATCCTTGGCGCGGGTGCAATTCAATTAACGAGGCCTGGCCCTCGTTCAGCACAGCCAATAAAGCTAATGGCCCCGCACAGGCTGCGGGGGGGGGGGCCTGGGGGCCATCTGCTAATTAAATGCGGGTGAGGGATGGTGGAGCCAGTGGTGATGTCACCTCCCTGGAGGTCGCAGTGGGGGGACCATACCAGGGCACCCAGTGCCCACCAGCCCTCTTGTCAGCCCGAGGGTGCCAGGCAGGGCTATGTGGGACAGCTGTTAATTGTGTGACGCTCCCCTAAACCCCCTGTGCCCCTCCCTGGTGCTGCTGCTTATTAGGAGCCTTCCTGGGGCAAATGCAATTAGTGCCCAGGCCTGGCACTGCTGCTGCCCACGCTTGGCACTGGCAGCTGCCCCGCAGGGACGGGTCCTCAGCTGGCATCACGAGAGCACCATGGTGGCATCCAGGGGTGTTGCTGCCAGCCCCCCTTGGCACCACCACGGTGGGTGCAGGGGGGGTGGGGGTCCCTGGGGAAGCTGCAGGGTGGGGTGCACGCTATTGCTGCACCCTGGGTGAGCCCCATGTTGGGGTGTGGGTGCCCGGGGCCATGTCAGGGTGTCCCTGTGGTGAGGGGTTTCCCTGTGCCCACAGCACAGTGCATCAGCTGGGTGCCCTTTCAGAGAGGGGACCCTGCTGGGGAGGGTTGGGTGGAGGGCCCCTAAATGGGTCCTCAGGCTCTGGGGGAGAGGCTTGGTGGGGTGCTAGGGGGGCTGGTGGAGGGGCAGGGAAGCCCCCCCCCCCCCCCCCCCCCCCCATGCGCAGGCACTGCCATTTAGGGCTTGGGGTGGACAGGGTGTGCCGGTGGGAAACTGAGGCAGGGGCGGGGCGGGGGGTGTCGCACGTTGAGCTGTTATTGTACCCAGGAGTCCGGGCTCCTCCACCCCCAAACCAGAGGGGTCTGGAGGGGCGGGGCACTGTTAGGGTCCGGCATCCACCTCAGGGCATGCCGTGCCCGGGGGGCAGGTGGGTGAGCCCGCGGGGTGCCGAGCCCCGAGACCCCGTGTGCAGCAGCAGGAGGAGGAGGAGGGGGAGCGTGGCGGAGCTGGCTGCCACCCAAGCACTGCAGGACATGGGCGGGCACGGTGCTCCCTGCCTGGCTGCCAGCGCGCAGGCGACGCTGGGGGACCAGCGGGGGGGACAGGGCCCGGTGGGACCGCAGCCCCCCGGCCCAGAGCCGCACGGCCCCGTGCCCACCGCCGGGCACCTCCAGGGCATTGCCCCGGCACCGGAGCTCGTTGCAACCGGGGGGGACGGGGGGGCACGGCTGGATTTGGCCGCCCCCCCGAGCGTGCCTTGTGCAGAGGTCGGCCCCTGCACCCCTCTCCCAGCCGGGTGACCCCTGGGCAGGGGCACCATGACCCGGCTGAGCTGGTGCTTTGCCACCTTGGCTCGCTGGGGAAAGTCCCTGGTGTCCTGCCTCCTGCCCCTCCGCGCCTGCCGCCGCCGGGAGGTAAGCGGGCACCGCCGGGCGCGGCATTAGGGTTAGGGTCTGCAGGGGGGGCGTGGAGCCAGGGCGGGCTCTGGGGGGTGCAGAGGGATGGTGGTACAGGCTGGCACTGGTCCTGCCTGCTGCGGGCAGCGGGGGGTTAAACCGTGCATATGCATGCCAGGGTGCCGGGCATGTCCTCTGCCCCTCCTTGTGTCCCCTCCCCAGCGTAACACTGTGACACCCCCGCCCCCCCCCCCCCCGTAACCCGCACCCGCGGACCCCTGCAGTGCCTGGCTGGAGGGGATCTGCTGTATAGCGTTTCGTGCAAAGGGATCTGCTGGGATCCGTGTGTCCTTACAGAGTGAGCGCGGAGGCAAGGGTTGTCCCTGTGTCCTTACAGCGCCTGCAATGGGGGGACCCCTGTGCCCAGCATGAGGAGAGCCCTGTGCCCATAAAGCACCCGGCATAAGAGATCCCTGTGCCCATAAGCACCCGGCACTGGGGAGCTCTGTACCCTTAAAGTGCTCAGTCTGTGTGGGATCCCTGCGCCCAAGAAAGTGCCCAGCATGAGGGACCCCTGTGCCCGTAAGCACCTGGCATTGGGCATCCCTGTGTCCGTCAGCACCTGGTGTTGTGGGATCCCTGTGCCCAAAGGTTGCCCTGCACAGGGATCCCTGTGCCCATGCAGTGCCCGCCACGGAGGCCTGTCCTGCTCTGCTGCCTGTGCCAGGGAAACTGAGGCAGGGAGGGGAGAGGCTGGTGGAGGGCATGGGGCTCCTGCTCTGGCACCCTCACTTTGTTCCTTAACCTCTGGGAAGCTGCCTCGTGCCCGGTGGAGTGGCACGGGCCACTCTGGCTGCACCGTGCCAGCAAAGTGGTTGCCAAAGTCACTGCCTGGCAGTGCTTGGGGGAGTGTCACTGCAGGGTGGTGACAGGCCAGTATGTGCAGGAGCAGGGACCCAGCCTGGAAGACAGAGAGGCCCCTGGATCCGTGGGGACCCCAGAGCATGCAGGGGACGCAGGACTGTGAGCTGCTGGGGGCGTGGGTGGGTGCTTAGGGCTGTGGGTGGGTGGGTGGCACTGGTGGGGTGTGGGGCAGCAGTTGTGTGGTCCTGTGTCCATCCCTGTGTCTGTGTGTCCCTGATGTGGGTGTGAGAAGAGGGACTCATGGGGGTGTGTAACGCACATGCATGCTCGTGTGTGTGTGTGTGTGTGTGTGTGTGTGTGTATTCATGAGCATGCAGATGGGGCTGGGGCGAGAGTGAACTGCAGCTCGCATGCGTGTGGATGCACAGCAGGTCCCTTGGGAGCTGCCATGGGGTGAGTGACCTTGTGTGGGTGTGGGTGTGAGCATGTGCCGGCTCGTGGGGGGTGTGCATGTGTGTGCCTGCCCCCCAGCACATGAATGCGTGCTGGGTGCAGTAACAGCGGGTCTTTATGCTGGTGTGAGCTGTTAGAGGGGTGTCCCCCTCCCTTCCTGTGCCCAGACAGGCACCCATGCACACGGGTGCCCACCTGCCACGCGTGACATGGGCTGTATGTGTGGTGTGCATGAGTGTGCCCTGGCGTGTGCACCGGAGGGGTGCTTGTGTGATGTCTGCAGGCGCCCTGTGCACCCAAGGGCACTATGGGGACACCTCTGCTGGAAGCAGGTGTGGGGTGCTTGGGGACATGGTGACCCTGGGAGGGGGGACTCAGAGGACTCATGCCAAGGCTGGCCCTGCACTGGGTGTCCAAGCCCACACCAGTGGTACTCATGGGGTGTGTGTCCCTAATCTGTGCCCCCCTGGTGAGAAAATGAGCCCTAAATGATGCTCACGGGTAGTGTCCCTGCAGCCACCCTGTCATCATCGCATGACCCTTGTCCCTGCCCTTCTGAGGGGCCCCAGGCTTTTGACAGCAGTGAATGGGAGGGGGCGATTTATGGGGGGGTGGGGACACCCCGCTCCACTGGGGCTTTCATTTGTGGGCAGTAATGAGGTTGATTAATGAGGGCTGTAATGATGGGGGGTGTGTATGGATGGGCGCTCCCTGCCTGCTTGGAGCTGTGAGCAGGATCAGGCCCCCCAGCCTCCCCCATCCTCCCCCCACTCCTGGGCCTGGCCAGCATGGGGAGGTAGGGGTTGCTGTCCCCATCTGTCCCCTGTCCCAGCTGGCGCATCCCCACATCGGTACCTTTACCATGGGCTGTGTGGCCACGGTGGAGCCGTGGGGTGGAGGGTGGTGGGACAGGGATATTTTGGGGATGGGGTGAGGCACTTTGGGGGGGGTCAGATGCCACCCCAGCGTCTGGGAAGGGCAGCCCCCCCCCCGCCCTTCCTCTCTGGGCTGGGGGCTGCAAGCGGCATGCAGATGGGAAACTGAGGCACAGGGGTGGGGCAATTACAGTGCCCACGTCCCCTCTGTGCCCACGTTCCCATGTCAGCCGTGGCTCATCCCTCCAGCGTGTCCTTTCCCCCCACACGTCCCCCAACCCTGACTCACACCCCCGTGGTTTTGGCCAGCTGAGCACAAGTTTCCAGGCTGGAGCCAAAGTCAGCGCTGTTGGGGGTGTGGGGGGGGGGCCGTGTGCTGCCTGGCCAAGCCCCCCCAGGAGGGGCTGGGGCATCCCCCTGCCAAATCTTTGCCTTGTCAGGGCCAAGCCGCTCTCCGACCCGCCTGGAGGTTGTCCCCCCTTGCTGAGGCCCCCCAGCTCAGCGCATGGATGTCTGCCGGTCCCTCCCTGTCTCTCATCCCAGGACCACCCAGGGGACACGGCTGGGGATGGGACACACACACACACACACACACACACACGCAACCCGCCGCAGGACCCGCTGGAGGCCGGAGGAGGGATGGGGGTGAGGTGGGGGGCGGGTGCCCCCCGGTGAGCGGAGGAAATGGATCCCAAATGTGTGTAAGGGGATAAGAGGGGGGCCGGGACGAGCCAGAGTTCCACTCGGCCTCCCCAGTCCCGCAGCCGCTCTGTTGGAGTGGGGTCCCGGCCGCCCCCGGGGCCACCGCGGGCGGGGTGCTGGTGGGCGTTGTGGGGGTCGGGGATGTGCGTGTGTGTGTTTGCCGTCCCCCTTCTCCCCTGGCTGGAGGGGCGGCGTGGGGCCGGGGCGGGGCGGGCGGGCGGAGCGAGAGGGCTGGGGGGCTCGGCCGGCCGCGGGGCCGCGCCGCGGGCAGCATGACCGGGCTCTGCCTCTCCTGCCTGCTCTGGGTACGGCCCGCACCGGGCAGCACCGGGGGACGCCGAGGGGGAGCGGTACGGCAGCGCGGTGGGGCCCGGCAGCGGGGTCCCGGAGCGGGGCTGGTCCCGGGAGCGGGCGGTGGGGGAGGGACACTGGCAGCGGGGGGACCAGGGGGGACCAGCACAGAGCGGGGGTGTTTGGAGCGGAATGGGCGGACTGGGAGCCGGGGCAACCGGCAGTGCTGGAGCGGGACCGGCTCTGGAGGAACCGCGATCGAGCGGAGACCGGCAGGGACGGCCGGACACCGGGGCAGGGCTGGGGGGAGCGGACCGGCAGCGGGGCCGGGAGGATCCCCGGGGACCGGGGGGAGCGAAGCGGGACCCAGCCCGGGAGAGCGGCTGCGGTGGGCACCGGGCTGGGGAGTGCACGAAGGGGACACCGGGATGGGATGTAGGACAGGGACGCTGGGCTGGGGGGACCCCGGGTGTCTGTGGAGGGGGTGTTGATTTGGGGATGCTGACGGTGGGGGGCTGATCCTCCACAACACCCAGCCTGCAGCACCCGCTGGGGGCCCCCGTCATGCCCCAGGTCGAGGTTCTGCAGCTCCACTGGAGGGGAGGAAAACTGGGCAGACCGGGGGAATCCAGTTTGTGCTGGGGGTTGGGGCTCTGACCCCCCCTTCAGTCACCAAAGTGAGCTGGGCCCCGGGGTGCAGTGGGGTGCAAAGTGCTGGGTGGGCCTGGGCCCACAGGGCTGGATCCAGATGTCCCGGTGCCCCCCATCCACCCGGCTTTGCAGCCTCAGGGGAACTGGGTGTCCCAGTTCCCCCCTCACTGCACCTCGCTGCAGTGCTGGGCAATGAAGCCAGGCCTCCCAGCTCCTGATTAATCTGGCATCTCTCCCCGGCTCCTCTTCCAGCCCAGGACACCTGGGTCCCCTTCCAGCCTCCTTGGGTCTACGTGTTGGGGGGCGCATGGCCAGGGATGCCCGTGTCTCTCCCTGCCCCTCCTGCACCATGTGGGAGCTGGCCCCTGGAGGTGGGTACCCATGGGTGTGTACCTAGGTGGCATCCCCAGTAGGACCCCCAGACCGCCTACACATCCCCCCAGTAGTTCCCAGTCCTGGGGGCAGGGAGGCTAATTGGGATCCTGCCAGTATGGAGCTGGAATGAGGTTGTTTCTTGGGATGGGCTGGTTCCCTGGCCAGTGGGGTGGCACTGAGTGGGCAGGGTGCCCCTCCTGGCAGCAGGGAGTTGGGGGCGTAAAGCCGGGCGCTGGGTTGTCAGCCCTCTGGCATGGGGATGGTGTTGGCAAGGGGACAAGTGGAGGGGGCTCTGAGGGATGGGAACGGGGCGGGGGACAGCTTTTTCCCCAGTGAGGATAATTGTGGTTAATGAAGCAGGCCCACGTTAACGTGTGGGGCCAGGGCAGGGTGGGGGGGCGCATGTGTGGGAGACGCTTCGGCATCCCTGAGCATCCCCCGAGCATCCCAGCTGGCTCCCTGGGAGCGGGGAGCAAGGCCTCTTCCCGGGCACCCCACAGCAAAGATGCTGATTTGCATATGCAAATGAGCTCATGGCATCGTTAAGCCTTGCTATCACCCAGCAACTGCGACGTGGGAGCCCCCGGCGCAGGGGAGCTTTTCCCACGGCTGCTGGATGGGTGACAACATGCCTGTGCACACGTGTGTGCATGCGTGGGTGTGTCCCCAGCTGTGTGCTCCCTGGTCCCTTGTAGGGTGGCACAAGCGCTGGGGGCTGCCAAGGCACCAGTGAGTGGCCATGTGGAAACCATCCAGGGAAAAGGGCCTTGCACAAACATGTACAAACCCGTTTTGAGTGTGCACATGATTGCACACGGACCTGCATGTGGGAACACGGAAATCTGCCCATGTCTGCTGCTGCTGTGGCTGGCAGGGATGCACACACTTGCGCACACTTGCACACACTTGCACGCTTGCAGGTGTGCATGTGCATTCAATGCCGTGACACACACGCCACATGTAGCACACACAGCACCCTCACAGCCCCTGGGGTGTTTGCACACATGTGGGCATGTGGTGTACACATGTGGCCCTTCTGCCTGTCCATGCATGCACCGGTGAAACTGAGGCAGGGAGGGTTTGGGGGGGTGTACCTGGCACGTCTCCCCTGGCTCTCTGGCATGGTGCCGAGTCTGGAGGAGAGCGGGGCGCCAGGGTGAGAGGGGGCTCCTGGGCCTCTGCTTAATCTCATTAGTCTTGGCATGAAAAGGCGGATTTACAGGGGCTCACGTCTTCATCTGGCGGCGGGTGGGTGGGCAAGGCTGGCGTGCTGCCAGAGGATGCGCCCCTCTGAAAACAGCCCGGGGAGGGGGTCGGGAGGGGTGCTGGCTGCCTGCAGCTGTGCCAGGACCCCGCCCCCCCCGGCTCCATTAATGAGCACATGCACACACTCGCACACTCGTGCCCCAGTACCTGCACACGTTTGGATCCATCCTCTGCTTGCACTCGTGGCATTGGCCTCCCCCTGCTGTGGGCTGTGCCAGGCAGGGTGGGGACGGCCGCTCGCGCTCAGTGGGCACTGCACCCCCATGTCACCCTGTGAGACACACCAGCACACGCTGCCTGGTGTGCACCCCAAAACACAGTGTGGTACACCCCCCTGCACGGGCACCCTTCTGGCAGCACCGACACATACCTGGGTGTCTACATGTGTGTTTGCACATGTGTCTGTGTATTCACACATGTACATGCAAACACGTCTGTGCACGCACACGTTTATATATGTGCATTCACATGTGCGCACAAGTTTGCCCACCCATCCGTGCATACAAGCATGTTCACACCCCCCTGTGCATGCAGGCGTACGTACTTGTGCCTGCACACACGTGCTCGCAGAAACACTTGCGCGTAGGCACGCATTCACAGGCACACGCGCGAATGCACCGACACGCAGGGCGACGCAAGTGCGCCCCCGTGTGTGCACGTGCACACGCATACGTATGTGCACGCACACGTGCTCCCACCCATGCGGACACGTGTACACGCAGGTGTGCACCGGCTCACGGGTGTGCACGCACAGTGCGTACGCGAGCCTGCGCGCACACGGCCCTCCGGGGCGCACCGCCAGGGGGCGGCAGAGACTATTTAAAGGGGCCGCTGCAGTGGGGGGGGTGGGGGGGGTGCACTGCCCCTGCCCACCCAGGCACGAGACTGGGTCCCCCCTACGCCGTGCCCACCGCCCCCACGGCCCCGGCCCTGCAGCAGGGGGCACGGCCCCGGGTGATGGGGTGCAGGGACACACACACACACACATATTTCTTCGCATGGGGGGGTGGGTGCAGGATGATCCCCTGCCCAGAGGGAAGCTGAGACAGGGCAGGGGTGAATGCCCAGGCCTGCGTGCCTTCTCGTTCCTGCTGACGAAGCCGCATGTCCCCCCAGCCCCAGGACCTGGAGGCCCCTCCGGCACACACCTTCAAGATGACGAGCTTCAAGAAGGTGAAGGCATGTGGGATCTGCCGGCAGGCCATCACGCGCCAGGGCAGCACCTGCCGAGGTGAGCTGGGCAGCGGGAACGTGCGTGTGAAAGGGGGTGTGCTGGGGGGCGAGGACATCAGGGGATGCTTGTGTGTGCCTGCATGTACAGCTGCGCGCACAAGGGCGTAAAGGTGGGAACATGTGCCTGTGCCAACCTGTGTGCACGCGCGCGTGTGGGCGTGTGTTAGCTGGGGAGCCTGTGGGTGTGCAAGAGTGTGTGTGGTGCCTTTGCAGCGGGAAGGTGGCAGGGAGGTGAAGGTGGCCCATGGAGGAGGCACCTGCACGGGTGCATGTGGCTGTGTGTCAGCTGCGTGTGCACGCAGTGAGTGTGAAACTGTCACTGCACTCATATGCACGCGCATGCAGGTCTGCGCAGAGGTGGGCGCTCAGGCTGCTGTGCTCCCTGCCCATGGCGCCCAGTGGGACACAGGCAGTGCTGCGGCACTTCGCACGTGTGTGGTGCTGCCGAGCCCCGTGCAAGGGGTGGTGGGCGGAAATGCCGCTGGCCATGGGAACAATGTGGCTTCCTGCACCGCAGGAAACAGCCCCAAGGGGAGACAGGGCCCGGGGGGCGGCCGTGGCTGGGGTCACGCTGTGCAGAGACCCTCATGTCCCCTGGGGATGGAATGCGTGGCTTTGCAGGGCTGCCCAGGTAGCGTGGTGGTGCCCTGTATATGTGCATGTCCCCAGCAGTGGCAAACAGATGCCCGCACAGACTGTGTGCAAGTGCCATCGTCTGCAGGGGCATGAGTGTGAGCGTGCAACAGCAGCGTGCGGGCGAGTGGGGCATGGGCACTGGCAGTACCCGTGCAGTGCTCTCATTCATGCCAGTGCATGTGCGAGGCCTCGTGAGACATGTCCGTGCATGGCCTCCCTTCACGCTGTTATTCCCTGGGTCCTGGGGTTTGCACGCGCACACGCTCCCTGGCACGTTGGCCCTGGGGGGGTGGCTCATGGGCATGGTTGTCTGCCCGAGTGCTGCATGCATGTGCACATAGTGCTGTGCCGTGCTAGTGCCACACAGAGTGTGTGTGTGCAAGGCGTGGGCATCCGTGTGCGCATGTGCGTGTCCTGGCTGCCTGTGCCCGGTGCCGAGGTGCTCCATGCCCTGCAGTGTGGGGTGCCACCCCCTTTCCTGCCCTTCATGTGGGGTGCCTGTGGGCTGCCCCCTGGCCACGACCCCTCTCCGGACCCCACTAACCCTCTCTCCCCTCTCCCTCCCACAGGCTGCAAGCTCTCCTGCCACACCAAGTGCCAAGCCAAGGTAAGGCCGGTGCCCTGAGGCGTGCCTCTCCCTGCCTGCGGGGGCCCTGGGGACTCAGGGGGGATGCAACGGTCCATGCCAGCTGACTTCACCCGATGGGCACCCAGATGGGCTGGTGGCTGTGGGCCGGTGGTGGTGGCACTGGTGTCACCAGCAGGTGAGGCTGGCATTGCCATCCTGCTGCCTGGTCCCTGACAGCACGTGCCTGTCCAGGTGTGGGGCTGGATTTTGGGGTGCAGCCCTGCTTGGAGGGGGCCGGCAGGGATCTATGCCCTGGCGCCTGGAGCAGGGTGCCCTTTGCCAAGGTGGGTGCTGCAGCACGTGGGTGCCATGCGCCACGGCTGAGTGCTGCTGGCGGCACACACACAGGCTGAGCACCGCTCCCAATATCCAGCGCCGCCAGGGGCGGATCTCACTGGCAGGAGGGAGCAGAGCCAAGGATGCCTCATGGTGATGTCCGTCTGTCTGTCTGCCGTGCTGGTGGAGGGGGACCCTACGGCAGCCCAGGTTCTCCGGGGAGCTGGAGGTGGGCACGGTGCCTGCTGCTGTGCTGCCGGGGAAGGGGAGGCTGCGCGTCCCTGAATCCCTGGGGAAGCATGCCTGCCAGCCGGCTCTGGGGCTGGCATCTCGGGTGGGAAGAGGCTGGCGCGCCCTGGGCAGGCAGCGTAGGCTGGGACGTGCCCGTGCCCGTGCCCATGCCCATGCCCATGCCCGGCCGGGCAGGGAGGGAGAGGAAAGGCCCGGGGCGGGAGGCCTGTGCCAGGGGCCGGGCACGCGTCGGGCTTTGCAGGGTGCCACGGCGTGGGTGGTGGCACGGGGCAAGCACTGGGAGCAGCCCTGGCACTGAGCCCCAGCTGGGGTGTCAGAGGAGTGGGGGCTGTGGGGGCTCCGTGGGGATGTGCCTGGCACCTTGGGCCCGTAGCAGGTGGGGCAGAGGTGGCCATGAGGCTCGGTGGGGCTGTGCCACCCTTGGGACCCTGTGCCACCCCAGGAACCCTGTGCCAACCTGCGAAACCCTGTGCCACCCTGGGGAACCCTATGCCATCTTGGGGACTCTCTGCTTTCCCAGGTCCCTGTGCCAGCCTCGGGACCCTGTGACACCCCAGGGACCCTGTGCCAAAGACGCCCAGGGCTGAGGCCAGAGGAGGTGGCTTTGCCTCGATGCCTGTGTGCCGTGGGGAGAGGCGACTGGGGGTGTGGGGTGAGGGGATGCCTGCAGTACGGCAGGCGGTGGCAGGGAGTATCTGCCAGTGGTTTCCAGGCAGGAGGGAGTGTCGGGAAGGGTGTGCGTCTGGGTATGTGCCCAGTAGGTATTCTCTGATGTCTGATATGGGGTTGTGCACTGAGGGGGGTCACACCAGGGTCTCAGCATCTGGGTAGCCTGTGTGCAGGGGCAGCCTGTGGCTTGCTCCTGTGGCCGGCTGCATTTCATTAGCTTCCATCACCTTTCCCATGCTCGCTGGAAGCTGGAGTCCCCTTGGTGGGGCCGGCTAACTGAGGGGTGTGCTGCTGGGGGGTTGCGTGCATGGGGCCGGGGCCAGGGGCCTTCTGCAGAGCTCCTTTGGGCCAGCGCCCAGGGAGGGGCTCCTCCAGCTGGGCAAGCGGCCAGCTGACTCACACACCGCCTTATTATTGTAGGGTCTCTGGGGAGGGCGCGTGTGGGGAGGGGGGTTGGCACAGAACAAAAATGGCCTCTTGTCTACCTGAAGCCCCTCACGTTTAACCCCTGCACCCCCAAGGTACTTTGGAGCAGGAAGATGAGCTCATCCCCAAAGTGCTGGCAGCTGCACCCCCCAACACTTCCTCCTCCTGCCCTAGCAATGCTGCCGAGGTCTGGTGTCCCCACCTCTGGTGGCTTCTTGCCCTGGAGCCTGTCCCACCATCATCAAGGGCAGCATCTTCCCCATGGTCCCCGTATTTACCCCCTTGGGACCTGCCCTGACCCCTTGTTCTGCCCCCCTAGCTGTCCCCCAGCACGGCTGGGCTCCCAGCCAGCTGCCTGCTGGCCCAGCTTGAGGGAAGCCCCAGTTAAAGACCCAAATGGACTGGGTATGGTGGGAGGTGGGGGAGAGGGGAGAGACAGGGGTGTGGGTAGGGGGCTGATGGGGTGTGAAGGGTTGTACTAGGGGTGATGGGTGTTGGGTGCCAGGGCCGACATGGGTGTGTCGGGGATATGGGGGGGGACTGGGGTGTTATGTGGGGACACTAGGGAGGTTTTGGTGTGCTGGTGAGTGTCACATCCTTGAGGAGGCAGTGAGTAGGCAGAGCTGTGTCCCAGGGCAGCAGGACCTGCGCCTCGGCAATGACCTGCACCCCTCGAGGTCCCCTCCTGCCCAAGGCACAGTGTGGGGGACAGCAGTGGGACCCGTGCCCTGCAGTGGTAGTGACGCTGGCAGGGTGCCCAGTGCCTGTGGGCGGCTCTCGGGGCGGGCAGGGCAGCCGCACACACATCAGCTGGGAAGTACGACGCCATTCTCATGCCCATGTAAGGCCCTTCTCTCGCACGGCCCCTCCGCTCAGGGATTTTTCCTAGCTTAGCCAACTTCCCTTCCTCCCTCTGAGCGGGACAGATGGATGGATGGACACTGGTGTGTATCTGACCCCTCCAGCCTCCCTCCCTCCCTGCACCAAAACTGCCTGCCCAAAGCAGGGGGGTGTAGCTTCCTTTGAAAAGTGGGGAAACCGAGTCACAGAGCTGTGTCCAGGGGCAGCCAGAGGTGGGCAGCACTGTGTGGGGTGCAGTGCTTTCTGTGGCAGTGGTTAGGCGCGGGTGAACCCATGCGTTGGCACATGCCGGTTGTGGCACAGCCAGGATCTGCTGGTGACACTGCCCTCCCAACCCGGATGAAGGGATGAGGCTGAGGGTGCTCTAGGCAGTGGGGCCATGCAGGCATGTCCCAAATCATGGAGCCAGGGAGGTTCTGGGGGCTTCCCCGTCCCCTGGGATGCAGTAGTTCTGACTGGGACTGGGTTTTGCCATGGTGCTGCTTGGAGAGGCTGAATAAAGACATGATGCTTCTCCTTATGGTGGGAGCTGGCCTGGGGATGGCTGGTTTGGCCGGTGGACAGGAAGGGCTGCGGCAACTGGCTGCTGAATCGGCTGGCTATCTCTGGCGGGGAAGTGGTGTCTGTGCCAGCCCCTGGGCCTGGAGGGGCTCCAGTGTGCCCTGCTTGCCCCATGCCACACCGGGGCCCACAGGTCCTGGGGGAGTGGGGGTGCTGGACTGTGCCAAGAGGGGAAACTGAGGCATGACACATAGCATGGGGCTGAGACGTCTGGGGGCTGCCTTGTCCCCTGGTGTCTTCCCCGAGAGAGCTGACAGCAGGTGCTGGAGCCGTGCCAGGGTGCTGGGCCATGTGTGTAAGTATGTGTGTGTCCATGCATGCGAACATGTGTGTGTGAGTGTGCATGTGTGAGTCTGAACACAAGCGTGTTTTCATGATCATGTGTGTGCATGCATGTGTATGATTGCATGTGCTCACAGATGCACAGATGTGTGCGTGAGCTTGCAGCAGAACGCACATGCGTGTGAGAACATCCATCGGTGTACAGGTGTGCTTGCACACGGGCAGGTGGTCACATGTGTGTGCTCCCAGCTCAGTGCCATCCATCCCTGCTGGCCTTGTGCCAGGCCTAGCTTGTTTATCGAGTGCCCCCCTGCGATGGGACTCCTGGGGGGGTTGTTTGTCCATCATTAAACCGGAGGCTGGAGTGGGGCCAGGGTTGGGCAGCGAGGCGCGTCCTGGCCAGAGCAATGGCTCCTGGTGCCTGCAGCGCCTATGGCCCTTGGAAGTGAGGGGAGGCAATGGGACTTGTGCCGGGGTGCGTGGTGCTGGCAAAGGGGACGTGTGCCTCCTGCCCTCAGCTGGTGCTGGGGACCCCTTTGCCTGCAAAGTAAGTCAGGACCAGGAGGGTAAACTGAGGCAGGGAGTGGTTGGACCATTCTGGGCAGGCTTGACTCATGGTGATGGGCACCCCACAGCCATGCCATGGCTGGGGGCTCCAGGCAGTGTGGAGGTGCTCAGCCAGGCTATGCATGGCAGGCTGCCTGTGGCTGTGCCAGGAGCAGTGGCTGCAGGGAGGGGATATCCATGTCCCAGCTGCAGTGGGCTCGTGCTAAGGGGATATGTGGCTGTCCTGTCCCCTCTCACTGCCCCAGCCACTCTGCCCTGCTGCCTCCTCCCTGCACAGCACAGGGGATGACATGCCAGTCACATGGGCAGCTGCCCATCCTGTCCCAGTCCCTGATGCCCCGTTAAAAGCCACCGCCCCAGTGCTTCAGGACAGCTAATTCACAACACCCCTGGTCTCCACAACAGAGCGGGCGGTGGGGGTGGGGGTAGGAATGCTGCAGGAATGTGTCCTTGGCCCTGGCATGGGCCCAGCTGGGGTAGCGGGATGAGGGGCTGCGGGGGTCAGCCCTGCCCCAGTGCCGTGCCAGGTCATGTTTACGCAGTGGGTCCTGGAGGGGATTCTGGTTTTTTTCTTCTCCCTCTTTCCTTTTTCCCCTTCTTTACGTCACTGCCCAAATATTCGTCCTCTCTCAGCTCCGGGGGTGGTGATGGTGGGGTCAGCTCCGCTGCTTGGAGGAGCTGGGGGCTCTTCTCTGCACCCTCTGGGTGCTGCTGGGTACAGGGAGGGGGGAGGGCAAGCAGGGGAGCGGGGATGCTGAGACTGCCCACGCCTGCTGTGCTGGGAGGTGCCAGCCAAGCAGTGGCGATCACCAGCCTCCCTCCTCAGGGGCTCCCAGGGCCATATCCAGGCTCCCAGGGTCCTGCAGGGGTGGGAGGCAGGATCCAGGCTGGACATGGGCTCCCACTGTGAGTCTCTGCTTTGTTTCCCATTGATTTTCTCCCTTCCTGGACCACTTTGCATCTCCCATGGTCAGCCCTTCTGGGACCTGCCCTGGGAAGGGCTCTGGGTCCCCCAGCACCCGCCGGGGGTGGCACTGACCCCAAACCAGCAGAAAGGTCTGGCTCAAGAAGGGGTTCTACCGACCCTGTGCTGGCATTTCTTCTCCCTATGTGCTTTCACCTCCAGAGATGACCCCCCCACCCCAGCATCTGGGTCCCCCTTTTTCGGCTGGTATCTGGGGTGGTGATGCTCAAGGGTGCTTGTTTTGGGTCCTGGAGGAGGTGGTTCAGGTGGGGATTCTCCCCCCAGTCTCTGGGGCTGCTGGGGGGATGCCGTGGGACTCAGGGGTCACAGGAACACTTGGCCAACCACCAGACCCACTCCCACTGGTGCTTTGGCCCCGATGGCTACCGATGGCTCTGGTAGCTGGTACCAGCTGGTATTTCATAGCTGGAGTTCAGGGACATTGTCAGAACTTCTCTGGCCGTGTCCTGCAAAGGGGACACGTTATCTTCCCAGAGGACAGCTCCCGTCACCTTGGGGATGGGGACGTACTGTCAGTGCCCTTTGCTGATCCACTCACTTCCATCCTGCTTGGCCACTGATACTTTCCCATCTGGCCCTGTTTTTTTCACTGTTGGTGTTTCCCAGGACCCGGGAGCTGTCCCATGGCCACTTCCCAAGGAGCCAGGGCTGGGGGAGTCCATGCAGGGGTCTGTGCTAGAGCTGAGCCAGGGGCTGTGCCTGGCTCCCCTGGTGCGGGGTCTCCATTGCGCCTCCATCCCAGTCACAGCACTCCCCTCTTTTTGAGATGCCTGGTTTTTGGGGGCTGTGGTGCTGGGAGGGGCTTGCTTGGGGGTGCAAATGGATCCTGGTGGGGGGGTTTTGTCCCCAGAGAAGTGGCTGTGGGGTCCAGCCCCGTGCCCTTGGATGCCGGGGAGGGCAGCGGGGCTGGTGCTTGCTCAGGTGGGGGTTGAGGAGGTGCCCCTTGGGGATGTTGGGGCTCTGTTGCTTCGTCCTCAGCTGTTGGAAGGGTCCGCTAGTGTGCCTCGGTGCTCCTGTCCCACGGCACCATCCGGCTGCTGGGGAAACTGAGGCATGCAGGGGCTGGCCAGGGTCTGCTGGAGTGGGATTGCACTTGCAGGGGTGATGCATCTTACAGGAGATTTTGGAGGAGGGCAGGGGAAGAACCCCTCGCCACCGACCCCTTCCTGTTGACTTTTGGAGGGGTGGCAAGGCAGGAGGGGTCCCCAGGGTTTTGCCCCATGCCAGGGCCAGCCCTGGCGTGTTGGCTGAGCCTGCGGCCTGAGGACGGAAATGCAAACAGGAACGGGGAGGTGTTGGGCGAGAAAATGTCAACAGCACTGGGCCGGGTGCCTGGCTTGCCGCCTCCCCAGCTGGCTCGTCACTCTGTGGGTGCTGCTGGGCGGGCTCCCCGCTGGCCCGCACCGCTGGGGCTTCCCCCCTTCACTCCCAGGTCTCCTGGCACTGAACACTTGCCCTTGCAGCAGGGCTGCGGCTGGGCTGTCCCAGGGGTGGCCAAGAGAGGAGGGGTCGATCCATCACCACACAGAGGCCCTGAGGAGGAGGAGGAGGAAGGGACATGGGAGGAAGGCGAGGGGGATGCTGGGCACACCCTGGATTTGGGACCAGCGAGCAGGCACTGGCATGGCTGCATGTGCCAAGGGACAGCTGGGGCTTTTCCAGCATTTTGGCTTTGCTTTTTAATTGGGGCTGGGCTGGTAAATCTTCACATCCCCCCAGCGCTGGGGCTGCGGGGTACCCAAGGGACGTTAATTGGGCACCCCGTCCCGTATGTGGTGGGGGGGACACCAAGTCGTTCCAGGGGGTGCCAGGCAGAAAACGCCCCAAGCAGGGCCCCACACCCCCGTCCCTGCCACCCCCCCGCCAAGGGCACAGGGACGCTGGTGGCGTCACGCGGGGCGATAAGGCCCCGACCCCGCTGCGCCCCACTGCCTGCTGTGGCCCCTCGGCACAGGGTACGAGGCGCTGTGCAGGGGGAGGCAGTGGAGGTGTGCGTGGGGTATTTTTTTTTGGAGGGGGTCTGCCCACTCACCGGCACCCCTCGCCCAGGGCCAGCTTCCCGGGCCGGGCTCCCGGTTGCCTTTAAGGGCATTTTTGGGGGAGGCGAGGGGAGCGGAGCGGGGCTGGACTTGGAGCGCGCTGTGCAGCTGGGGAGAGAGGGAAGAGGAGAAGAAAGAGGGAGAAGGAGCGAGAGGAGGGAGGGGAGCGGTAAAAAAGCCGCCCGGGACCCCCTTCCTCCCCAGGGCCGGGGCCAGCGCCCCCGGGCTCCCCAGCCCCTGGCCGCCCCGGGGGTGCGGAGGGGAGCCGGGTCCGGCGGGACCCCCCTGCGCCCCTCCATCGCCGGGGTCCCGCTTGCGGGGAGTGAAACCCGTCGGTCTCTCCCCCTCCTTCCCTCCCCTCCCTCCTCCCTCCCTCCTTCCTTCCTTCCTTCTCCAGGCTTGGCCCGGGGAGGGAGGGGGGCTCTGCCTGCAGTCTGCCTTCACGCCTGCCCGCCCGGGCGACGCCGGGCTCCCGCCTGCCCCCCCCGGCCACTCCGGCCGCCCTCCGGCCGCCCCCCGCGCCCCCCGGGCCAGGTGAGGCTGCGCTGCCGTCCCCTTCGGATGTAGGCAGGAGAGACCCCGGATGGATTTCGGGAGCGTCATGAACCAGGTACGGGCGGGCGGCGAGGGTACGGGGGTCCCCAGGCCCCCCCCGCCCCGGGGGAGTGGGGTTCTGCGGGGGTGGCATCTCTTCAGGGGGTGGGGGACACGCGTGACATCCGAGCGGTGATGGGGTGGTGCGTGGTTGGGGGGTGGGTGCTGCCCCCTCCGTGTTGGGGGGTCTTCAGTTGTCGGTCGCCAGAGGGGGGTCTCGGGGTGCGGGGGGGCTTGGAGGGGGCGACGCGGTGCTCGCAGGGAGGAGGGTTTGGGGAGGGGGTGAGGGCCGGCTTGCTGCCGACTGGGAACTGTGAGCGGCTCGGGGGGGCCGTACCCACCGTGCCCACCTCCCAACCCCGCGGGGCGGTGACCCGCAGGGTGCCCCGGCGGGGGGACATGCATAGAGGCGCTGGGGTTTGCGTCCCCTCCTAAATGCGCAGGAACCTGTCCCTGGGGAGCGAGGGCTGCGCGGGAAAGCGGGGTCCTCCCCCGGCACCCCGCTCCCGCCCCACGGCCGGGGTGGCGATGCCGGGCGGGTGGCCTCTCATCCAGGGGTGGGGGACACAGGAGAGGTAGCCCCTGGGCCGAGACATCCTGGCAGCCCACGGGTTAACCCCCCCTCCTCGGTCCTGCCGCGGGACCGTCAATGGTTAAACCCCGGGTTAATGAATGGTGAGGAGCCCGGCAGCCCCGGGGGGTGCGAGCCACCCCTCGCCCCCCCCGCCCCCCCCCCCGGCAGGGACCCCCGGCCCCTCGGCGCCGCCGGGCCCGCAGAGGGTTAAATCCGGCAGGGCAGGTCCCGGCGCAGATGTTTTTGGGCTGTGCTCCTGGGAGAGGAAACGGCCGAGCGAGGCATCAGCCCTCTTGGTTTTAAGGGGAAAACAAGCAAAAAAAAAGGAGAACGGCTCCGTTCCCGCGGTGCCTGATCCCGGTGACCCCGCTGTGGGTGCTGGGGGGCAACTGGCAGGGATGGGGGGGTGATGGTGGCTGAACCCCCCAGGTACTCATGGGGGGTGTTGTGGTGGCATCTGCTGTGTGCCTAGTTTGGGGGTGCTGGGGTTACCTAAGCAGGCACCCCTTCTCCCTGCAGCACGGTGGCACTGGGAGGGCTGTGTGTGCCCTGCCTGGAGTCTGATGCCATCCCTGGGGGCGACACCCCCGCGGAAAGCGGGTCAGGAGAAAACGAGCTCCCAGCTCACACCCTCTCTGATGGAGCCTCTCTGTTAGCCATCCCACTGGCCCCTGCTTCAGGAAGGGCAGGGCTGGTGCCCCTCTGTGTCCCCTCCTTTTGGGGTCCCAAGCTGAGCGGTCCATTTGCACCCTGACTTGTTCGGGGGTGGTGCTGGAGCAGACCCATGCCCTGTCATGGGCCACCTTCCTGCTTGCTTCGCCACTGTCCTGTGCCTGGCCTCATGCAGCCCATCCCTGGGGCATCTTGTCACAGTGCTGGCAGTCCCTGATCAGCAGCGGAGCTGCCCCACTGGGTGTTGGGGTGCAGGGAGAAGAGTAGCCCCACAGCACAGCCCCTGTTCCCAACCCCACCCCAACACCATAGATGGGGGCTGCTGCTCAGTGGTTCAGTTTCACTGCAGCATATTCAGCTCTATCCTATGGGGCAGGGACACAGCACTGACCCCAGTCTTCATCTGCTCGGGGCTCTCCCCCATGAGGGGAGCCCCAGAGCTCAGTGCTGGGGGGCACAGATCCCCCCAGGCCAGCCAGGGCTTACTTTTAGCACCTTGACAACCCCTCAAGGTAGGTCACAGCACTGGCAGGTGCCCTGATGCCGTGGGGCAGCCCAGAGCCTGTGGTGGGGTCTCTGTGTAGAGGGATGGAGCTTGCCTGGTGCTCCATCAGCATGGTGGAGGGGATCCATGGGGTAGGGTCCTACACAGGGCTCGTGATGGGGCACAGGCAGCCGACCTGCCTGCTCATGGGCCCATGTGTTGGCAGGTCCCACACGGGTACCCGTGCTCCAGCCAATCCCCTGTCAGAATCCATTTGTTGAACAGTTCCACGTGAGAATCCGTGCACTGACCAATCCTGGGCCGGAATCACTGCTCTGACCAATCCTGCATGAGAATCAGTGCCCTGACCAATCCCACATCAGAATCTGTGTATTGACCAATTCCGTGTGAGAATCTATGCACTGACCAATCCCAGGTGAGAATCCAGTTGCTGCCCAATCCCATGTAAGAATCCATGCACTGGCCAATCCCATGTAAGAACCTGTGTGTGGACCAATCCTGGTGGAGCCCCCTGCAGCAGACTGTGTCCCAGGGCCAATCCTGGCTGCGGGAGCTGCTCCCTGGCAGATCTGGGGGCTGGTGTGGGGCCAGTGAGGGGCCAGGGGGGTCCTACGCCCTCCCTCGGGGCTGGCTGGCTGTGGGGTCCCTGCAGTGGGGCAGCAGCACCCATGGGTAGGTGCGGGCAGCACAGGCAAGGTTGGGGCCGTGGAGCTGGTGCTAGGCAGGCGCTGGCTCGCGGGGCCGGATCCAGGCCCGCTGCCTGCAGATGTTGCCTTTTTAGGCACTGGAGCACAGCACAGCACATCCCTGCCCTTGGCCGGCCCTGTGCCAAGCCAGCGCCCTCTGGCAGAGCCGGGCCAGCCCCTGTCCTGGGTGTGCAGAGGTGCCTCTGTCCCCCTCCTGACCCCCAAACAGGCCTGGGGACGCTACCTTCTCCCCTGTCCCCTAGTCAGCACTTGGCAACCCCGGGGCTGATTGCTCAAACCGCCCCAGAGCTGGGACCTACCCTTATTTGGGTTGAAACCAGGGCTATTTTGGTGCCGCTGCCTCCGTTGCAACCCTTTGGAGCTTCCTCGTGCATTGCCTTCCCTGCCCTGTCCATCCCCGTGCTTGGGCTGCTGGCTTGGCCAGCTGGGGGATGCTGGGGGCCATCACCCTCCTGGCCATGCCATGGGTCCCAGGGTGCTGGTGGTGGCCCCTGGGGCTGCTGCAGGGTGGAGCAGCTGGTGTCCCCTGCGGTATCTCAGCCCTGATCTGCAGGGCTGGGCACACCAGGTGACCTCTGTCCTGGTGGTGCGGCCGCCTTCCTGGCGGGGATGGGCCACAGGATGGCTCCCTGGGGACATACCGGTGGGGGGACACAGGGTGGATGGTGTCTGTCCCAGCTTGGGGGACATCCCTGGCATAGTGGTGGCTCTTTGCTGTGCAGTACCCTCCCTGGGTACCACTAGCATCTCATGGGCAATGCAGGGGTAGGGCAGCCCGGTGGCCTCTGCTCTGGCACAGGCACTGCCAGGCATCCCAGCACAGAGGGGATGGCATGGTGATAGTCCCTGGCCCAGCTGCGGGGCAGGCTGGGGATGCTCAGAGGAAAGCCTGGGAGCAGCGAGACCTCTGTGCCCCAGCAACAGCCCAGCCTGACTCACCCCAAGCCGGCGGCCAAACCGCTCCCGGCCCTTCAGCGCAGCTGCTGCTTGCCCCCAGCCGAGGGGAGAAACCCCAAAAGCAGCAGGGTCCCTTAGCGCTGGTGGGGGCAGAAAGGGGCTTCAGGGAGCTGCCCCCTCCTCCGGACTCCTGTGCCAGGGGGCCAGGGCTCCATGTGGCTTCCCCGCGCCTCCCACACTGGGGCTGTGCTGGGCAGGGTGGAGCTGAGATGGGGGGGAGCGGGTGCGGATGGAAACATGCCGTCCTCCCGCCAGGGACTTGTTGCATAAACAGGAGATTTGCCAGAGCTGTGAAAAATGTGAGGGCAGGAGCAGGCAGCACGTGGTGTGGGCAGAGGGGACCTGACCCCTGTGCAGGGCAGGGAGGTGGCTGGAGGGGCACTCTCTGAGCCCGGACCCTATAGTCCCTTATGGCAGGCAGGGGGGAAGGATGCTGTGGCTGGTTCCACCAGAAAGGGTGGGACAGGGGTGCTGGAGAGGGGAAAACCTTCCCCGATGTCCCCAACTTGGTGGCCCCACCCTGTCCCCTTAAAGTATCTTCTGCCATGGGGTGCCAGAGTGGGGCTCCTGCTCTGTCCCAACACCACAGCTAAGAGTGGGTTCAGCAGATCTTGGTGGCTGCAGCAGGGCTGGAGGGGCTGGCAAGCAGGAGAAGGGCTCTGGGGCTGTCTGGGGGCTTGCTGTGGCCCGTGGCTGTCTCTTGGACCCCCCCTTGCCTGGGTGGGAGGCAGGGTCTCGGTGAGCAGAGAGCTGTGGGGCGCATGGGGAGATGATGCACAGCCCAGCTGGGACATGGGTGGCACGAAGCTCAGGCGACCTTGCTAGGGAGGAAGAGGTCCCCCATGGGCTGATATGGGACCCCATGAGGTTCCCTGTGTGGTGATGTGGGCTGAGCTGGCATCCGTGCTACCCAGCATCGTCCCGTGGGGTGCCGATCTGGCCACTGAGTCACCATCCTCTTTGGCAACTGTGTTTCCTGCCCACAGGGTGGTTTGGGCAGGGAACCCCCTTCCTGGGGGCTGGAGGGCATAGGGTGCCTTGCTCCCCTCTTCTGGGGTCCACGTGCCTTCTGGGTAGTGGGGCCAGGAGGGCTGTGCCTGCCTGATGCTGGCTTGCTGTGGGGTGGGTCCGGGATGCTGGGGGCATCCCTTTAGGCTCTGACCGCACCAGCTGAGCTGGCTTGCTGGTGGCTTGGTGCCTGGCTGTGGGAGGTGGCTCTGGTGTGCCGGGGTCTGGGCATGGGCCGGGGATGGCTGGTGCTGCAGCTGCTCCCGGCATTGCAAGGGTCATCACTGGCCCGGATATCGGCCGGCTCGGGAATGTTTATCGGAGCTCCTGGGGAAGGGAAAAACAAAAAACGCCACCCAAAGGAAGGGATATGCGTCAGAGATGGGCCTGCATTGCCCACCGGCAGCTGGGTGGGCCGTGCTATGGGCTGTGGTCCAGCGCTCACCCGGCTCAGGCAGCCTGGCTGGGGGGGGAACCCTGCGCTCCCCCAGCCCACCCTGTGCCCAGTGCTGCACTGACACAGCCCGTTGCCGAATTGCAGGGCCCCTCCATGAAGGTTTGTCTCCCCCCAGCCCTGCTGGCAACCTGCGGGCTGGGGCTGTACGACCTGTGGGATGCTCCGTTGATGGCCCTGGGCACCTCTGTGGCTGCAGGGGTTATTTTGCTGAGGGAGGAGAGAGGATTTGGGAGGGAAGCAAATGCGAGCGGTGGTTGTGGCGTGGAGAAGGCTCTGGGATGTCTCATCACTGGGTACGTGCTGGATGTCCACATTCCTCCAGCCTCGCTCAGTGCTGTGAACTGGTGCTGGAGTCCCGGCGGGGATCTGAGGTGCAGAGGCTGGTCTCTGAGCTGCAGCCAGAGGGGTTCGGTGGAGGAGGGCAGCTGTGGGCTGCTCTGCCCTGGGGTGGTGTGGCCAGGGGCTGCCAAGGGTTTGCCAGGTGTTTACTTCTGGGCTGGGATATCTCAAGGGTATCGAGTTTCGCTAGGTATGGTGACAGCTGGCTATGAGCAAGCAAGCCCATCACTGCTCTCCTGGGGGAGGCTGCAGGGTGTGACCAACCCTTTACAAGACATCAGAGTCCACTCATGGCAGTGGGGCCTCATTTGCTGGGAAACTGATTTTGCTGCTTGGCAAAACTCGGGTCTCGAAGTGTTGGCTCGTGGCATGTGGCTGCTGGGAGGGATGGTGCTGCGACCTGGGGGACCAGGTGGGTGGGGGGCCTTGGGGGGCTGGCGGGGTGGGTGGCAGACCCCGCTGCGCCTCGTTCCTCGCATTCCTGGGCAGGGCTGCCGGGTGGCGGGGTCGTGGCTGCGGGGGCCGGGCGGCAGGAATGCAAACACCGGTGGGGGGAGAAGAAAGGCCGCTGTGTCTGCTGCAGCAAGGCAAAGCCTGAAACAGGGGTGCACAGGTCCCCCTCCCTTTCCCACCCTTCCTTGCACCGGGGGATGCGGTGGTCCCTGAGGATGAAGGTGGCGGCCATCCTGGGGGTTGCTGTGGTCCTGTGCAGGGTGATGCTCTCACTGGTCCCATGGGACAGGAGGGATGCCCCTGCATCCCTGGGTCAGGAGCTCGACTTCCCTAGGGAATGGTCTGCTGTCTGGGGCAGGGTCTTCACCCTTTTCCTTGAACCTGGGGCATGTTTGAGCCAAACTTGAGAGGGACGGAAGCTGAAAACAGCATTATGTTCCTGCAGTCCTTGTGAAACTGCCTTTTTGGGATGAGGGAGTGCCATATAGCTGGGGTTGGTGCCTCCTGTGGGTGCGAGGAGCAGTGCTGGGTGAGCACAAGCCCATACTAGATGTCTGAGAATCCACTAGGGCAGGGAAATACAACCATGGTCTCCCTGGTTTTCTCCCTTGCCTAGCCGAAGGAGCATTTGTAGTCTGCAAATCTCCTGGTGCCAACAGCAGAGGAAGGGAGGGCGTGGACCCTACCTGTATGTGAGACCACCATGTCCTGTGGACGGGCGAGCTGCGCATGTCCCCCCATCATCACCCTTGAGAGCTGGGGCTGGGTGGGGTCTGGGGTTCCTTGGTTGAGTGTCCTGCGGGGGAAGAGCACGGTGGTGTGCGGGGCACGGTGCGGGACACGGGGCGGCCCTTGCTGGCCCCGTCCGTGGTGGCTCACTGCCGGAGAACATTCCAGGGAGGCTGGCGTGGGGCCAGGGCCGCAGGGCAGGGAAAGGGGCCTTTTATGGAAGCGTTTGTGCATTAGAATAAAATCATAATAATAATGCGCAGGGGAAGGGAGCGGGAGAAGGCGGAACTCCTGAAGAAAACAGGGAGGTGGGATGGGAACGTGCTGGTGGCTGGGGAGGGGGCAGGCGCTGGGCATTGCCCTGTGGGGACCGGGATGTGGTGTGATCCAGGTGCTCCGACAGGGTTGCTTGGGGCAAATCCTGCTTTTTATGGCCCAGGGTAGTGGAGGCTGAGCGGGGTGCAGGGGGTCCCCATGCTGCCATGGTGGGGGACCAACCCCTGAGTGGTTTGGCACGCTGGCTCGATGCTGGGACAGGGCAGGGGATGGCTGGCTGGGGCTCACTGCTCCTGGCATGCATGGCAGGGTTCGGAGGGGCTGAAGTGTCCCCAGTCACACCCTCCCGCCACCACTGGCATCTCTGGGCCAACGTGGAGCTGGAGTGACTGTTCCCACTGCTCCGGGCACCGAAAAACAAGGCACTGCCTCTCCCACCCTGGCATGCTGCTGCTTCCCGGCCGACTGGGGTGCACGCAAAACCCAAGGTTAATTGTCAGTAATTGCCGCTGGTAATTAAGGTAACAATAGCCGGGCTGTTCAGCTGGCGGCTGCAGGAGCGCTCACGAGGCTGGGCTGGGGTTCGTTCCAGGAGCCTCATTTGGCATCAGGCAGCTGCCCCGTGTCATACCGTGCCCTGCTGTGCCCACCCAGGGCTGGGGCTGCCCAGGGTCCATGGCCAAGGACCAGTGGCACTGCCGTGGTGGCTCTGAGCCCACTCCCATTATCAGGGAGCACAGCCTTGACCTTGGGACCATGCCTGTGCTCCTGCCTGGGGCGCAGGGCCGTGGGCCACGGGTGCCCCTGTCACCCCCTTGGGTGGGCGCTGGGTTTGCTTGAGGCGGAGGGCGATGCTGCAGCCCGGCCCCTTCCTATGGCCCATGTGGGCTGGGGACTGCAGGGACTAATCCTGGCTCTCTTTTTGCTTCCTTGCAGGCTGTGACCCCCTGCTCCCCTGCTGTCAACTATGAGCTGGTGAGTCCCCCATGAGCCGTGGGTGGCAGGCAGAGCTCTGGAGATGCTGGGTGGGATGGGACACCCTTTTCTGCACTGGGCGTGGGGTTTCCTCTGCCTGGGGGCTTCAGGGTGTGAGTCCCTCACCCCCAAAACCGCAGGGGACCTGTGCTGGGGGTAATGGCACCCCCTATTTTGGTGCCGTGTCCCCCAGCATTGCTGGCTGCAGGGCATCCCACATCAGAGCAGCATGAGCTGGGGCAGCCCAGTTATCATGGGATTTCTGGAGCTGGAGCTTTTGGGGAAGTGGGTTTGTGGAGTTGCTGGGAGGGACAGGCAGATGGGACGTGAACAGCCTGGGCTCTGGGGTCCTCTGGCACCAAGGGCCTCCCATCCCTGGCTAGAGCTGGGCGGTTTCTTGCACACCCGGAGATGGCTTTACCATATGTGCCTTTGGCTTAGGGCGCCCAAGGCTGCACATTTGCAGCCCTTGTTATTGTCACCCTCTTCTTTTGTCCCTCCTGGGGACCTTTAAGGAGCAGCTGGAGCCAGGGTGACGCACAGCCCTTCCCACCCTGTCCTCTCCGGACACCAGGAAAACAGCTGGGCGTCCCATCTCCATTCATCACGTCCTGGGAAGGACAGGCGCTGGGGTGCTGGGCGGGCAGCCATGCTCCCTTGCCATGCTGCTCTGGGCCACAGCGGGGCTCTAGGGATGGCCGGGCACCAGGATGGCACTGGGAGCAGGACCATGCCTGGGGCAGAGGTCTGGGAAGTGTGGCGTGGTGGTGCCTACTAAGCAGCATCTTGCCAGCAGAGCCGTCCCCCTGCCCTGTCCCCAGCCTGGCTGTGCCTGTGGTGGCAGGCAGAGTGGGCACATGGTGGCAGAGAGGCTGGCATTGCCTGGGGCCAGTGCAGCTGCCCTTCCTTCTTGCTCCAGACGTGTGCCAAGGCCTGCTGGGGCAGGCACTGGGGAGAGGAGGCCCTGGCAGGGTTTCAGCTCTGTGCTTGGCAGCCTGTCAGTGCCAGGGTGGCTGTGCCCCATGCAGGGCCCTGGGCTGGGCACCCCATAGCAGGGGTCTCACCTGAAAAGCGGGTTTACAGGATGGCCCCCTGTGAGCTCATGAAGGGAGTGCATGAGCCCAAACAAGCAAGGGAATGGGGTGGGAGCAGAGTGTGGTGCTCGCCCTGAGGCCCTGCGATGGCTGTCTGCCCCAGGTTTAATCTCTGCCTGCACCCCCACTCCCCTGCCAGCCTCCTCAGGCACTTATCACCAGCAAAAACATGTTGGCTTTGAGCTGGGACCGTTACTGCGGCTTTGGGAGGAAATGGAAAGGGGTTTGCTCTGTCTCGTGGCTGGAAATGGCAGCCTTGGCCCTGCTGCCAGGACTGGAGCAGCCTGGTCTTGGGGGTCCCCTCTGTCTCGCTGGTCCCAAGACCCCCGTAAGCCACCCAGCTGGGTCCCTTTGCTGTGCCGCCCCAGGTACCCCAACCAGCTGTCCCCAGGCAGAGGTGTCTGTCCCCTGCTTCCTGTATTTGGGGTCTGGACACTCTCCCCCACCCGAGAAGTTAATTCCAGTCCAACTGTAGACTCCAGCAGCTTGTCACCAAATTTGCTCCTTTTCTAAGCATCTCAGACTCCCACTCTGCTCCCAACGAGGTCCCTCGCCAGCCCTGTGGGGCCGAGTATATCTTGGGGATCTGGGGCTGTCGGTGGCTGTCGGCCAGGCTGGGTGTGGGGCAGTGCCGGGCTTGCCCTGTTGTTTACCTCCTTGTTGTGGGGTCTGACCATGGAGGATTCAGATGGGATCCTGGAGGTGTCGGGGGCAGTGGGTGCCTGCCATGGAGCAAGCGCAGGGTTTGACTGAGCACTGTCTATCCATGACACCAGTCCAGGGCAGGATGGCAGCGCCCTCGGTACTGGAGCATCGCCCTGGCTCCACGCTCCACGCTTGGGTTTCGAGGGATTCCCGATCTTTAGGAAGAACGGACTTGTTGGCAGGCAAGGAAGGAAATGGGACTGCGGCGCATTTCCTAGGAAGGGCCAGAAATAGCCCAGGGGGAACTTTTGACCCTGGCCCCAGCTCTGTGTGTGTGTGTCTCAATCTCTCCCCTCTCTTGCTTGCTTTTTTCTCACCCTCCCTGTCCTCCTGCCTGCCTGCCTGCAGCCATCCCCAGGGGAGAGCATCATGAAGCAGGTAGATGCCTTGGTAAGTGTTACCAGTCACAGATGCTGATCTTTGCCTTGAGACCTCCTGAGGGGTCACTTGTGCTTGCCCCATTGCCACAAGCAACCCCTGCAGCCAAAATCCTCCAGCCTGGGATGCCCCCGTGGTCCCCCGACACCCCTGTGACCCTCCAGCCTTCCCTCCCTGCCAGCCAAGGTGATGACAGCCACGCCAATGGCCAAGCAAGGTGCCCAGGGTTGGTGGCAGAGGGCATGGTGGAGCCCAGCGGAGGGGGGGGCCAGGGCTTTTGCTGCAAAGCCGGCTTTCCTGTCTCAGAGCTGGGGATATGTTATTTAATCTGTGGACATGAAATTGCTAAGACAGTGTAGACAAACACACTGCCAAAGTCAACGTGGACGGCTTCCCCCTGCCTGCAGCCAGCTTGCCGGCCTCCCTGTGTGCTGGGGCTGAAACCCAAGGGATGGAGGCAGAGTGGTTCCCACAAGTAAGACAGTGAAAACCTTCCTCACCTGGGATCTGGCCGTGCGCCATCCCTTTGGTTGTCCAGGACATGTTTCCAACCTACTCTGAATGAGAGGGGTAATAGCCACAGCTAGAAAAGTCCACCAGGACCATCAGGAGCTGCCTTTGCCGGCTTTTCTCCCTTTTGAGGAAGTTTCTTGGTATCTCTGCAGCCTTCCTTGTGCCTCACATCACCCTTTCAAAGCAGAAGGGACCTCCAGGTTTTAGATGCTGCCCAGAGCCTGGGGACATGCTGAGCCAGCCTGGGCTGGGAGGCAGATGCTCGACGGGGCTGGCAGGGGGGTCTTCAACCCAGTGGAGCTGAGACCAGCCTGTCCTGTGCTGGGCTGGACTGAGACATACTGGCTTGGACGGGGTCTCTGCTCCAAAGGGGACCACCTTTTCAGGGTCTTTCAGCCCGGCAACGGGCAAGAGTGTTTAATAACATGAGCACTTGCTCCTGTCAGCTGATTGCGGGCTTACTCTTCCCTCTGCAGGGGCTGGTGGCAGAGGCAGCAGCGCAGCTGTGGTTAGATCGGGGGGAGAGCGGGGCAGAGCTGGGGGGATCCTGCCAGGGAGCCCCTGCCATGCTCAGGTTCAAGCTTTCTCTATGCACCCTGGAAAGGTTTTACCTCTCTTTTTGCTGCATTTTAACTCCTTCTTTGTCCCCAGCAATGCGGGGGGTTTCTGGGGTGAGCAGGAGATGTGGAGCACCCTGGGGACAACCTGGGTGGGGTTTGTCCCTGCTGCCCGCACACCCCCGGGTGCTCGGATGGGGCTACAGCTTCTCGGAGTGGCTTCAGCTGGGAGGGGAGACTGTTGTCTGTGGCCTGCTTAGCCGGCTCTGCTCCACTGGGCAGCCTGACCTTGAAAGAGGGACACGAGGCTGATGGAGGGTGACGCTGGGTGCCGTGGCAGCAGCCCTGGGACTGCACTGGGTAGGAGATAGTGGGCAAAGAGTGCCAGGGAAACCTCTGCCATCTAGTACCACCACCTCTGGTGTGCCAGTTGCAGGACATTGCAGCCCTGAGGAGTGTGGCAGCAGGTCCTGCAGCTCCTGGGAGCCGGCTGTGGGGCGCAGCTCTTGTTTCTGGATCCTTCCGGGGGCTCGGGATGTGCTGCCTTTCACGAGATGAGTCTTTAAGTGACTCCTGCTTGTTAGTTGGAGATACTAAAACTAATGAGGTGTGAGTGTGTTTTTCCTTAGCGGTTTTTTTTGGAAACCCTGCTTTGTTTTTTGGCTGAGGTCACGAAGTCACCAAGCAAACCGGCTGCAGATGAAATTCTTGAGGCCGGAGAACATGCATAAATAGAAGTTTCCTGCTCCGAGAGCTCAAACATTTCCTCACAGCATTCAGCTCTGCAGAGCCGGGGCCAAAGCAAACCGTTGTGCCTGGTTGGTTCCTCGCTGCCGCTTAGGCAGTAAACCTGCCCCTGTGGCCAAAGCCACTCTGTCCTGCCAGGTGTGTGCCCAGAGCCCGACTGAGACTGGACTATTGACATGCCTGAGACTGTCCCCCCACCCAGAGCATCCTCCTCAAAGGTCCTCTGGGACCCTGTGCCAAGGCACCAGCCCTGCAGTGCCCATGGTGGCTGGTGCCAGCTGCACTGGGGTTGTGAGAGCTGGGTTTTGCTTGTGGCCATGGGGGGGGTGGTGGGTGATGGTGCTGTGGGGCGTTTGGTGCCACCAGAATGCTCCGCAGGTGAGATTTAGACAGCAATATTTTTGGTGTGTTATGGTGCGCAGTGTAGCATGGCAGGGGTGGGATGCTCCAGCAGCACCATCACACCCACCTCTAGCAGGACACCTGTGCTGGCTGCAGGATGGGTCAGGGCAATAACTGGCATTTCCTCTCTGGTTCTTTAGGATGCCACAAAATCCCCCAGGAGCGGGCAGTCACGCCACAAAACATCCAGGTAGATGCCTCAGTCTCCCCATCTGGTGACCATCTCTGCCCTGCCTGAACCTCTGCCTCTGCCAACACTTTGCTTCTCCATATGTGCTAGAGCTGGTAGATGCTCCCCATGGAGAAGACATGGGAGTTACGACATGCTATCCCCAACTTGGGGTCCTCAAGACACTCCAATGGGGCTAGGAGCAAGGGAAAGGCTGCAAGCAGCCTTGCTGCTGCATCCCCATGTATCCCAGCCCATCTCGCTTAACCTCAGGGGCTGTACAGGGAGGGGAAGGGTCACAGTGTCCCCTCCCCACGCTGTGCCCTGATGGCAGTCCCCTCCCTTGCCCAGGAGCATGAGCCTGACCGCGGCCATGGAGAGCAGCTGTGAGCTGGACCTGGTGTACATCACGGAGCGGATCATCGCCGTCTCCTACCCCAGCACGGCTGAGGAGCAGAGCTTTTGCAGCAACCTCCGTGAGGTGGCCCACATGCTGAAGTCCAAGCATGGGGACAACTATGTGGTGAGGGACATGGCTGGGTCTCCTCCAGGCTGGGGAAGGGGCTGGGGCACTCAGGTCTTGAGGATGGGGTGTTGCAGGGGATAAATCCTGCATCCTTGCCTCCAACTGGGCTCGACTTTGGTGAGGGGGTAGTCTTTGCACCAGGATGGATAGAATTTTTTTCCTTCCTTGAAGCTTTCTAGTCCCTTTTGGACCCACTGGGAGTTTTTGGCCATTGCATTGCCCCATGGCAAGGCATTACTTGGGTTAATGTGTTTGGGAAAGCCTCACACAGGAGGATTTGGGGAAGCTTTGAAGTAAGGAAGAGGTGGGAGGTGGCAGTGAGGGAGGAAGGTGTCCCCTCACTCTGTCTCTCCTCTTCCCTGAAGCTTTTCAACCTCTCTGAGCGGAGACATGACATCAGCAGACTTCACCCCAAGGTGGGTTGCAGCTGTGGGGAGCAGAGGGGCTCAGGGCAGGGCTGTCTGCATCACCAGCTCCCTGCTGCAAGCTGTTTGGGGGAGGAACAGCCACCCTTTCTATCCCACCCAGCTGGTGGAAGAGCAGGGGATGGAAAGCACTGGGACTTCCCAATGAGTTTGTGGGATCTCAGCTTAATGCCCCCCCCCCCCCCCCCCCCAACCCAAACCTGGCTGTTGGGACCTCTTGGAGACATCCCTAAGGCATTGTCCCCATCCCTGTGAACATGGGGGAACCTGTGGCAGCTGAGCTGAGGGACCCCACGAGCGGGACTGAGATCTGGGTCTCTGATGGCCCCCCCCCATGGCAGAGGTCTGGGCAGTGGGGTGCAGGCATGGGGGAAAGTCTGGGAGGGGCATGTCAGGGCGACGTGGTGGTGTCCCTCCTGGGTGCATGCCTTAGGCTTTGCATGCTGGCAGGCTAGGGACTGTGGAGGGGGCAGAGCCTGGCGTGGATGTGACCCCTGGCTGTCCCCTGTCCCCAGGTGCTGGATTTTGGGTGGCCTGACCTGCACACACCAGCGCTGGAGAAGATCTGCAGCATTTGCAAAGCCATGGACACGTGGCTCAACGCAGCGGCGCACAATGTGGTGGTGCTGCACAACAAGGTGGTCTGGACCCTGTCCCCAGGATGCACAGTGATGGGGGTCTGGCAGGGGTGGGGAGCTGCAGGGACAGGGCTGGGCAGCCTCAGAGGCTGAGCAGGTGCAGGGAATGTGGCGGTTTGGGGTTTGGGGTGTGTGGAGGTGTCAGCATATATGTGTACTGGTGTGTATGTATAAGGGTTGTGGTGTGTGTGGGTTGGTGCATGTGTGTAAAGACCAGTGTATGTGTGCCCGTGTGTGGGATGGCCGTGCTTGGATGCTTGCAGGCACCACTGCCCCTGTGACACCCCTTTTGCTGTGTGCCTGCAGGGGAACCGTGGCCGGCTGGGAGTGGTGGTGGCTGCCTACATGCATTACAGCAACATCTCGGCCAGGTGAGAGGGATACGCGGTTCTGGGGTGGTCCTGTGGCCCACTGCTGACGTCCATCCTGGAGGTGCTGGGGTGCCGGTGCTGATGCTTTCCTTCAACCTCATCTACCCTTTTGTCCCTGCAGTGCTGACCAGGCTCTGGACAGGTTTGCCATGAAGCGCTTCTATGAGGACAAGGTAGTGCCAGTAGGACAGCCATCCCAGAAGAGGTGGGTTCTGGTGTGCATTTTGCCCCTGTGGTTGGGTGGTTGGGTGCAGGGGAGCCAAGGTGGGTACTTCGCTGTGGGTCTTGCCCCTGAGCTGCCTGTCCCTGCTTTAGGTACATCCATTACTTCAGCGGGCTCCTGTCCGGCAGCATCAAGATGAACAACAAGCCCCTCTTCCTCCACCACGTTATCATGCACGGCATCCCCAACTTCGAGTCGAAAGGCGGTAGGTACCCCCCATGGCTCTCCCCAGCCTGGCCCCACGTACACACTGCCACCCCATGCTGTCTGACTGGGCTTGCTGTCCATGGGGGATATTTTCCACAATTTCCTCAGCAATTTGAATTTCCCCTTCCCTCTCAGGTACTGTCCCTCTCTGTGACTGTTCACGTAGCAGGGTGCCACCCTTTTCCCACAGAGGTGCCCTTGCAGGGTACCCGCCCTGTGCAGGGCTCCTGGGGCTGGGCACTAACCTGAGCTGTGGGGTGACAAGGCTTTTCTGATGGCTTTTTGGAGGATGGCACTAGATTGGAGCTTGGGTTTGGGATGTAGCACCACGCCCAGTGCTGGTTCCCAGAAATGGTCCCTCTCTCAGAGACCAACATCCCCATCATCCTATCTCCATCCCCAGTCCAGCACTTGACCCAGGTCCTACAGGACCCAGACTGGGCTATAGGGGCTTTATTCCTTTCCCACCCTATCTGGAGCATCCTTTTCTGCCCATCCCAGATGTTGCCCATGGCCGGTGTGGGCTGGCCGGGGCGGGGAGTGGCTGTTTGCCTTGGCTCCTTCCCTGTTTGGATTTCTCCCCTGTGACTAATCCCTGCCCCGGCCCCTCCACCCTGCCGGCTAACAGCAGCACGCCTTCTCTCCCCGCCTTGATGTCTTCCAGGTTGTCGGCCCTTCCTGAAAATCTACCAGGCCATGCAGCCCGTCTACACCTCAGGGATCTAGTAACTATCTCCTCACCAGGGGACTTCCCTCCTTCCCAGCATGTGGGGCTTGGCAAGTGGGGGGAGATGGAGAGGGTCAAGGGCACGTTCCCTGCAGTCGCAGTGCCCTGTGCTTACTCTGTCTGTAGCCCAGGGAACCAAAAAGAGGGGTTTCCCTTTCCTTGGAGGTGGTAACTGGCTACACTGGGCCATACTGGGCCCTTCTGGTGGGAGGGCTGTAGTGACTCTGTGTATCAGCAGAGGGAGCCCGGGGCTGTGCAGAGCCTGGGGCTGGTTGTCCCCAGAGGGAGCAGGGACAGGGATGGGGACATCTCCCTGGGGGATGGTGGTCTTTCTCCTTTCCCTGCCCAAAGAGCTGCTCCTGCTGCCCAGAACTGCCCTAAAAGCCCTCTTTCTCTCCCCGAAAAAGTGTTTCCCCCCCATTTTGACCTCCCCATGATTTACTCTGACACCATTTTCTGATGTTGCTCTTGGGAGCTGGTGAAGGCAAAGCAGGAGTTGATTCCTCCAGCCACCCAGATGCTCTGCTGGGGCTGCATCCCAGACTGGGACCCTCGGCTCCTGGTCCCCCTGGAGGGAGCAAAGCCCCTTGCTTTGGTGATATTCTCATCTCACCCCCCTGAACTGGGTTCTCCCTTCCCTGCAGCCAGGCATCCCCATTAGGCAAGATTTACTGCCATCCCAGCCTTGCCTTTCAGCTTTTAATAGACTGCTTATGGGATGCCAGTAATAAACTCCAGGTTTATCTTGCCTGTGAAATCCAACTCCCTTCTTCCCTTGTCCCTTGCTGCTGACGCCACTGCCTGGAGGCAGCCCCGCCAGTGCCCTGGTGCGGTGAGGGCTTCTGGCAGGGAAACTGAGGTAGGGAGGAGAGGCTTCCCTGAAAGCTCTCCTTCTGCATCCTGTGCTCCACTGGACCTGAGGGAGCAGGGTGGATGGCTGATAGTGCAGCCCCAGCACTCAGGCCCTAGTCAAATGCTCCTGTCTGTGATTTTTAGCCTCCTCGTCGAACTGTGCCTCAGTTTTGCCCTTTTGCCCACCATCCCCTGGGAATGGGTGCCCCTGGGGTGGGGGATGGACCCTCCTCTGTCACCGAGAGGGCCAGTTCCATGCTTTGCGCCTTTCCTGGCTGGGTTTGGGTAGAAAGGACTGGTAAAGGCAGCGCTCGGAGCTCTGGGAGGGCTCTGCACCACAGCTCATGTCCTCCCACTGTCCCTCTGCAGCAACGTGCAAGGAGACAGCCAGACAGGCATCTGCATCACCATTGAGCCTGGATTGCTCCTCAAGGGCGATATCTTGGTAAGGAGCCTTGGCTCAGCGCCCTGTGCGGGGAGCAGCCAGGGGACGGGTGGTCCTTGTGCCTTGGGACCCTCCAGTTCCCCCTTGCCCAGCCCCTGGGGCTCATCCTCACAGTTCAACCCTGCTGTCCCCCGCAGCTGAAGTGTTACCACAAGAAGTTTCGCAGCCCAACCCGCGATGTGATTTTCCGCGTGCAGTTCCACACGTGTGCTGTGCATGACCTTGACGTCGTCTTTGGCAAGCAGGACCTGGATGAGGCCTTCAGAGGTAACCACCCCGGCACCTCCCCACTCCAAACTCCCTCCTCCTCCTGCACCTCTGACGCTGCTGCCGTTGCTAGGACATCTGGGTACCCTCCCCAAATCTGCCCTCGATGAAGCAGGGTGCTCCTGCCTCATCTGCACGGTGCAGTGCCACTCGGGGACCGGTGGCAGTGTCATTCCCTTTGTTGCCCAAATCTGGTACTGATCTGGAGGGGCTGCCTTGAGATTGTTTGGGGGCTGAGATGTGCTGCCCCATGCTGGCATATCCTCTACCAGCTCCTGGCCTTGCTCTGGCCAGTGTGGGTGTTCTGTGCTCTAGGCATGTTTAGGGTGGCTGTCTGGGTGCCCTTGGTGGGATAGATGGAGATGATCCCTTTGCTCTGCTCTCTCCCTTCCAGATGACCGCTTCCCCGAGTATGGGAAGGTGGAGTTTGTGTTCTCCTATGGCCCTGAGAAGATCCAAGGTATGTCTGGGTCACCACCATGGGGGTTTGGAGCTGGGTGCTGTGTCCCCTCCTGCTCCCCAGCTCTATCCCCTGCTGCCTCCCTTGCCACCTCCCCCTGCCCCATTTGCAGTCCCTTTGTCACTAGGTTGGGATGAGGTGTCCAGGCAGCGATGCTGATCTAGGAGCACCCATGGGTGCCTTATCACCATTGCTCTCTTCCCTAGGAGGCTGCTTTCTGCAGCACTTTCTGGCGTGGGAGAGGGGGAGGGGTTGCTTGGGAATGGAGGACCCCCACCCCAAAAAGTCCTCTCCCAGGCACGCTCATTGTCAGTCTGTCTGCCTGTCCCTAGGCCATCCCAAAAGCCCTGGCCAGCCCTATACACCATGTCTGTGGGTCTTAATGCACCTCCCTTGCCCATCCATCCCTCTTGGTGCCCCTGCTGCTACATGACTCTCCTGCCTTATCCTATGGCTCCTGCCCTCTTTCCCTTGCCTGCACCTTCTCTCAGTCTCCTCCCTCCATCCCACCTGCACTGGCTCCATCGTCACCCTGACTGACTGTCCTGCCTCTTCCTAGGCATGGAGCACCTGGAGAACGGGCCCAGCGTTTCTGTGGACTACAACACGTCCGACCCACTCATCCGGTGGGACTCCTACGAGAACTTCAACATCCAGCGCGAGGACAGCACAGAGGGCACCTGGGCTGACCCGCCCCTGCCTGGCAAGCACCTGGAGAAAGGTTAGGGCTCCTGGGGTGGTCAGTGGCCCAAGTGTTCCCATGGAAATCCCCTCCACCCCAGGGAAGGGGACACTGGTGGGCAGCAATGCTGGGGGCAGGTGGCCACTGCCACGAGGAGCGTGGCCATGGGATGGGAGAGGAAGATCTTGTGGACTTTCCCTCCTGCTGTGGTGCCAGGGAGCTCAGGCTCTTTTTTCAGCACTTTTGCTCTCAAAGCCCTGTTTGTGTGGAGCAGGGTTCAGCCCTGGTTCACACCCCAGAGCTCTGAGAAACCCAGATCCCAGTTCTGTCAGGAGTGAGACCTAATGGGGGCACCATTAGGTCTCCCAGCTCCTTTCTTGTGATGCAAGCGTGGTGGGATGTAGCCATGTCTCAATTTCCCCTGGGAGAGGTGGACATCTCCCTGGCCCTGGAGGGTCTGCACCATTGCTCAGAGCTGGGAAAAGCCCCTTGAACACCCATTTGGATGCAGCGAGTTGGCTGCCCTTGCCTGCTTGGCAGGAACAGGCAGGACTTGTATGTCAAAAGGTGGTGGGCCCCCATCCCGGTGGCAGAGCCACCTGTGGCTTGAGCAGATGTCTGATCTTTCCTGGCCCAGTCTGGACAGGCGTCCCCAAGTGGGGACAGCTGCGGTCCCCGACATCCCTGAAGGTCACCGGCTGCTCTGAGTGGGAGCTGTGGGTGGCGCGGCTTGCTGGGGAGGGTGGGGGTTCTGGATGCCTGGAGCAGGCGAGATGGTCCCTGCCTGCGATGAGGACGTGGGGCTGGACATGGGGTGGCTGCACAGAGCTGGCATGGGTGCCTGCCTTGGCTCGGGGCAGTAAAGAGGCAACTCGTGACGTGCGGGCTCAGGTATGTTGCTGGGAGCTGGGGGCTGTGGGTCTGGCACCGAGGTGAGAGGAGGTGTGTCCCTACCGTGAGCTCAGACCATAGCTCTGCCCCTGCCCCGAGCCGGCAGGGCTGGCTGGTAGCCCCCGAGTGCCTGCAGAGATCTGAGTGCCTCGGTGCATGTGTGTTCCCCTCTGGTGCCTGGGGCAGAGCCACAGCACTCCCAGCCACTTGCAGGGCTGTGGACGTACCCCAGGGCTCCTCTTCATCCCCTCCCGGTGGTCTTGGCTGGTGTTGGGGCTGTGGAGGTCCCTCCATATGCCAGCCGGGCTGTCCTTCCTGCAGGGAGGGTGACAATGGGGAACGAGGGCACCTTGGATTTGCAAACACTGTGCCGGTTTGGGGATAAGCCAGGACTGCTGGAGGGTGAAGCTGCAGGCAGGAGGCTGTCCTCCAACCCGTGCCAGTGCAGGCAGCTGCAAGACAGCCCATCTATAGCTATAGGGGGTCTCCCCCTGGCTGCGCCATAGGGCACCTTGAGCAGCAGTGGGGAGAGCTGGCATGGGCTCGGGGGCCTCCTGTCTTACTCCCTCTCTCAGCACTATTCCTCTTCTCCAGCCTGTCCCAGACTGGGATGGGGATCCTGGTGCATGGCTGTGTGAGGGGGGGGTCCCTGTTTACGGTTGTTCTCGCCTTATTTGGTCAGGGAATTGCACGCCACATTTTTGGCACCACCAGGCGTGAGCGAGCGGCGGCCGGGGGCGGAGGGGGGTGAGGCTGGCACGGGGACCTGTGGCAGGGTGGGATCAGCCGCTGCTCCTTGTCCCTGCCACTGCCCGTCCTTGCTGCTTGGCGAAGGCTCCCTGCAGACCGGTGCCGCAGCCCAGGCCGATGGGATCGGGATCGCCTGCCAGACGGTGGGTCCCCCCATGACGCACCTCCCCTGGCTTCAGCTGCTCTTGGTGGAGGTGGATGCCCTTTCTCCGGCAGCTTTGGCCTAGTGTGGGGTACCTATATGGGCTGGAGGGGTGCCTGGCAGGGTGGGGGTGACCCTGTGGGACTCTGAAGCCAGAGGGGCAGGTCGATGGCTGGGGATGGTATCTGCCTGGACGTTACCCTTGCCTCCACTGTGCTTATCTGTGGCGGCTTGGGGAAGGGGAAACTGAGTTGCAGTAGGGTCGCCAGCTGACCAGGCTTGCCAGGGCAAGGGGCACGGGAGAGGGGTCTGAACCCTCACATCTTGCTCTCTGACTGAGGAGATCTGCTTGGGTCCAGCAGGTGGGGGCTGCTCTGCGAACCACCCCCATGGCACAGGCTGGCCCTGTCAGCAAGCTCACCCTCCCACCTTACCCAGGCAGGGTCCCTGCTCGCTGCTGGGCTTGGGCTGCCCCATAGTCCTTAGCGAGAGTGGGGTGTGCTGAGATGCGCCCACAGCCGTGTCCCACTGCCCATCATCCATCCCCAAGTGGCACGGGGGAGGCAAGCAGCTCTGCCCACCCTCCTTCCTCCTCCTTGAAGGGGCTTTGGGGTCAGTGGTGGGTTCCTGCTGCAGTCCCCGTAGCCATTGGTTGGCTGAGAGGGTGTTTGGAGGCTGAAGGGTGGTGATGGAGTTCTTCTTCCTTTAGCTATTTTTGGTGGCCAGATGTCCTTTATCCAGGGAGCATGAAGGATGCTTTGCCAGCACAGTGGTGGTTCTCCCTGGGGCCCAGGCCGGCTCCAGGGAGGCAGGAGGAGAGCTGCATTTGGATGCAGCACTGCTGGGTTTGCACTTGGTTGGAAGGCCACTGCAGAGAAATTTTTGGGGTACTGCAGAGGCAGGTGGGCAAATCTGGATGGGGAACATCTATGGCCTGGTTTGGTTTTGCTGAGAAAACCAGTGTTGGTGGAGAACAGGATGCTGGGGCTGGCATGGAACCAGTGGAGGGGTGGTCCTCAGGGTCTGGATGTGTGACCATGGTGGGGGGGCACCAGGCTTTGCCATCCTGGGGCAGTGTGAGACAATGCAAAAGGGCCAGATGTGTGTCCCTGATCCAGCAGCTCCCTGTATGGACCATCCCTTGGACCCACCCTGGCTGGTCCTGCTGCACCCAGCATCCACACCCCTCCCCACCTCCCACCTCTGTATCATTCCTGTCCCCACTGTGGGCTGGCCCTGCCTGCCCCCCTTTATTTACCAGGGATGGAGGGGAGGTGGCCAGGGCCTGGCCAAATCCAACATCTGCAAGAGACTGCTAAATCCCCACCTGAGTCATGGTTCTGGCATGGGGATCCCCTGCAGCTCAGCCCCATACGCAGGGCAGGGCTGGACAGGGTCAGGAGTGGGATGACCATCCCACCCCTCTGGGGATGGGAGGTCATAGCAGAGCCTGAACCCCACGTGCCAAAGCTTGGGGGTTCCCAGAGCCCCCCAGATCGAGCAGGATGACAATCCTTCACCTTTCTGTGGGGCAGCAAGACCCTAGATGGGGTCTCTGTCATCCGTTGGTCCTCCAGGGGGGTGGGTGTGTCATGAGGTACATCATCCCTAGTAGGGCCAAATCCTGTCCCACTTATCTGGGGCTGAGGCTGCCCAGGAGGGCAAGCCAGGCTGTGCAGAGGCAGAGAGCCAAATGGGCCAGGCCAGAGCTGTTAAATCCATCGCTGGAGCTGCCGGCAGGCTGCTGCTCTCCTCCCCGTGGCTGGATCCCTGGCCGGGCTCGGTGGGGAGGGGAGCCGCTGGCTCTCCTCTCGCCTTCGCCAGCTGACTAAAGCTGAAGGAATCTGCTTCCCCTTCCCCATCCCGCCCCTCTCTGCTGCTCTCTGCTGCTCTCTGCTCCGGCCGTGGCAAGGTAAGGTCTTGGCGGGGCAAGCATTTGGGGGGCGGTGGGGACTCGGCTGGGCTAGATTGGGATCCACATGGAGTGTCTCCCTCTTGCTTCTGGTTACTCCCCATGGGAGAAATGCTGGAGCATCTACGGGCTTGGCTAGACGTTTCGGCTGGAGCATGGCTGCTCCCAGGGCAGAGTCTGTCCTCTGACCTGGTATTTGGTGTTGTGATGTGAGGGGCTGATGGGTTTTGGACCCACTGGGACTGGAAACCAGGCGGTGCTGGGATGCAGTGAGAGAGGGACAGGCTGATGGAAGCTCAGCCCCTTCTCTTCCTCATTTAAACCATTTTTGAAGTCAAGACCTGCCAGCACACATGTGTGTGGGGCTGGGGCTGTTCCCAGGCAGCCGGGCTGGAGTGGGAGCTCTCAGCCTGCCCTCCCGCAGGCTGCCCACAGCAGCACAACAGGGGCAAAAAATAAAAAGGCAGAGAAGCAAGCAAACCTTGGAGGTTTTGGGAGGATGCTGACTTGGCATGTGCCACTGTTTGGGAACAAACGGGGCTGTGAGTCAGGGGGCCGGCTGGAAACAGTGCTCTCATCCCCTGCCGTCATCTGCAGGGGTGTGGGAAATGCACGATTTGGGGGATTAGAGTGGAGGGAGCCTCACGCTTTGCTGAGTATGTTGGATCAGTTGAGGAATGGAGGCTTGAGCATGGGTTCAAGCATGGCCCGGACGTGGGGTGGGCTCACCGTCACCTGGACCAGCAAACTGTAAGCACCATCCCCACACAGATTTTGCCTGGGATGGAGCAGTGTTGTTGCAGATGGCTCCAGGGTAGACAGGATCCATGCCGTGGCTCCTGCCATGGGACAGGATGGCACATGCCATCCTGAAACCAGTGCTGGTGCGTCCACGCCGTGCCACAGTGCCGGTGGGGCAGGGAAGGGGGGTTGTGAAAAGGGTTCGGGTTTGGTGCTGGCAGGGTCAGTGGCTTGGCCACGGCAGATTTCCACTCCTCTTTGGCTGCGTATTTAAGATGGAGAAACTCAAGTCTCCAGCAAGACATTTGGATTTGCAGTCCCGGCTGGGTTACAGCATGACGTGTGGCCTGAAAGGACATCCCCACCCCCATTGCTTTTTGGGGGCAAGTGTGACACGTGCACGCAGGGGCAGGGCTCGGGATCTCAAAGGGGGGGAGGGCATCCAGTGGGGAGACGCTCAGCACCCAGTGGCTGGTGGGTAGGCTGTCCAGCTGTCTGTCTGTCTGTCATGCCTATGAAACAGTTAACACAGCGCAGCCCTGCCTGTGGAGGAAGTAGTTAATATTCATAGCTAGGAGCTGTCTGTCCAGCTGTCCTCCCTCCATGGCTCTCGCTCTCACCCTCTCCGCACCTCGCTGGGGTTAACCTGGGCTGGGGCTTATGCTTGGGCGGCCCCCAGACGCCTTCCCCTCCCCGCTCATCCCTGTGTGGTCTGGGGCGGAGGGGAGCACAACAGCACCTCCTCACCTCCAGCCTGTCTCCTGCCTCTGCCGCCTTCCTCTCCTCCGTCCTCTCCTCTGGCACCCCATGTCCTGGGGTACCCTGTAGCTGAGCCACTCCGGTGCCCCACTGCCATTGGGGTGCCCCTCTCGCTGGCCCCGTGGGACACGGCGCGGGTGAAGGAGTAGCTCCCTCTGTGAGAGGGAAAGCGAAGCCAAACAGACAAACGCCAACCAAAGCCAGCTCCGGGCTGTCAGCTCCTGTCCTGGACAGACACACGGAGCTGGCCGCAGACTCCGTTTGAGCTGCCACTGCACCAGGTCCCCCTGGAAGGCCCTGGTGCTGGAAGGGGCAAAGGAAAGGGATTTTGCTGCCTGATCCTTCCTTCACCTGGGATCTTTTCTTCCCCATCCCCTTTGGTAAGTCCTGACTTTGCTTTTCTTTGAGCTGGATGGGATGGGGGAAAGCGCTGGGGGTGGGTGGGTAATTCGTGGCCGTGGTAACCCACAGGTCAGGGGCTGTGATTACTTCTTGCCATCATATCTGGGCACAAGACGAAACCAGAGCTGCGGGGGCTGAGCTCTCCCCCATGGCACTCAGCCTGCACCTTTTATCCTACAAAGGGTCCCAGGACCCCAGGATCTTCCGTGCTGGCTGATGCTCCAGAGATGCCCTGGAGCCAGGGCTCTGGGTGGTGGGGAGTTGAGGTTGGGACAGGACTAGGGGAGACATGGTGGTACCCCAGCCTTATCCTCTGCACTGGTGCAGAGCCCTGGTCAGCGTTTGTGCTGGTGCACGATGCTGTGTTGTGCACCCCACTGGGTTTGAGGTGGATGGCTGGGATTTTGGGGATGCAAGCTGAATCCCCTTCCTGTTGTCATGTGTGCCCTGGACCAGTTTTTCTCCTGGGCATAGCTGCAGTGTGCTGGGGAGGGAGTGGGCAGAGCGTTGCCCTGCTGGGGCAGCAAGCCTGGCAGCAGGGATAGGACCAGGCTGGGCTCAGTGCTTCCCACAGCTGCCTTGATAGAGCCAGAGCAGAGCTGCGTCTGGGGCTGAGCTCTGGGTGAACCCAACCCACACTGGGATGGCACAGCCTGCTGGGCTGGAGCAGCTCTAACCTTCAGGGATGAAATCTGACCTTGCTGGGAGCTGCAAATGCTTTGCAAATGGGGACCTGGGAGCCTGCTGCTCTGGGGACAGCTGCTTCAGATAAGGCAGCCTGTCCCCCCTTCCCTTGCTCTTTTTTGGGGGATTTTAATCAACTTCTTAGGTGACAAGTGATAGTGTTGCCCAGGATGGAGTCCTGGGAGTGGCAGGGAATAGTAGGATTTGGCTCTTGGCATCGAAGTCCAGGCGTCATGTGGGGACGAGGACAGGGTGGGCGGTCAGGTGTGGGGTCAAGCAGCCTTGGGATGAGGGCCTGGCTGATGATGGAGGTGTCATGGCCCCCTCCTTGCTTGCTACCCTGGTACTGCTTCTGGGGTGGAGACCATCAAATTCACCATGTCCCTGCGTGGCTGGAGGGTCTGGGGAAAGTGGAGTGGGGTGCTTGGGGCTTTCTGGCTCTGCCACGAACTGTGTCGTACCCCATCCTGACCCCGCTTTCAAGATGTTTCTCCCAGCTGTGGGGCAGTGCCCAGCCCACAGTCTAATTAAAGCCTTTCCCAGCTATTTTCTCCCTTGGCGCCACGTGCTTTCATTTATATTTATTTATTCCCTTTTCCTTTCTATTCCCCTGCCCCATTTATCCCAGCCCCCACTCTGGCTCTTGCCCTGTTTCCTGGGACTGCCAGCACCCATTGCTGCCATCAGACAGAGGGCTGGGCGATGACCTGGCTCCAGGTGATGTCTCAGCCTCCCTGGCATTGACGCTGCCTCTGGGCATGCTGCTTTTTCCTTTCTCCCTCCATATGAAGGGATTCCCTCCCTCTCTCCCCCTTTTCCCTGGTACGGGAGGTGTTGTGGAGTCAAATGCTCCTGGTTCCGGGCTACACCAGATGGATGAAGGAGCTCTGAGTCTCCAGGAGAAATCATGGATCCCATCCTCATCCTTTCCTGCACCGAGTGCCTGGAGAGGACATCACTGCATGGACCTGGGGCACCTTCAAGCCAAGGGGGGGCTTTGGGGCTTGGCTGCCTCCTTGGGACGCTGCTGAAGGGGATTTGGGAATGGAAAATCAGCAGTGAGGAGGGGGCCCTGATTTGGTAGGACATGTGCTGGGTGTTATTGCCTCCTCTGCCTTATGGAGAGGGGGTTCGGTGGCATGGGAGCTGCTGGGGCATGGGTGCTGTGGTGTGGGACTGGTTAAGCTGTCCCCGGCTCAGGGCTGGCTTTCGGAAGTGTTTTGCTCACAGATAGGAGCGCTCTGATTTCACACTATCGCGTTAGGGCCATCTTCCGTCCCTGAGTCAGCCATCTGGCCTCCCGCCAGAGAAGAGTCATTTTTTCCTCCAAAAGAAAGCGTTTAACACTGCTCGTAAGCCCTTCCAGGAAACCTCAGTGGGGAGCTGGAAAAACAGAAGTCTGTAGCCCAGCCAGTGCTGTGCACACTCTGGCGGGGGGACGCGGCTTGGGGGCTGTCCCCATTGCTGTCTTCGTGGCCAGGGCTCCCTCTGTGCCCCCAAAATCTGGCTGCCCTGCTTGGAAACATTTAAAGGGTGCAGCTGGTTGTGGTGTCGATGCTGTTGGCTGTGGTGGGACCTGGGGGGCTCGGAGCTGGGGTGCAAAGTTGCCAGTGGTGATGCTGCTGTGCCCTGGCTGCCCCTCAGCCTGTTGGAGATGTGGAGTTGAGCTGGCTGCTCACACTGACCTCAAATCCTGGGGACAGGGTGCTTGGTATGTTCCCAGGGAGGAGATGCTGCATGTTCAGGGTTGGGCAGAGGTGCTGCCTGTATGGGAGCTTCGGGGCAGTGTCTGGCAGCAAGGAAAGGTCCGGGGCAGATCAACCCGGGCTGAGAGGGGAAGGGGGAAGGAGAGAAAGGGTGGGAGCTTGTCTGTAGCCAGGGAAGAAAATGTCAAGGATGGGCAGCTGGCTGGATCTGTGATCTGGGAGGAGAGCGGGTTGGGGGGGGGGAAGGTGGGTCTGTGGTTCATCCGTCCTTCACCCGTGGGCTGAGTAAATCCATCCAGCTGGAGACATGCAGAGCTACGAGGCCAGATCCTGACCACCTCCACCCGTCCTCCTACGGCCCACGGTGCATCTCCCCCACCCTCTGCATTCGCCTTCCCGGTGCTGCGTGGCCCTTCAGGGCCAGCTGAGTCCTGTGGAGCAGTGGGGCAGTGAAGCGACAGCCAACCGTGTGGGCAGCCCCAGTCCTCACCAGCCATGGAGGGAAATTTCCAGGAATGGTGCCTGGAGCCGGGGGTGGATTTTTGTGGATCCCAGCGGAGCAGGCGGTTCTTGCAAGACAGGGCAGGATGGCATGCGGAGTGGGGGGCTGCGGGCGCATGGGGCTGGGGGGTTCTGGCTCCAGTGTCTCTGCATGGTGGCGCCCGTGGGATTGTGGAGGGTGCCGAGGAGACAGCGATGCTGGTCGTTAAGTGTTCCGGCGGCACAGAGGAGATCAAAACCACCAGCTAATGGGACCCATTAGCTCCGTGCAGAGAGCCAGCAATTGATCTCGGGTCTCGTGTTCATTTCTCCCCTTTGCAGAGGTTGGGCACACGCAAGGGCCCCTGGATGGGAGCCTCTACGCTAAAGTGAAGAAGAAAGATTCCCTCCACGGCAGCACTGGTGCCGTCAACGCTGCCCGTCTCCCAGTCTCGGCAGTGCCCAACCATGTTGAGCACACGCTCTCGGTGAGCAGCGACTCGGGCAACTCCACCGCCTCCACCAAGACCGACCGGACCGATGAGCCGGGGGTGCCTGGGGTGCCCAGTGGCCAGGCGGTGCTGAGCCCCGAGGAGAAGCAGGAGCTGGATCGTCTCCTTGTTGGCTTCGGCTTGGAGAGTGCGCCACCCATGCACAACCACGCACCCAGCCCTGTGCCGGCACGCCTGCCTGCCGTGCCGGGCCGCCATGTGGTGCCAGCTCAGGTGCACGTCAATGGGAATGCCGCAGTGCTGGTGGCTGAGCGGGAGACAGATATCTTGGATGACGAGCTGCCCAACCAGGATGGGCACAGCGTGGGCAGCCTGGGCACGCTCTCCTCTTTGGACGGCACCACCACTGCCAGCGAGGCCGGCTACCAGGAGGCACCCCGGGTGGGCAGCCTCTCCTCCCTGCCCAATGGCCCCTCAAGCTGCAATGGGGCTGAGAAGCTGCTGAAGGAGGGGCTGTATGACAGCGAGCTGATCTCCAACGGTGGCTACCCTTACAACAACCAGAATGCCCTGGTGGGCCACCACCTCCGCGAGCCGCTGCCTCCCTTGCGACCCTCAGCATCCACTCAGGACCACCTGGCTGGCTACCCGCAGCGCCCACCGGGCTCCCATGCCCCAGGCTGGCTCCAGCCCCAGCCGCTGCCCAGCTCCCAGCCCTACGTGTATGGCTATGACCCCCCCAGCGCCTACCGCTCCCGATCTTTCCCGGCGGTGGACATGGCCAAGTACGATGCGACGCCGGCACTGCCCCAGGCCCCGGCTCGCAGCACCAGCAGCCGGGAGGCCGTGCAGAGGGGCTTGAATTCCTGGCAGCAGCAAGGAGGGAGCCGGCCGCCTTCCCGGCTGCAGGAGGGTGGCATGGATAGCCACAGCCCCAGCATCTCCAGCTGCAGCCCCCAGCCCAGTCCACTACAGCCAGTGCCCCCGCACAGCCACAGCATGCCTGAATTCCCCCGGGCGCCCTCCCGCCGGGAGATTGAGCAGTCCATCGAAGCGCTCGATGTCCTCATGCTGGACCTCACGCCCGCCGTCCACAAATCACAGAGCGTACCTGCTGCTTCCTGCCAGGACAAGCCAGCAGGACCCCTGCTCTCCTCCCTCTCAGCCCAGCCCATCACTGGTCTCTATGCCCGGCCGGCTCCACAAGTAGTCCAGCCGAGGTCCTTTGGCACATCCGTGAGCCCTGTAGTCTCTGAGCCTGGAGGCAAAGCCTATTCTCCTGGGGAGCCAGACTATGGGGTGCATGAGTACCGGGAAACCTATTCACCCTACAGCTACCAGCCAGCAACTGTGCCGGAGCCGAGGAGCTACAGCCATGCCCCGGCTGGAGCACCAATGGGCAACATCCCACTCAGCACCTCCTACAGCCCCGTGGGGTCTCAGCACCTCCTTGTGTCCTCCCCGCCTTCCCCCACCATCCTGCCACAAACTCAGATGCCCCCCAAGGGACCGGAGAGCTATGAAGACCTGTCGAGGTCAGCAGAAGAGCCCTTGAATCTGGAGGGCCTGGTGGCCCACAGGGTGGCAGGTAGGACACTTTGATTCCTCGGGGGGGGATGGGGGGAACTGCATGTCCTGAGACGCCGGAGCTTAGGGGGGTGGTGCAATGTGGAGCCAGAGATGGGAGATGCAGTGACTCCTTATTTGTGCCAGATCCACGCTTGGGACTGGACCACCCACCATGGGGGTTCGACAGGCAGGGGGACAGCCTGTGCCCCTCTCCTTTACTGAGACCTCCCCTTGCAGCTCGCCGTCTTGCAGCAGCATCACCCAGAGGTGGGGAGAAGGGGTGGCTGAGGGGATTGGGCCCCCCCATCTTCCCTCCTTTGGCCTATGGGGCTGGTCTGTCCCCTGCGGCAGGGCCACTTGCTGGGTCCCAGTGGGATTTCTCCCTTTCAGGGAGAATATGGCCAAGTTTGGGAAGACGTTTTCAGCTCCGGCTGAGGGTGTCCTGACTGGACCCCACTTTGGACACGATGCTCTCCCTGCCTGGAGTATGCTCTGGTCCCAGCAGAGCACTTGCCTTGTCTGTAATGTAGCTGGGCTCCTCCCTGATTTCAGACCCCACTTTCCCTGCAGCTTGCTAGGCTTGGTGCTCAGACCTCCTCCCTGGGCTGCCAGAGCCGGGGTGCCAGGGTGCAGGCTGGCAGCAGCCTTTCTGCCCAGGTGGCCCAGCCAGCTTGGCCCCGGGTGGTTTGATGTTGGACCTGCCTTGGGGCTGTGGTCAGGGGCTGGGAAGGCATTTCCCAGCCCTGCGAGAGGGGTTTGGTTCAGTGCTTGGCTGAGTGCAGTGCTGAGCGTTGGTGCCATGGCTGGATGAAGGCTTTTGCTCCATGCCGCGGAGGGGAAACTGCATCCTCTGTCTCCCTGCCCTCCCAGGGCTCCGGCTCAGGGGCTTTGGGGACGCAGAGTGTCCTAGCCCCCCTGGAAGGAGGTGCCATGGCTCTGCAGCAGCTCGGTGCCCTCCCTCCCTGCTGCTTCGGCTGCAGTTGTTGAACGGTGGAGCGACATTCGGAAAGGGTTTGGGGCTGTGGCCAGGCTGTGGGCCAGCTCGTGATGCTGGGGCTTGGCAACTCCGTCCCTTCCAGCTCTGTGCTCAGTTCAGAAACTCGCCCGGCATTACAAGGAGGGGGAAAGGCTTGGCTGGAAAAATCCAACAGCACCAACCTCCCAGGTGTGGGGGCTGAGTCACCATGGCACCGGGCTGGGGGGCATGAGGGGTGCCAGAAGCAGGGAGTGTGGCATGGAGGGGTGCAGAGGTGTTGGGGGCAGTTTGCATCCCTCCAAACCTGACCTCGGTCATCCAGGCCAGATCCACATAGGGACCAGGGCTTGCACAGAGGGTTTAAACAAATGCAAGAACACATGGATGCCCAAAATATGCTGTATGTCTGGACTAAATATTATAAGGAGCAGATCCCCCATCAACTATGGAGGGGAAAAAATGGGGTGGAAAAGAGGAGAGCCTCGGGGGAGGAGGAGATGTGTTTGCAGTGGGTGGGAAATAGATGTTTGATGGTATGTATGAAAAAATCCATCGCCCCAACCCTGGGGTCACATCCTCAAGGCTGGACTGAGGTCACTCTCCATGTGAAGTCCTGCAGCCACTGTGCTTTCTGAGGAGGAGAGGTGTCCTGGGGACGGTCCCCAGCCCACAGCCACCTGTCCTCACTGGAGCCTGGCCGTCTGTGCCGAGGCGAGGACAGCGCAGGCGGGTGACCTGACCTCTGGCAGGAACGAGGTGTCCCAAAGCCAGAACCGGGAGGGGACGGCCAATGGGGATGGTAGGGCATGGACATGTTTGTTTACATTCCCTGCTGCTATAAATTGCCTGTGTGTCCTGGCGCAGCGAGGAGGAGCACCTCACACCTCTTCTGTGCCTGGTGGGGGAGCGCTCCCGTTTCTGCTGGTGATGGAGAAGAGATGGGATGGGGCATTACTGGCACCCCCGGCGCCTTCCTTGAGAGAGGAGCTGGACTTGCTGTTCTTCAGTCCCTATCACCTCCCAGCAAGGCGTCTGGGGTCATCCCTTCTTATCCCAACCCTGGGCATCCTGTGATGGAGGGGACCTGCACAGTGCCATCCCCAAGGGGACACTGATGGGGCACTTGTGGCAGTGCACAAGGCCACGTGTGGCTGGGAGCCACCACTGATTTCCCATGTGGGTTTAAGCGGTGCCTGGAGCCAGGCAGTTTGGGTGATAGAAAAGCAGCTCCAAGTGGGGTCTGAGCTTCCTTGGACCCCAAGCAACCTCAGGCTCATCTGTTGGAGCCTGACTAATATTTTCTCTTGTTTTCTCTCTCTCTCCCTATTGTATCTTGTGACATTTGTCCTGTCTGCCCCTCCCTCTCCCAATGGGGGACTGTGTCTGTCCCCTGTGACCTCCCACCCTCCTTGCACCCCCCGTCCTGGTATGCTGGCAGAGTACAACGCCAAGCTCAGGGACCTCAACAAGAGCACCAAAGCCCCCCGTCCTCCTCTGAACCAGCAACGGTCCTTCTCCTTCTCCGGTTCGTTCATTCCACCTCCCTCCTCCTAGTCTGCCATCCTTCCCCATCCATTCTTCTCCTTCCATCCCTCTCCTCCCTCCTTCCTTTTCATCCTTCCTTCCTTTTCCCTTCCCCCTCATCCCTCCTTCCTCCCCTGTCCCTGCATGCCGAGTGCTCTGTGTGCTGCATGGATGTGGGATGGAGGGAGGCTTGGGAGACCCTCCCCATGCAGGCTTGACCCCCTTTCTCAGCAGGGGAATGTTCAGGGCACCACTTGACCTCTTCTGGTGACGGGGGAGCCCCTGGTCCTTGGTGCAAACTCCCCTGTCCACCCTTGGTTTTGCATCTCATCCAAGCCTGGCACTGCTTTCTGGTGCAGTTTTGTTGCTGGGCTGGATACAGACCCTCACTCCAGCCCCTCTGAGCTTTGCCGTGGCTGTGGCTCACCTCGCAGGGAGTCAAGAAATGGGGTGCAGCTGTGCACACCCCTGTTTCAGCCAGCCCCTGGCCCAGCAGGAGAGACCTGCCTCAGTCCAGGGGTTTCCCCCATGGGTCTGTCTGCAGCTGGGGGGTGGGCGAGGGAGGGGCCCCAGCTGTGCTTGTTTTGGGGTGAAACATGGCCAGCCACATCAGTGAAGTGCCCTGGGAGGAGGGGAGCTGTAGATGTATCTGTGCCCAGTGGGACAGAGTGAGTTGGGCTCTGGTGGAGAGTGGTACAGGGCAATGTCTGCTGCTGTTTCTTGTGTGCAGGCAGGGACTGAGTTTGGATCTCTCATTTCCCTGGGCATCGTGTGTCCCTGTGTGGCTTTAACTGCTAGGTGTCGCATCCCAAGGGCCATGGGATGCTGCTTTTCCCTCTCCTCTCCGCCATGGGGGCATCGCCCCGCTCTTGCCTGGCAGTAGCTCCAGCACCTCATGCCCAAAAAGCAGCTGCCTCCTGATTTGGCCCAGAAAACCGGCTCCCCAGCCACAAAACCACCTGGATTTAAATTCCTCCTGTTTCCTCCTCCCCTGGCTGTTGTGCTCCTGTCCTTCCCCATCCCTAGAGCTGTGTTTAGTCCAAGGACAGGACTTTGCTGGGAGAGGGTTGCTGCCAGATTAGGGAGTTAAATGGGCAGCAGAAGAGGTGGCAGTGCCAGAGGTGGTGGGGGCAAGGGTGGGGAGTGGGGTGCAGGCTGCTGTTCCCCCTTTGTGATGGGGAACCCCTGTTCCTGCATCCAGGCAGGGCATCCGTGGGGGACCGGTGGCAGTACTGTGGCTAAGGGAGGCTGTGTGTCTGCTGAGGGGGCACAGTGAGTGGGGGAAAGGAGAGTTTGTTTTTCAAGAGTAGTTTCCAGCCCATAAATCACCTGGGGGGTCGGGGGAGCCATGATCAGAGCCTGGGTTTTCTCCAGGCTTTGCTCTGGGCAGCCCATGAAGTTTCCCACTCTCGGCTCCTGAACAATGAGTCCCTTTTTTCCCCTCTCCTCCCTCCCCTCCCCATGGCCCCGGCCGCTTTCCACGTCTGGGGAGCAGAGCAGCCAAAGCCTGGTGAGCTTCTGGGTGTCCTGACGGGCCAGATCCAGCACCCTGCAACTGGGTGACACGCAGCCCTGGGGATGGAGCAGGGGGTCCCAAGCTGTAGATGTGTGATGTACACTGACAGCTGGGCTCTGACGAGCTGCTGTTTGTGCTTCCCAAATGAAAACTGCAAAGCAAGGCAGGCGTGCACAACTCAAGGAGCCCGGTCCCTACCTCTCTGCAGCATTCAGTTGCTGCAGCTCACTTTGGGAGGGCCAAGGATGCTGCTGGTGATGCTCTTGCAGTGGGCAGGTCACCCCAGAGTGCGCAAAGTGGAGGGGTGAAAATAAAATGTAAGGGGTTGCTTTATTTTTCCTCCCCCATTTTGGGCTTTGTTCCCTTAAAGTGAGGAGCAGGGAAAAAGATATTGGGTGGCACTATATGATGGTGTCCATGGCCACCGTGCTTACAGGGTGGCTTCCCAGAGACCCTCTCTGTCCCCTTTTCCCTTCCATGGGTCCTTTTAATGGCTGTCCCCCGCGCCCGCGAGCACCTGCAGAAGGGATTGCGGAGTTGTGTTTCAAAGCTGCTCTTAGTGGAATTTTCCAGGCCGCCTCCGCGACTGGAGCCAGCCCTGTTGGCTCACGTCCCCCGCCTTGCAGCCTGCTGCCTCTCCCCCCGAGCTGTGATTTTATTGTTGTTGCCATTCACTGGGCTGATTATTTAGAAATGCACCCGGGCCACCTCCCTCCCTCCCTCCCCTTCTCCCAGCCCTTTCACTGCTCCCAGCCCTTTCCCCGGGGCCGGGAAAGCTCCAGCGCGGGTGCTGGAGCGGTGAAGAGGGGAGGTCAGCGGGTGCGAGGCGTGGGTCCCACACGGAGCCCCGGGGAGCGAGAGGAAGCAGCTGATGGCTGGTTTTCCTCCGCCAGCCCGTGGGAAAGGAGTTGGTGTTTGAAAAGTGCATTTCCTGAAGCATGATCCTGGCCTTTTTTTTTCTTTCCTTTTTCTCGTTTTTTTTTTTTTCCCCCCCAATGTGCTGGGCCAAGGGGAGTGTGAGCACTCCCCAGCTCTGTGGGAAAGGCAGAGGGGATGGTCTTGTCACCTCTGCTAGTAGGGCTGAGACTGGGGTCACCCCACTGCCATATCTGTCCTGGGGAGGAATGGGAGCCCGCTAAAGCTCTAAGCTGTGCCCATGATGGTCTGTGTGGTTCCCCTGCACCGAACCCAACACCATCATCCCTGAGCCCTAATTAACCTCTTCGTCAGGCGAGATGGGATGGAGAGTATGTTTGGGTGCTGGGAGAGTTGGGGTCACACCCCTCATCACAGCCCCCCAAGCCCTCCCTGCCCTGTGCTCGCTTTGTCCCTGTTACTGGGCTTTATCCCAGCCCACGGGGATTGCCAATGGGCTCTACCAGAACCTGACAGCCTGGTGAAATGCATTCTCCTGTGGTGACTTGCTTGCTCCCTTCTACTCCCCAGGGTCTCGGAGCACCTTAGCGCTGCCCCAGGCTGTGGGCACTGGTGGCTCGTGGCACTGGGGTCTGGGAAGGAGGTTTGGGAGAAGATGGAGAGGAGATGCTGGTCTCCCCTTTTAGGAAGGCTTCGTGCTGGGGATAGGAGATCAGCAGTTGTTTGTTGGGGTTCCCTGCACCATTCCTCTGTTGGGGTCCTTCCTCCCAAGCCGGTGCTCCCTCTGCCTTTGGGACTCACAAAAATGGGCTTTTTCCATTGCTGTGGCTGAAGCTGCATGTGGATGTGGGAGCAGGAGTGCAGCAGAACGCAGCTGCCCTGGTGCTGGGGGATTCAGCTGTGACGCTGTCAGGAGGTCCCGGTCCTGGCCAGCTCTGCAGGGCAGGGGCAGGCAGTGTCCCCTTCTTCTAGCTGGTGGGGCTGGGCTGGCTCACTGGTCTGCTCACAGGATGCTCGTGCCCCTTGTACCTAGTGCCAGGGGATGCTGTCTCTGAGTCCAAATCGTGAAGTGCTTGGGAGGGCTAACACAGTGATCCAGCCACTAGCCACAACCTTGCCTTGCTTTTTCACATGGCCCAGGGCCACCGCTGTAGGGTATATCTGCTCCAGCTCAAAACTGACCATGCTGGTCTGCGGTTTAGATCCAGGCGAGTGCTGAAGCTGCCATCTCTGCCTGGCGGAGCCCCCACCGCAGCGCACAGCCCTGCGGACACCTGTTGGATCAGCCCTGGAGCATCTCCTGCTGGTCCCTGTCTTAGCTGGCACCTCCTCACCCATCTCCTACCCTGTGCTTGTCCTGCAGGGGTGCAGTCCCGGGAGAAGCCCCCGGAGGACAGTGCTGTCCCTGCACACAAGCGGACCCCCAGCAGCAGCCACTATGAGAAGAGCTCGCCGGAGCCCAGCTCACCCCGCAGCCCCACTATCCTCTCGCCTGAGGTGGTCAGCACCATCGCGGCCAACCCTGGAGGGAGGCCCAAAGAGGTGTGCTGGGGTGGGTGGTGGGGCGCAGCCAGCTCCAGGGAGGGAGAATTCTTTGAGGGGAGTATGGGAGTTTTAGCATCCATGGTATCCTGTATGGCTGGGGGTTAATCATGTGTTTGATGGTGGTGGTGCCCTGGAGGGTGTGATCCTTTCTCCTGCTCTTCCCAGCCTCACCTCCACAGCTACAAGGAAGCCTTCGAAGAGATGGAGAGTACCTCCCCCACCAGCCCACCCTCCGGCGGCGGTGAGATTTCTCCCTCCACCCCAGCCTTCCCTGTCTCGCCACAAACCCCTTACTCCAACCCCTGTAAGTGCCACGGCTCTGGGAGGTGGAAGGGCTTGGTGGGTGGCTCTTGGCAAGCCAGAAATTCACCAAGGGTCAGACAGCTCTGGGCTCCGGACACCCACCACCACATTAATCACTCCTCCTCTCTCTTCTGCATCCCACCACTCCATGCTGCCATCAGCATCCCATGCTTGGCACCCTCTTGGCTTTTTCCCACCCTCCACTCACTGGGGCCTTTCTTGGCTGGGATCCCAAGGCAGGATAAGGAGAGAGGCAGGTTCCAAAACACAGCATCCTTTCACCCCATCCCAGTGCTACACCTCCCCAAGAAGGGCAGCAAGGCTGTGGTAGCAGGTGAGCCAGGGGGAGGCAGGAGGGACTGAAGACTGTGAGGGGGCTCGGGCAGACCCTCGCATGCAGTGCCACTTCTTGCTTGCTCTTTTCAGGGCAGGGAGGGGAAAGGCTAGGAGATGTCAGCCCTTTGCATGCAGCTTGTCTCTGCTCCTCTGGCGCAGCATGCCTCCTTCTTGACTAACCCTGATTGCCCAGTCACGGTGGGTTTGTGTGGACCGGCTCGATCAGTGAACCCTGATGAGCAGCCTTACATTGGCACAGCATGACTCGGTCTGAGCCAGTGCAATGGAGCAGCCAGTCAACTGGGAAACCCATCAAAAAGATGACAGCAACCTCCCTAATCCCCCCAAACCACTTTTTTAGGCTGTATGCTGAGGGATGCTCTAGAGCTGGGGGTGCTTGGGCTGTGTGCAGCCCCCTCTGATGCCACAACCTTGTTGCAATGGGGCCACCTCTCCCCCATAGCTCAACCCATGGCGCCTGAGGCTGTTTCCTCCTGTGCTGTTGCTGTTCCTCCCCTGCAACCCACTGGCGTTTGAACCCAGTCTCATGGGATGCAGTGACTGGAGTGTGGGAGTGTCTCCAGGGCGTTTGGCAGCTTGGAAATGGCCCTTGTTGTTCTGGGGGACCCAGAGGCCTCGGCCCTGGGGTAGCAGTTTCTTGGCAGTGGAACAGTGGCTTGTTTTGGGGGATGAGTTGCTTGCAGAGGTGAAGGGAACAGCCTGGCTGGGGATGTGGCCCAGAGGCAGTGCTTCTTAGCCAGTGCCAGCTGGGGAGGCCTGGGAGGTTTAAAGCTGCAGCTTGCAGGCTTCACCAAATTGCCTGCTGCAGGGGATACTCCACTGGGGAGACTGCTGTCCTAGGGAAATTCCCAGCCCCGGGAGGACCCCGCTGCTCATCAGCCGCTGGAGGTGCAAGCTGACACTGTGGCTTGCGGCCGACCAGATTTAGGGAAATTGGACACCTGCCGGGGAAGGGGCTGCCATCTTGGTTTCCCAGGGACTTGGCTGCTCAGCTGCTCCAGACCCAGGCTGCTGGGGGGACCTGGCCTTGGGGTGAGGGTCTGGCTTTCCTCCAGAGCACCCACCACCCACCACCTCCCAGCGTCGCTGCGGGACCTGTGCCCATGCCATCAGTCAGGGACGTTCAAATGCTGATGGAGGGATGTGCCCTCTGGTCCCTGTTCGTGGTGATGACACCTGGAAGTCTCCCCCAGGGAGAAGCAGCGTCAGGGAGATGGGTCAAACCCAGGGGGCAGGAGGGGAGAGGAGGCATAGTTGGCTCAGGGAGGTCTGCCCTGCCCTGTGAAACCCTGCCGCCTCTCATTTCTGGTACATCCATACCATAGCCACACATACGTATGCAGCTCCTCCTGGTATGTACATATGGGCACAGGGGTACAAACCTCATGTTTGCATTGCCAGCCCTGAAGGAACATTCTCTGTGTGAACATCCTCACCCACCCATCAAGCTGGTCTGGAGGGTGGGGTTTTTTTTGGCAGTCCTGCTACCCCTTTTATGGGGGTGATGAGCTGCTCTGGGACAGGCTGGTCCCAGCTTAGCCAGACATGGGCATCAGCAGAGGGGGGTTAAGGTTTGGGAGTGCTGGGCTGGGGGGTGGCTGCTTGCACAGGGTCAATGAAAGAAGCTTCATGCCTATGGTGGGACCATTCCCTTGTGGGGATGCTGCTGGGAGATGGGGTCTGGGCCTGCCCTGGTGGGAGTTGCCCCCTTTCTCCATCCTGCCAGCCCTGCAATGGGGCAGACTGCTTCTTCCTGGGCACCTCCTGCCCTGTGTGCATCCCCAAATGGAGGGAGGGATCAGTGCCCTTTCCCGGGGTCCTGCTCCACAAAAGGGCTCTTCCTGGCAGCCCCTGATTGCAGCTGGTGGTTGGGATGGGTCATGGATGCTCCAGCATTTTTGAAGCTTCACCTCCCATCGCTCCACTAATGCTCTTGTGTCCCCCGTGCCCACAGTGCGTTCTCCCCCTGGCCTGGCCAAGACCCCACTCTCAGCACTGGGACTGAAACCCCACAATCCAGCCGAGATCCTGCTGCATCCAGTGGGAGGTGAGTGCGGGCATGGGGGCTGCAGGTGGTTTTTGGGGAGGGATGGTGGTGCCTATGAGGCTATCCCTGGAAAGGTCCCCTGGCTGGAGAAGACACTTCTGCCTCCCTTTTGAGGCCAGGTAGCCCTAGGGCCCATGGGGACTCTGGGACTGTGTGAGGGTGGGGGATGTTTTTGCTGCCCTGGGGAGCTCAGCCTAGGGTCTCCACTGTTGGAGGCTGGAAAATCCCGGGGGTCCTGCCTCCTCTTCAACCCCATACTCCTCCCTCCCTCACCCCCTCCATCCCTTCTCTTCCCCAGCACAGAGCGGGTTTTCTCTCTGGGAGCTGAGCCTGTCAGCCGGGACAGTATCCAGAGCCCACTCCTTCCTGGAGAGTGGTCACTGGGTGCAAAGGCCCTGCTGTCCTGGGGACATGTCCCACAGCAGCCTGCCAAGCCAGACCTCGCTGTTCCCCAGCACCTGGGGCCCCTTCCTGGGCCATCTCAGGGCTGAGTGCAACCCCCCCAAAACCCATCTGAGCCCAGGGGGCATGGCTTGGCTGAGCCTACCTGGTGAGACCCTTCTCAACCTGCCCCCAAGGGCGAGCTGATGCTCTTTTGGTGCTTGCTGGGTTTCCCAGAGCAGCCCTTTATGGTGACTCCCCACTGTTCCCACTTGAAACCAGCCTTTTGGGGTTTGGTCATAATCTCTGGGATGGCCAGGTAGACCCAGGGGGTGTCTGAGGCCAGGGGCCCGGTTTGGGGTGCAGTGTCAGGGAGGTGTGGGACTCTCCTTTGTGGTCTGTGTGCCCCTGCCTGAGTAAGGCAAAGCTGCTTAACTCAGATTTCTCTTTCTTTCTGTCTTGTACCTCCCTTCTTCCTCCTCTCCCCACTCCCATCACTCCCCTGCCACTTCATCTCTCAGAGGTAGAAGGGGAGGCGGGCGGTAGCTCTGAAGAAGGTAAGAAAGGGTTTTCTTTCTCTGTCTCTCTCTTCCCTGATCATCCCCACTGTCAGGACTGTTGCTCAGAGCAGGCTCTATCTGTCTGTGCCAGCAGCCTTCCCTTGCACTGGCCCCCAGGGACGTAGGAGCCTGAGTCTTGCCTGTATCACTCCCTTTTGAGGAAGGAAACATCATGCCTTGTGTTGTGGTTGGCTCCCCCAATGTCCAAATCGGAGCTGGAGGTCTGTCGCGTTGAGTGGCAATCATCCATGGGGGCTGAGAGCTCTTTGTTGGTGCGTGGCATCCTCGCCGGTGACACACTGGGGATGCTGGCATGTCATGGCCAGCTTCAGATGAGCCTGGTGGGGGGCTGGGAGCAGCAGCCCTGGTTTCGGGCTCCTGCCCTCCCCTTCTGGCTTTGCCACTGCTGCTCAGAGTGAAAATAAACCAAAGTGCAGCACAAAAGGTCACCAGGCGCAGAGGTCACCAGCATGCTGCTGGCTCAGCTGCCTGGGCAGCGGCACAGCGCCGGCAGCCGGTGTGTATCCTCTGCTGGCCGGGAGGCTGCCCAAATTGCCCCCACCTCTCCCATTCCTGGCTGGGATGCTGAGGACTGGGCTGAGCTGGGATGGCAGCTGGGGGCACTGCAGGCTTTGGGGTGTCTTATCTTCTTGGGGGATGGAGGCTTTGGGAGGGTCTATGATTCCCCTCAGTGCTGCCTGCTATCTAATGGTTGTTGGGTGGTTTTGCTTTCTTCTTTAGTGAAACTTTGGGCCTTGGGGGCGGGATGGGGAACTATGTGTTCAAGATGGGTTTTGGGGAGATGATTTCTCTTCTCGGTGAGTTTGCAACGCTTGCTGTGGCCCAGGGAGCTGTCAGCTTTTCTCTCCCGGAATTCCTCAAAATGCCCATAACCCAAACCTAAACTTTGTGTAATATTGGAGAAAATGTTGTTTCCAGAGCTGACTTTTCAGCTTCTTGGGTACATTAAAGGATGTCCAGTGACCCTGTGACTGCTGGCCTGAGTATGCCAGTGTGCCACCACCAACTTCTTTTTTGGCGGGGGGGGGGAGGTTTAAATCTGCAGTCCTGAGCAAGGACGAGTGTTTTGGCTTAACAAAGCTTTGGCTTAACACCCTCTGCACCCAGCCACGTGCTTCATGAGGATCCCTGCCCCACTGGCCTCTGCACAGTTGCTCCTGGGACTGGGGGATGCTCTGGCAGTGCGGGAGCTCAGGGCCTGGCTGCCACCTCCATGGAAGCTTTAAAACAGCCTTGTGCAGTTGCAGTGCTAGGGATTTCTGGCTGGAGCACAGCCCTGCTCAGATTCAGGATTCCCGAATGACTGCCCACCCCGCCTTCGTGACTCAAGGCCTCTCTATTCTCCCACTGTCTTCCTGTCTCTGAAGCCCCTTCCAAAAAAACACTAGGAGGCAAGATCTGAATTTTTTCAACCTCACAAAACCCTGCCTGAAACTTCCCATTTTTTCTTTCTTTTTTTCCCATATTGAACCAAGTGACTTAAACACATGCCCATGGTCACACACCTCGCTGTGGTACACGTATGCTTGCACATGCGCTCCCCCGTGAGCTGTCCCCCCTCCCCAAGCCCCAGGCTCCTGCCTTGTTTCAGCCCTTGCTTGCAGGAGGGGCTGGCATTTTTGAAGCTGTTTGGCCTTAACCTCTTGCAGGCTGACTCATATGTACTGTCTGGCTAATTTTAGTCTGGGGTGGGGAGCTGGGGGAGAAAAGTGAGTAGCTGTGAAATTAATTTAATTACCTAAGTGGCAATGAGTTTCTCGCAGCTGCCCTTGGCATCCCCCTGGGCAGTGCCTCATCCCTCTCATTTGAAGCTGTGTGTCCTGCCTTGGATGCTGGACCCAGCCTGTATTGAGGTCCTCGGTCTGGTTTTGACTCAGATCTTTCCTGGAGTGGTTGAGCAGGGCTGGGTAGGGAGATCAGCCTGAGGGATGGATGACTCCTCTCCTGTCTTCAGGCGGATGGGACACAGAGACACAGGGTGGGGGGGAGAAGGGGGACCCATAACAGTCTTTTTTAATTGCAACCCCCTGGTCCGGCACCAAACATGGAGCTGTGCAGTGGCGTTGCTGGCTGCGAGTGGGCCGGCTTGCTGGCAGGCTTAGCCAGAGCCTGGCTGTTATGACTAATAATAACAATAATGTTTGTCATGCTAATTACTACTGTGGAGCTGCCTCGGGCATGGCCAGCCTGGAGCCAAGGACCAGCAAGGATGCCCGGCCCATAGCGTTTGACGCCAGCGGGTCTTGCTTAGGGTGTTGTGCCCCAGCACAGAGGCAGTCAGTGGTATGTGCCATCCAAGGTGTGACACGGCGGCGGGGGCATGGGGCTGAAGCTGCAGCCCCTTCATCCAGCACAGCTTTTGGGGTGGGGTTGGGGGCTGTGGGGCCTATTGTAGGGTTGGGGACTGGCCTGGATGGAGCAGGAGGCAGAGGGGAAAGGGAAGAGGGAAGGCTGGGTCTGGTGGCTGCCTTAGCTGGTGACAGCGAGCCCAGCCTGCTGCTCCTGGCATGGGAAAGCTCAGCAGCTCCAAAGGAAAATTGCTTTTCTTGGTTGTGCTCATGAGCTCTGGTTTCAAGCTGGGCTGGGAGTGAGAGTGTTGGATACTGCAGTGGAAATAGCTGGAGCTGCTCTCTGGTCTGCTGCTGGAGATGTCTGGCAGAGGTGGGCCGTGTGGGGCAGGGACCGCTGGGCACTGTCGTCAGTCCCGTGTGAGTCAGTGCAGGCTGGACAGAGTCACCGGCTCTATTTTTAGGGTCTGGGGATGTGCAGGGAGCACGACGTGTGCTCTGTGGCATCCCGGGTGGGGGGGGACGCTGACTCAGAGCAGGGCGGAGGGGCTGGGGTGCTGGAAGGGACTGCGGTCCCATGTGCTCTGGTCCCTTTTGGGACAGGGGTGGGCACAACCCCTTCCATCCCTGTGCCCTGGCCAGGGTCGTCAGCATCCATTGAAGCCACCTAAAGGCCCAGATGAGCCAGACGTGGTTTTGCACAACTTCTGGGGGAAGAAGGGCAGGGCAAATGTGCAGCTGGAGGAGCTCAGCTCAAGCACCTTCACTGGCTGAAACAGCAATACCAGGAAGGGCATAGCCCCCTTCCCATGGGAGATGTGAGCTCATCCGTTTCCCCTTCTCTTTTGCCACAGAGCCCAGGAGCTACGTTGAGTCAGTGGCCCGTACAGCCACGACGGGCAGAGGAGGGAGCCTCCCCACCACCCAGCCTGGGAGCCCAGAGGTGCCTGCCAGGAACGGTGCCTTCACCAGCTCCTTCACTGCCCCCAGCCCTGTCTCCACCAGCAGCCCCATTCACAGCGTGGACGGGTAAGGCAGTGGGTGCAGGTCCGGGGGGCTGGTGGGGCCAGGGCTGAACCCTGTGTGGTGCACAGGCTTGCTCCCACTTTGAAATTGCCTTTGCAAGGACCCCTGTCTCCCCATGCAGGGTTTAGGGGTCCTGGCTAACCATGCGGCTCACTGCCCTGAGGACACTAATCTGGGTCACTGGTGGTCGCTGGTGCTGGGCAGCATCTTGCTGGGAACCTGGCCCTTGGGGCAGGAGGAGGGATGGGGTCTGTGCTAACCCCTAGGCCTGGGCTGGGCTGAGCATTGGTGCCTTGTGGTGTGATGGAGCCATTGTCCCTGTCCCATCTTCACCCTGCCCCTGGGATGTCCTGCTCCTGCTCACCTGGCGAGGCAGGCAGGGAGGAACGAACATGCCGTTTTGCTGGGAGAGGAGCTGGAAAAAGGCTCTGTCTCCTAGAAAGTCATATTTTGAGAGGGCATTGAGATGCTTGGGGGACTAAAGCTGCCTCCAGTTGCTTTCACCGTTGTTTCTGAGTAACTGAGCAGCTTGCTGGCACCATGCCTTGGCTTCCCTGTGCACCACTCACGGGAGGGGGCCAGATAGCAGCAGGAATGACGGATGGAGCTGAGCCCTCCTTCTTCTCGTCTCTCTTCAGGGCCTCCCTCCGCAGCTACCCATCGGAGGGCAGCCCCCATGGCATGGTTACACCTCCCCACATCTCGGCTGAGCCTGTTTACCGGTCGCCTGTTGGCTCGCAGATGCCCTCTGCTCACAGCAGCTACCAAAACTCTTCTCCATCTTCCTTTGCAATGGTCCAAAGTGGGGTCCCAGGCTTGGCATACTCCAGCCCTGACTACCCTGATGGCCGAGCCGGCCTCCAGCCGGACACCCAAGCTCAGCAGCAGCCACAGGTCAATGTGGTGGGGGTCCATGTCCTGCCAGGAAGCCCCCGCACCCTTCACCGGACAGTGGCTACCAACACGCCGCCCAGCCCCAGCTTTGGCCGAAGAGCTGTCAACTCCAGTATGAGCGGTGCTCCTGGCAGCCCCGGGCTTAGCAGACACACCGTTGTGGCCCATGGCAACCTGGTGGCCCTGCCGGGGAGCCCCAGCCTGGCCAGGCATCAGGCTGCAGTGGCTGCCCCTCCTGGCAGCCCCCTGTACGGCTACCCCAGCCCGGAGGAGAGGCGCCCAACGCTGTCTCGGCAGAGCAGCTCCTCTGGCTACCAGCCTCCCTCCACACCGTCCTTCCCCGTCTCACCGGCGTACTATCCAGGCACAAGCACGCCACACTCCTCCTCCCCGGACTCGGCCGCCTACCGCCAGGGCAGCCCCACACCTCAGCCTGCGCTGCCCGAAAAGCGGAGGATGTCAGCTGGGGACCGCTCCAATAGCCTGCCCAACTATGCCACCATCAACGGCAAAGCGTCCTCGCCCCTCTCCAGTGGCATGTCCAGCCCCAGTGGTGGGAGCACCGTCGCCTTCTCCCACACCCTGCCAGACTTCTCCAAGTTCTCCATGCCAGGTAAGGGGTGCTGTCAGAAGTGCCTCTGTCCCCCCTGCCCTGCCCAGAGCTCTCCCCTCCTCCTCCTTGCTGGCCGGGGAAGAAGGGGTTGCAGCCATGTCCTGATTTACCCCTTTTGCCCATCTGCAAACCGGCGGCACTGCTGGGGCTTGGGCCATTTCCTGTGCTTTCTGGCAAATCCAAACAGGAAAAACACTGACCCGACATTGCTGGTGTAAACAGCGGCCAGAGTTGTGAACGGGGAGATCAAAGCACCCGGAGGCAGCTTTTCTTTGCCGTGGGGATGTGCTGACCTCCCAGCCCCATTTCCGGCAGGCTTTACCCTGCTGAGACCCTGCTGCGGTGCTGCCTCCTCGTTTCAAATGGTGTGCCGTACCCTGGGTGCTGCTGTGCCTGGAACACCTTTGCCGGCTCCCATTACAGGACACCTCGGTGACGCCAAGATGGGGCCGATAGGACGAAGGGAATAAAGCCGTGGGGCAGCGGTGGCTCCGGCTGCCGGGCCAGTTTCATTGCTGAGCAGGCAGCCCTTTGTGAGCGTGCTGGTGCCCGCCCAGGCCCTGTGACTTGCTGTGGCTGGGGACCTTTCCCAGCTGGGAAGTGCAAACAATTAAAAACCGTAATAATTAGCAACTGGACTGTGGAGGGGAGCGAGCCCCCCCCCAAAGGTGACCATATTGCAGAGGCCTCGTAACACATCTCCAGCAGAGATGCTATGCGGCCAGCCAGGCGTTTGCTTGGTTGTTTTTAGACAGCAGGTGGTTGGAAACATTGCCCAAGCAAAGTGGTGGCATCACAGCCAGAGGACTGGCTCCCACTGGGGCCGTACCACTGATGGGCACTGAGCAAGGAAGGGCAGGACTGGGGCTGGGGGCTGTGTTTCTGAGGGTAGGTTGGCCAGTCCAGTTCCTCTGCATGCAGCAAGGATAAGGGAAGGAAATTGTTTTTATGATGGACAAGCCAAATCTTGAATATTAGAGAGCAGCAAAGATCGTCTGAAGTCATGAGATCTCCCCACCACCCCATGACATATCTCTTTCCTCTGACAGCTTTCATTTCACCTGGCCAGCTCCCTTTTAAATGCTGAATTCCCATTTTGTCTCTGCCTGTGTAGCAAGGAGGCTTATCCCACTCAGACCCCTTTGAGGGCCCTTGAGTCTGGGTTTAGCTTTAGATGCCCAGCAGCCCCTGGGTATGGAGAACTGGGTTGAGGTTAAGGCAATGTGTTGGGGCTGAGAAGATGTGGAGGTTTTAATGCTTTAGCTGGATTTGCTAAAAATTCATGTGGAGTTTTAGATACAGCATCTTTTAACTTTTTTCTTGTCTTCTTTCTTCCTTGCAGACATCAGCCCCGAGACTCGTGCCAACGTCAAGTTTGTGCAGGACACTTCCAAGTACTGGTACAAACCAGACATCTCCAGAGAGCAGGGTGAGTAGATGGCATAGGGAGAAGGATATGGTCAAGTGAGCCAGGGTCAGGAGTTGGGGTGTATCTGGGATCACAGGTATTAGCCAGGATTTCCCTTAAGGGCTGGACTAGGAGTGAAGATGGATTGTGGATGCTCAGACCATGGCAGAGGGGGATTGAAGCCCAGCTCAGCTGCAGGCTTGCATAATATGGGCTCCCCGAACTTTTCTTGGTGGAGGAACACTGGTCCCCACAGCATGCAGTGGATTTATGCAGTTTGGAGTGCAAAGCACCCAGATTTTGAGTTGGAAAAGCTCAGAGGTCAGAAAAGGCAGGGTGCAGGTTGCCTTCAGGGCCAAGGTCCCAGCATTTGCCCCCTGGCCCCTACCTGCTCTCCAGTGCTCGGTTGCTCAGAGCTGGGCTGGGTGGAAATGGATGCTCTGAGATGTCCGTGCAAGGGCAGTGGAGGTACAGGGGAAGATGAGCCCCTGTCTGGCTGCAGACCCATTCAGGAGCCTCATCCAGATGTGCAGGGGGGATGGTAACATCATGGCGTCCAGCTGTGAGGCTGCAGAGTTGGGGTGCCCCATCCCAACCCACACCTGCTGGTTTTGGAAGGCCTGTTGGCTCTCACTGTGCCAGCTCTGAGGTCTGCCATTCTCTCCTGCAGCCATTGCACTGCTGAAGGACAGGGAGCCAGGAGCTTTCATCATCCGAGACAGCCACTCCTTCCGGGGAGCCTATGGCCTCGCCATGAAAGTAGCTTCTCCACCTCCCACGGTTGTGCAGCAGAACAAGAAAGGTATTGTGCGCTCTTCTCCGTCCCACGCTGAGATACTTTCTATCATTCAGCTGAGACAAGCGGGCAGCCAGATCTGCTGAGCCAGTTGTGCCCTTGGGCGTGTGCTGATATGGCAGGATCCCTCCCTCCCAGGCCACCGGGAAGCACTGGACACCCTCTGCCCTGAGCTGTGGAGGGCTCAGGGGCATCCGCATCTTGGGCTTTGGCATGGTGAAATAGGCACAGCCTCCCTGGCCTGCCAACACCATGGGAGAGTCTGGCTTGGGGTCAATGCTGTGCAAAAGGCCGGATTCAAGGAGTGTGTGTGGAGTGGCAGGGACCCCTCCCTCAAGCTGGAACACTGGTTTCCACGAGGGACTGCAGAATGGGAGGAGGAGTGGGGTGGCTCTGATGTGAGAACATCCTGTCTCTTACCAGGAGATATCACCAATGAGCTGGTGAGGCACTTCCTCATCGAGACCAGCCCACGGGGTGTGAAACTAAAAGGATGCCCCAACGAGCCCAATTTTGGTGAGTGCCCCAGCGTGCTTCCTGCCTGTGGGGTTGGGTTGGGAGAGCCTTGCTTTGCTATCAAAGCAGTCTATCTGGAAGAGCCCCCCATGTCTGTTTCTCCCTCTTGTCCCTGCATAACTGAGTCCTGTGGGCATTTGGAGCCTCTGGGGTCATGAACACTCAGGAGTGCACACAAATGTGTGTGTGCACAGATATGAGCCTGCCTTCATTGTTCCTAAGGTAGCCCTGGCATCTCTGCCCCTCCCTGAGCCCTCTGTTGGCACAGTGGTTTCAGCAAGAGGAAATGCTATGTGTGGCATTAGGACCACAGTGAAGAAACCCACCAAAAAGCGTGTTACCATCCACCTGGAGCAACAATGACCTTATGCTAGGGAAACCCATGTCCCCAGACCTGTGCTGACCGTTTCCCCTCTCCCCCCAGGCTGCCTCTCGGCTCTGGTGTACCAGCACTCCATCATGCCCTTGGCCCTGCCCTGCAAGCTGGTCATTCCTGACCGAGGTAAGAGCCAGGGCCAGAAGGGCGTGCATGTGCCCCCACAGCCTGCCCAGGACAGGGTAGGCTTCCAAGCAGGGAGCAGCAATAACACCTCGTCTCTTCTAGATCCCATGGAGGAAAAGAAAGACACTGTGTCAGCCACCAACTCGGCCACAGACCTTCTCAAACAGGGTGCGGGTGAGTAGAGAGGGGCTACTGTGGGGTGAATGTAGCCCAGAGTGGTGGCTGACCCTACGCCTGCTGTCTCCTTCTCCAGCCTGCAATGTCCTCTTCATCAATTCGGTGGAGATGGAGTCACTGACGGGCCCCCAGGCCATTGCGAAAGCTGTTGCTGAGACACTGGTGGCTGACCCCACGCCCACCGCTACCGTCGTCCACTTCAAAGTCTCTGCACAAGGCATCACTTTAACCGACAACCAGAGGAAGTAAGAGCCCCCATGGCCACATACCCCTGTCCCCACAGCCAATGGGGCAGTGATCCAGGGACCATGCTGACAAAGGACATTCCTGGGGTGGCATAAGCCTGGTCATGGGCAGGGTTGGGCTTTGTCCTTGGCTCCTGGAGCATCCTAGGGAAGACCTATGGGAGTGTCCTCTATGCTGGTGGGGCTGGGCTGTGATGGGGCAGAGGTGGGGGCTCCTTGGCTCTGACACTCCCTGCCTTGTGTTTCAGATTGTTCTTCCGACGACACTACCCCCTCAACACTGTCACCTTCTGTGACCTGGACCCCCAGGAACGAAAGTGAGTGCCCTAACCCCAGGGAAGCACATCCCCTGCCCCTTTCCCTCCCCTAGGCTCCTGGGCTGGTTGGAGCAGGGTCTTTGCTTGCTCTATCCCTCTTGCTCCTGCAGAGGACAGGGATGGAGAGTCTCCTTGGATACTGTGGGGCAACACCAGCTTCTCCTGGTGACTTCCTGGTGTCTCCAAGCATCTTAATGCTGGGGGAGAAGCACATCAGGTTTTTTTCCATAGGCCAAGCCTGTGCAAAGCCAGGCTAGCCCTCCAGTGTTGGTGTGGTGGCCCCTATCATGGTCCTGTCTCTCTGTGGGGTGCAGGAGGCACCATCCCTCACACCTCCTCTTCTCATTGCAGGTGGTCTAAAACTGATGGCAGTGGCCCAGCCAAGTAAGTACTTTCTGTGCTTGATTCTGCTTAGCTGCTGTCAGGGTGGCTCCTGCTTGTGTTTGAGCATTGGCTGGGAGATGCCCCATGCAAGGCAGTGTGAGATGGGCTCAGCTCCTTGCTGCAGGAACATTTCACCTAAGCATGAGACCATGGTCCTGGGGACTCAGGAAGCCTTTCATTCCTGGTCAGAGCAGGTATGGCCTTTGCTGAACCGGTCTTACTGGAAACTCCCCCAGTGGAGTCAGTGGGAGCCAGGCCATGGAGCCGAGCTGGGGGTTATGCTGATGGCATCTGAGCCACCAGCCGGCTCTTCCCGTTCCTCCTCTCCTCTCCGTCCTGACCCATGGGAGCACAGAGCTGCCAGCTGAGCCCATTTTCAGGGGCCAATTCCCACTAATTTTAGCCATTGTGTTAGCAAAGGGGTTTTTATTAGGATGTCCAGCTGCTGGGATATTTCTCCTCTCCAATTAGAAATGCCACGGCCTGGGCCTGTCTCACATTCTGTTCCCCCGTATTTATAACTTGAGTTTGCATGGTCTAATTAAAAAAAAAAAAAAAAGGGACATTTTATTTGTCAGGGGAGAGACAGACAGAAATAACCACATGGTCTCACCCAGCTCCCTGTGTCCCCACATGGCCTTCCTGTCATACAGGGTCTCCCCCAATGGCCAGCTCATCACACCTCTGTGGTTTCAAGAGTAACCACCCAAACCAAGACAATGCTGTGGTCATCTGGAAGGTCCCTTCTTGGGGATGGTCTAGGGGAGAGTGGCAGGGATGGTCAGAGCAAGGGGGATTTGGGCAAGAGGTGATGGTAAAGCAGTGCTGGTCTTCAAAGAAACTGCAGCAAAGGGAAGAATAGATGGGTCTGTATGCAGGGTAATTTGGGATGTCTCCCTCTGTGTTGCTTGAGGTGGATGTTAAAGAGGGGAAGGTGGACAAGACCATGCTGAAAGAGGGTGGTGATGTTCCCTGGCTCAGCAATGCTGGCAAACCTCGCTGAGCTTCTTGCATTCTCCCCATCCAGGCTCTTTGGCTTTGTGGCCAGGAAGCAAGGGAGCACCACAGACAACATCTGCCACCTCTTTGCCGAGCTGGACCCGGACCAGCCGGCTGCAGCCATCGTCAACTTTGTCTCCAGGGTCATGCTTGGCTCTGGCCAGAAAAGATGAGCCGGTGCTTGCGGGTGATTCTTGAATTTTGGAGAAGGACTTGGAGCTGATCCGAGAAGGAGCGTGAGGAAGTGCATTGTGGGAGAGGGAAGTGAATTGGGGGGGAAAAGGGTTGGAATTTTGGAGGAAAACAGCAAACAAACAAACAAACAAACCCAGCAAAACCCCTAAAAACTCAACACAAGCCAAACACACACATAGAGGAACCAAATCACGCACCTATATAAGAGCCACAAAGTCATGCAGGATGCATGTCCTGGCGCGGGGAAGGTGACCAAAGTGAAGGCGGCAGTGAGAGGTGTGTTCCCAGCTTTCAGCATTACAGTCCCGAGTGGTGACACCCACTCAGGACCCAATGTGGGACCATGACTGGTGTTTTCTATCTGGGAAAAAAAGAGACAACTGGCAAAACCCATGGAAGAAGCTCCATCCCAGCAGCTCCATTGGTGAATGTCTGCTGCATGTTTGAAACAACCTGTAGGAGATAATATGGGCTGGGTCTGTGGGACACTGGAGGAGAAGCCCTTGGAAACCTTCCCTTGCCTGGCTGCAGTGGAGGGTCCTCATGGCTCCCGTGCTTCTCCCAAAACCTGGCAACCGCCTGGCAACTTGCTGGGGGCAGGGCGGGGGCTTGGGCCCGAGCCCTCCTGTCCCTGGGGAGATTGGCTGTGGGCTGACCTCTGTTGCTGACCCCTCTTGCTGACCCAGAGCCCAGCACCGGTCACAGGTGAGCCACTGTGAGTCCACTTGGAGAGGTGGGTCATGGCATTTCCCCACCTCCCCAGGGGTGTTTGTGCCCCCCAGCCCATGGGGAGGTGTGGAGGTCTCCTGCTGCCCCATGCCTGGGGAAGGCAGTTGCTCCCTGGGAACCTCCTGGGAGGATGCAGAAAGTCACATCCTCTCCCACCTTCCCCTTTTCCCTCCCATCACTAGTCCTCTTTGGCAATTTTCTCCTGCAGCCTGTCACATGTTCTCTTAACACAAAAAACAAAACAAAAAGGAAAGAAAAACATTGTAGTAATAATAATTATAATAATAGCGGATGCTGGCACAGATGGGTTCCCTGTGCAAAGCAGTGAACCCGTGGCTACCCCGTCTCGCTCTTTGGAGACATGCAAGCGGTTTTTAAATTGCATGGACGTTCAAGTTGCACGAAAGGCGAATGACTACAAGTAACTCAGGCGCTTTTTTTCTCCTTTTATTTTGGAGGCCAGGTTAAAAAACGGAAAAGGAAGAAAATTAAAAAAAGAAAAAAAAGGAAAGGATTTGCAGTTGCTGGGCAGCTTTGGCTCAGTGGGGAGGTAGCAGGTCCTCCGAGAGCCACACTGCTCGGCAAGCATGTACCCCCAAAACTGGCTGGCTGGAGACTCGTGCCCCCTGAATGCACCATAGTTTTGCAGTGGCTTTGGTGGCATTGGCTTTTCCCTTTGCTCTGGGAGGTGAGGAGGGCCAGCCAGGGGGTGAGAGGGGCGAAGGGCCCCTGTGCCGCTGTGTCGGGGGGTGATTGTGGTTGAGGGGCAGCGGGCAGAATTCCCAGCCCTGCAGTGCCGGGGGGGAGCAGAGGATGTTTCGGTCACGTGCAGGTTTGGGGTGGGGGCAACGGTCATTGCTGAGCCCTCTGCTGCAAATGTCCACCTGAGAGCCTTTTGGGAGAAGTTTTCAGTGCAAAGTGGCCCAGGTGATAGTTCGTTGGGGGGCAGAAATTAGAAACATAGCACTGCAGCTCTCCCTGAAATCTTGCCTCCTTGGACCACCTTTGCCTTGATAGCTATAATATATATACGAGCTATATTGACAAAATATTGTAAGCTAATGAAATTTTAATGAGGAAAAAAAGGTTGAATTTACACTCTGAAAATATTTATTTTTGCCATATCGCTTTCCGTGCATCATATCTCCCCCGTTATATCTGCCCCACCCCCCACACCCCCCTTCCCCTGCCCTGGGGAAACACCTGCACGTTAAAAAAAATCCAGAGCAAGGAAAAATATGGATGGGGGAAGAGGCACGGGAGTCCCCCCATGTAGGAGTGGCATGCGTGTGACCGGTGTGCGTGTGTGTGTGTGTGTGTGTGTGCGCGCGCGTGTGCGTGGGGGAGCGAGCAGCACGGTGCCCGGCGGGGGCTGGCATGGCTGGAGGCTGAACTGATGTACTGAAGCGAGCGTGAAAGGATGCGTAGCGAGGAGTTGGTTGTGAGACAGTGATGGGACGGGGGGCTCTGGAGGGGCTTTTCCCCCTCCCCAGCTCCCTGGCCGCATGGATGTGGAGACCTTTTCATTTCTGATGTTTCCAAAAAAAATGATTCCCTCCTTCTGTGAAATTCAAGCGAGATGAGAGACGATCTCACCTGTAATCTCCTCACCCTGCCGTTCACCGATTAGAGAAAACACTGTGTTTATAGATATATAAAGATATATTTTTGAAAGCCTCTATTTTTCAGACTCAGTTTTCTCACTGCTAAGAAATGAGATGATAATAATGTAATTTTATTTTAATCTGCTGCCTCGGAAAACGGTGCTTGAAACTCCCATTCCTCTTTTTTTCTCCCCATACAAACAAAGCAGATCTAAGCACCCCAGAGATGTCATGTAGAAGCTGATCCCAGCAGATACCTGCTGATCACGCCTGCTTTGGGCCCTGAGCTGCTCACAGCTTCCCCACTAACCTACTAGCTGAAGATTTAGACCGTATCCAAATCTCAAACACTAACAAATTTGTCCGATGATTATGTTATTTTTTTAACACAGAGCTAATCACCTACCAATGATGTAGCCAGGTGTTTATCAGCTCCCTTGAAAGGCACTTTTTTTTTTTCCTTTTATCTCCTTTTTTAAAGTTACATTTTTAGGTGTAACTACCCTTTCTGTCCCCAGGAGAGACTGTCAGTCATGTTAAGGATCACCCAGCTCCTGGGGCTGGAGGGGACCTAATGTTGATATTTTTTCCTTGCCAAAGGGACAGAAAAGACTCTTTGGTTTTTTTCTTTGGTTTTTAAATGCAGTCATGGTATTTGAGATTCGAGCTTGTGCGAGTTAAGCCCAGCATATGTTTCATTGTAATCACACTGCCATTGTCAGCAGCTGGATGGTATCTCTCTCTCACACGAACACACACACACAAACACATCCCTCCTTCCTTGCACAAAGAACTGCATATATTCTTGCCAAAGATATCCTTAGAAACGCACTTTTCCCCACATATATATAAATATATATATATTTTTTTTGCGTGTGTAAATTTATTGTATGTGCCCTTTTTTGTGTCGGTTTGTTCTTTGGAGAAGCCCCTTCCCACCTGTCCTCCCTTTGCTGTCGATGTTGCTGTCTGTTGGGAAATGCTCTGCGGGGGGTCATTTGCTGCCTGTCCTAAACTGTAGTGCCTGCAATGTGCAAAATGTGGGGTTCCCGATCAACAGGGCTGCCTCTGGCTCTACCCCCCAGGGAGGTGTTCTGGGGGAATGATCCTTGTCATCATCTGCGGATGGGATGCAACCATCTCACGGTCTTTGTCAGCTGCCCCATCGCCATTGGAGATGGGGGCTCATGGGTTTAAGCAGATAAATTGAGTAAAGTTTGGGGTTGCTCTGGATGCAATATTTGCTGGCTGCCCCCGGTCTAACCACACATAGAAAACAAACCAGGTAGGGAGAAAAACCCAACCCAACCTCTGGGCATTGATTTTCCAGTGAGTTCAACTCCCTGAACCAAAGCACAAAGTAAATCCCCACCCAGCAGGTCGGGCGGGTAAAGAAACCAGTTGCCCCAAAAACCCCAGACAGCAGCATCTACAAAAGGCAACCCTTCCCGTTGGAGCAGGCAGGAGGATCAGACAGCAAAGGAGCCCGCAGGGGCTTGTTTCATTTTGTTCGTTTGTTTTGCGAATTGCGAGGTTGGTTTGGGGTTACCAATTTTTTTTTTCTTTTCCTTAAAAAGGAGAAAAAAAAAAAAAGAAAAAGCAACCTGACGTTTCTGTTGGCGGATCCTGTGCCGCTGTGTTATACGTGGGTTTTTCTTTTGTTGGTTTGTCTTTGTTACTTTGGGAACGTTACAGATTTATTTGCTAATCAGTGTTAATGAACAGTTTCAAACTTTTAGACTTGCCCATTTTTGTGTATTTATATAGATGGAAAAAAAATACGTTATATTTTGTATTTTTGTGCCCATAATGTTGTTGCACGTGTAAGGATGACTTTGGTCGCACCATGTCCATGTGTGAATGTGACTCCGCTGTTGTCTTCCCGTTGTACAGATGTCGGATTCTTTGCAGTTCATTGTATGGCTTTATAAAATGGTAATAACAACAAAAAAAAATCAGTTATATAAAATATACTGTTGCTTGGAATGCCAGCTTGGTGTCTGGATTGCTGGAAATATATCTCGAAATTTAAGGGAGCGCAGGAATAAATGCTCTGTTCTTTTTGCACAGGGTGAAAAAAACCAAGCCTAAAACCTGGCGGGTGCTGTGTTTTCTCCGGGCTGTCGTTCCCCCTGTTCCTCGATGGCAGATTGGGGCCCCTGGACAGATGCCGGGTGGTGGGCGTGGGAAGAAGGAGGGTTTGTGCTGCTGCTTGTCAGCCTCCAGCCGCGGCTTGTGTTCACCAGATGCTCACTAACCAGACAGCCCCAAAACTTTCTACAGGGCTCCAGCTCCAGCTTGGGCTTTTGTTTACCAGGAGGGTTCTCTCTGGTTTGCCCCGCAGGCACTGGGTACGCTTCAAATACTGCTGCTTTCTCCCAAGTTGCCTTCAGGTGCTGTCTGTCTAGCCCCACACATCCCCTTTCAGTCCATCTCCCACAGGGGAGCAGGATGGGATGATGCTGGTACAGGGTCTTTCGCCTTTGCCGAGGTCTGCTCCTGTTAAATCCTGCTCTCTGCTCCTTTTGGAGCCATACTGCTACCCCATGCCTGGCAAAACTCTCCCAAAACTTTCAGGCCTGGCTTTCGAGATCTCACAGAGCAATTCCCAGCATCTGTCAGAGCCCTCAGCCCCCGGCTCTCTGGCTCTGCTCCTTCCCCTCCTTGCTGAGTTGGTGGCCAAGACCCGGCCCCCGGGATGGATTGAGTTTAATTATACAAGAAATATCAGCCAGAGCAGCGGCAGTTTCTCTGGCGCCAGTGCTGCTGCGGCTCGGAGGCTCAGAGCTTCTCCCGGGAGCCGGCAGCACTAAAAATACCTCCTGCCTTTTTCTAAAATAGCTGCAGGGCGAGGGGCGGATTGAGGGGGCTGCTTGCACAGGGACCCCATGCTGTGGTGCTTGTGCTGGGAGGTGAAGGCAAGAGCAGTAAAAAAAGAAAGGGGAGGAGATGGGATGGTTTCTGGCCCCCCAGAAATAGCTGTGGGGCTGTGGGTGAGCATCCAAGTGACCTCCGAGCCAGGCTGCACCACAGGACCTCGGGAGGTACCTGGCATCTGCCAGCCTTGGCCTTGGCTGTCCCCTGTCTATCTGCTGGCAAGACAGGACCTGCAGCCTTCCTCTCCCTATCTGACACAGTGGGGATGGTATTTTCTTGCCATCTCCTTTTGGTTTTGTTTCTTCCCTGATTCCTGCTGGAATCGATGCCCCAGGAGCTGGCACCAGCCACCTGCCTGTTCCTGGTGCTCCTGCCCGGCTGGGACAGCTGCTGCTGGGTGACCCCTGGGCAGGAAGGAGAGGCGGCAAGCACCTGGTGAGGTGGCATGGACAGCCATAAACTGCCGTGCATTACCACACCCCCCTGGCCCCTTTTCTGCAGTTAATTCCCCATTTCCTTTCCAAAATTCCTTGGGAGCTTCTGGTTTGTGTTTTTTCTCAACAAGTCCTTATCTGCCACCCGCTTCCCCTCGCTGGCTTTCACAGCACAGGCTTTTCAGGGTCTCCCTCTTTGCAGCTTGCTGCTGTCTCCAGGCCAGGCTGGTGGCTGTGGTGTGACCATCAGGAAAGGCAAGTCTCACCAGCTCCATGCCAGGAAACCTTGCCCCCTTTGCATCTCCCCGTGTCTATCAAGCCCCCACCTTCACGTTCCCAAATGAGCATTTCTTTTTTCTAATTTAAGCCCCTGTTCTGGGGACTCTGGGCCATGCAGTGAGTGTTTCTTGTGGGGCTGTGGAAGGCAGCCAAGTTTCTTGCTCCTCTCTGCATCCTGCTCCAGGAGAAAAGGGTAGGCACCTCTTGGACAGACAGGAAACCCTGGGTTGGGGTCAGGCCACCGTGCCTTCACCATGGGCAAATATTCCTAGCTGATTCCGTTGCAAATGTGGTCAGACTTGGAGCAACCTTTATTTAACAGATTTTAAAGCCTAGGCCCCAGGATTCACAGGCTAATTGGGTTGTGGGGTGCTGTTGGCAGAGAGAAGCTAGCTGCAAAGCCATGCTCTCAGTCCAGGGGGGAGTCCCAGCAAGGAGGGGTGCTCCTGGGGAGAAACCCTGGGGGTAGGGCGTTGGTCTGTCCATTCCCATGAGGCATGGGGCAGTTTCATCTTCCTTCACTTTTACTCTTTCCCAGGTTTCTCAGTGGTGCTGGGGGCCCCTCAGAAGTGTCCCCAAGGGTCAGAAACCTGGCTTTTTCTGAGCATTATGTCTGGGCAAAGGCCAGGAGCCAGCCAGCCAACCTCCCCAGGGTGGGAAGGGTGGAGCAGACCTGATGTGGGCAAAAGGCACCCTGGGTCTGGGATGACCTGTGCTCACATCTGCACCCTGTTCAGCAAACAGTGTCCTTGTCCCCTGACCTGCTGCAACCACTGATGTCAAACCACCCCAGCCATGTCCTCCCTGTCAGTCTGAACCTGCATTTGCCCTGTCCACGCACAAGGAAGGGACTTGTCCACATGGAGCTGGGCCTGACTGATGCTTCATCGCTGCCTGCCAAACACCTGCATCCCATTTCCTAGACCAGTTCAGGCACTGCAGTGTTTTGGGCAGGATGGATTTGGACCTGAAGAGAAAAACAGTCCCTGAGTGTTGAAGTCACTTAAGCATGCTAGAAGGTTTGAGCAATGCTCCTCTCTGAGGAGGTGGGTGCACTGGGCAGAGTGCTGCCTGCCACGCACACATGCACCCCTGTGCAATGCTCCACACATGGATGAACGTGGGCACGCACACGAGCTTGCTCAGGGGGCTTTGCACATGGGAATGGCAGCACCTCTCTGCAGGCTGCAAACCCCACTGTGGTGTCTGGGATGTTGCTGCTGAATTACTGCATCCCTGAGGTGCTCGGCCACTGTGTGTGATGGTGACATCCCAATCCATTAGTGGTGGGGCAAGGGCCCCTTGCCCAAGTGCCTGGGGCTCCTATTGACACACAGGCTGGGGCTGGACAGCATCAAAGCAGGAGCTTTAGAGGTAGAAAAGAAGGGTCAGCCAGCTTCCCTTGCCTCAGCAGCCAACTTGGATCTCTCTCTGTTCCCTAGGCCAGTCCCTCAGCCCTTTCCTGGAGGGGACCAGGGCAGCTGTAGGGGACACAATGTGTGAGTGCTGCTATCCAACCCAGCAGGGCCTGGGGAAATCCATCATAGGGCTGGTGATAAGAAAAGCCATCCCAGAAATGGCTTTAGGGACCTCATTATCATGCCAGGGGGATGTTACTGCTTGGAGAGGGGCATCAACATGCAGCCTGTGGTGCAGGAGTTACCCACTCTCCATGGCTGTGGTGGACAGGAAAAGGCAACAGAAAGGGATTCGGGTTAAATATTGAATAAAAAGGGACAATGTGACACTCTGGAATGGTTTACCTGGAGAGGAAGTGGAGTCAAAACGCTGGAGGTGTCTGAGGGCAGGGAGGAGAGGGGCTGGTCTAGTCCTTCATGGCAGAGTGATCTTTAGGAGGTCTGGTCTGTCCCTTGGAGAAGGGCAGTGCGTAGGACTGGGCTGTCCTTCTGCCTTGTGAGGTTCTGGCTCCATCTACAGGGATGTGCCTTCAAGTGATGGAGGCCTTGGACTGACGCATGCCCAAAGCAGTCTGGGCAGGGTGTGATGTCTCCTTGCCTGCAGCCAGCTTCTCCTGCGGTTCCTTTCCTGCAGTGCACCTCCAAGTTGTGCTCCTGCTGCTCTGCGATGGATGGACAAGCTCAGATGCAGCTAGATTTGTACACCCCTGAGATAAAGGAGCTGGAAGCTTGTCGGGTGGCTGCAGAGCTGGGGTGCAGTAAGAGCACCCTGAGCTGGGCGCAGAGTGCTCCCAGCACTGCTGGTCCCAGACTTGCATGCTCCGCACAGCCTCTGCCAGACCCTTTGGGTGCAGCCCAAAGATGTCCCTGTGCAGGCCTGCAGTGCCAGTGACTCTTTCCACCCCACAGCAGTACCACGCAGTCTTGTCTCCCATGGAACTGTGTAGTACAAACAAATCAGGCAGGCAGCCTAATTCAAAAGCTCAGGTGAGTAAAAGCAGCATTAGCTAGGTCTGTTCTCCCTAGTTAGCTGATGCTCACCATGTCACCATCCTTCCTTGGATGTCCCTTACACCAGCAGTTTTATACAGGCATGAAGTAGTGACAAGTAAGACTCCAGACTGTCCCAGCATGCTACAGCCAGGCTAAAGAAAGCAATATGGATTGAAGGGATGTGAAGCACCTTGTTCACAATGTTTCTGTCCCAGCCAAGGACAAGGGAGTTCTTTTAACATGCTCAGTGGTCCTTCATTTCCCACCTCCTTCATGCTCTGCCTTGTGTCTGCTTCAAACTACACTGATGGCCTCCATCTGGCTGTACCCATGTGTCCTAGTGGTGGGATAACCTGAGTGGAACTGTCCTCTGCCTCCTCATGTCTTGATGGTCTCAGGGTGACTCACACCCTCCTCCTACCTCTTGGCTGTCACCCCACATTTGTACTGTCCCATTCCTTGCACCCCTCATTCTTACACGGGGCTCAGGCAGTTAACCTCCTGTCAAAACCAAGCCTTCCCCACAAGTCACCTGGGGCTCAGGGCAGCAATATATCCTGACAGCAACTAGTCCCAGCAGAAAATTCCCAGACAATGGCAGGGAAAAGAGTGTTTGGCCCCAAAATGGGGGGTCTTCCTTTTGGACTCCAGGGTCCCTCCTCTCCATGTCTCTGCCAGACTGACGGCACAGAGGGATGTGTCTCTGTACTGGTGACACCATGACAGCTGTGTGGCCTTAGCATGTAGCATCTTTCTGGTGGTGGTGATAGTGGTCCTGCTCTGAGCTTTCCTGCCTGAGTCAGGGCAACATACATGTGCAGTTTGTAATGGTGCCAGACAGCTGGGGGAGTCCTCTGAGAGGGCAGGTGTGAGACACACGTAAGTATGCTCACATGTGTTAGTATTCACAACAGGACAGAAATACCCTTCTACCCTTCTGATCTCTTTTCTCTCATCCCTCCTAACCCCAAGTTCCAGTGCTATCTGCTATGTGTTCCCTGCTTTCTCCTCAAAATAAATAAATAAATAAAAGAAATAAAATAAAAGAAAGAAAGAAAGAAAGAGAAAGAACAAGCATGGGGGAGGAATGAAATATTTGCAAGCTCATTGTTTTAAGCCTCCAACAACTGGATAAAACAAGCCACCAGTGAACAGCTTCTCGTGACTGTGCACAGCATCCTTGCCAGAAGAGCTGGGCTCTAATGAAAACAGCATGTGGGAGGGGAGGTTGTGTTGAATCAAAGCAGAGTACAGCAGCGACCTCAGCCCTGATGTAGCGGAGTTCTGCTGGGATGCACTGCAGTCACTCAAGAGGACTGGGGAAGAGAGGAGAAGAGCAGTTTATTGCTGAAGCACCTTGTTGTCTTGGCTGTCTGTGGGATGGTTAGTGTGAGAGCAATCTGTCTTAACAGGAGGTGCTTAGCAAAAGCCTTTGTCTTTACCAAGATCTCAGTTTTTCCAGTGCTGCTGGGTATCTTTGCTGAGTTACCCCTGCCTCTTCTTCCAGGAGAGCAGGGGGAAAACACCCACCAGCATCAGAGTAATCTCGAAAGGCTTCTGCTCATGTGGACTCCCTCTCTGGGCTGGGATTTCACAAGTATGCTAGGCTGAGAAGATCAAAAACAAGGAAGAAAGCCTGGGTGTGGTGGGAGAAAATGGTTATGGTGACTCAGGATATAGTCTTCTCCCTTTGAGAAAGCTTGTATTGAGCCAGTATGCCAAGACAGCATGAAGGGACCCTGTCTGGTCCCTCTAGAATTTTACTGTAGTATTTGTATAATCCCTGGGAGATCACTCCATGATTTATATTTATGGAGCAGTTTCCAAAATACCGCAGGTTTGCCAACCTCTGGCTTCTCATGAGTGTTCAGGGCCCTTGGACTTCTATGGCCATGATTACCTCAGCTGAAATCTCGTCTTCCGCTTATACTGGAAAGTCAAGTTCATTCCCACCAGCTTTGCCTTGTGCTCCTTGGTTCCCCATGGATCCCTTGCTGTCACTCAGGGCAGGAGGAAAAAAGGGGGTTCCTGCACACAATTTGTTGAATGCTGTGTTCAGAGACCTTTTCATGTGTGTCTCCAGCCCTTGTTTCTGGCACTTCAGGAAAAACAGTCCTCTTGCTCCTCATCTGAGGAGGTGTCACTCAGGGGCCACTGGGACCCTCCACAGCTGAGAGGAGAGACTGCATGTGGAGGCAGCGATCTCCCTGGGAGCACCGGAAAGGTTTGTAGGACATGCCTGGATGCCTGGGACATGTGGAGCAGCCAAGCTGACATTTTGGCAGAGTGCCACTCAGTAAGACATGAGGAGAAGCAGGAACCCGTGCCAAGGTCCTATTTTAAAGCAGACCCCCTTGAACTCTTTGATATGGATATCACTGGAGATAGGGTTTCGCACGTCTTTATAGCTCACACTTCCACGTGAGAGAAACCTCAGCCTTGTTCAGGCCGGCTGCTAGCTGCCTCAGCTTGCTGGGTTGCAAGCGATGGCTGTCCCTCACTACCAAGTGTCCCCATCTCCAGCCTCAGCCCCACTCAGAGGGAGATCCTGAATACCTTCCAGCAAGGAGAAAGCGCTTGGCTGTGAGCTTTCTCAGGGCTTTGGTGCTTATTCCTGGCTTTCTTCCTCTTCACACCACTGGGAAATAGGGAGACACCCCCTCCTTAGGGACTGCATGAGAGAAACAAAAATGATGGTGTAGAGCATGGGGCATGAGCCCAGGGACCCTAACCATAGTACATCTTGCCTCACAAGCCCCCTCCGAGGTCAGAATCCTGCTGTCCCACCTCTGCTTTCTCCCTCAACCTCGTTTTGACCAAACGTCCCCTCAGAGCCACCAGCCCTTGGGGAATATCTCTGGTGGTGAGGCTGAAGGGTTTGGTAATGCAAGTCCCAAGGCAATCTGAGTTCTTGCGGCTGCTCTCCTCTGGCCCCCCCAGATGCTCTACCACCTGTTTTTTCCCTTCTTGGTTTCTCTAGTTATGTGGGACCTTTTATCATCCAGGGCAGAAACCCATGCACATGTGAGATACTCTGCTCTGGTTGTAGGCTCCCTCCCTGCCTGCGAGTCTTGTTACTAGCACCGTGGGCTCACACCACTAGAGGTCGGCCGGTCCCTACCGATGTGACTGTTGAAAGCAGAAGGGAGCAGCAGGCCAAAGATGACTTCAAACAGCTTGCATGCTGGAGCCTTGTGTGTGTGTGTATGTGACAGACACTTCCTTTTGTATTGACATTTCTCCCGGCCCCGGGCCAGCTTTCCAGGCTTGGTGCTGCTCCTCTTATAGATCAGTGTATTTGACACGCTAGAAAATATTCAGGTCTTTAAGGGCAGGGGAGTGCTGGAATAGACAGAGTGCCAGCTTTTCCTGGAAAAAAAAAAAAAATTCAAGCAGGCAGCTGGTGCACACAGAGCTCTGGCAGCCTCAGAGCCAGCCCCAGCCATTGGAATGGTGAAGAGAGCCTCATGGAGAGGGGTCTCAGCACTGGTTGCACTTCCCCATTGCTCAGTGACCTGCAGGAACTCAGGACCTGGTCATGCCCTCAGGACCTTTCACTGAGCATGAAACCCTTATAACCACCAGGTCTGGGTCCCATCCCCGCCAGTGCAATTAGGATTAGGATTTCATAGCAGGGGAACAGCCAGGGACTTTAACAAAGACCCAGCTCCTCCTTTGCACAGTTCTGTCCATCTATAGAGCAAGGGAAGAGGTTGGCCTGGTGTACTGGAGAAGGGAGGTTACAATTAAACTGCATGTATTATTTGGAGTTCTTCTTCAGTTCAGCAGAAGTGTGAACGTCAAGTGACAGGTTTGTTGTGAATGATGCATTAACTGGATAATGAAGTGCAGGAGTTTTGGTACATCAGCCACTCCCCCTGAAAACACCTTTCGTGCAGCCCTCCTGTCTGGCTGGCTCATGGGACCCAGGTCTTCTTGTTCGTGCTTTATTCAAATAACATGTGAGACAGGCCCAACACAGCTGCATTGCTCTGTGAGAGCCAGAGATTAAAGTACACTGAGGCAGAAAACACCAGCAATACTGCAAGCAGCTTCTTGAGCCAGGACCCAGCCACCTTCCAAGCTGGTCGGATATAGGATACTGCTATAGGCAGCCCAGAGCCACACTGCTTTGCTTACATAGACACCATAACAATCTTTCTCACCAGTTTTTAAAATTCAAGGGCTCTCCCCTTTCTAGAACATTTTACCCCCAAGTATCTGCACAGGGACTTTCCTGTACTGTCTGCCCACAGCTAGACTCAGCTTAGAAAAGTCTGGTTTTACTTTTATTTCTTCACAGGTTGCTGGTTTCCTTGCACATCTTAGCTTGTATCTATTACACTCATCATTTTCTTAGTTGCCTTGCAGGACGCTACACACCCGCAATGTCAATGAACCACGGTTCCATGAAGAGCCCATGGGATGATTTTTCACCAGATTTTCAAGTCTCAGGGAGTTTTTGGAAGGGGGATGTAGTTCCCTCATTTACCTGTCTAAGTTTTAGGTCACTGCAGGAGGCAATGCGGAGGATGTGCCTATATCCCCTGGGTAGTAGCCAAAACTGATTCCATCCAGATGCTCTTTAAATGGCTTTCAGATGTCTCTCCTTTAGGAGAAAGGCTTGGTACCTAACACCCACTTTGATGTGTGGCTCAGACAGGCTGCTCCCTGTCCAGTGTTTCCAAGAACTCAGTGATGCCGTGGCTTCCTCAAGTCACCAGGCGTTCAGTCTTGCCAAGCCTTCTCTGAGGAGATGGTGATGACAGAGTTCATCGCCATTGGAAGGGGAGAAGCAAGCCTACCTCCAAGCATCGTCCCTGCCAGCTATGGAGAAGTGGGTGAAAGAAACGGCAAAGCACTGGAAAATCAGACCTCCACACTGGTCGTGACCATCCCAGCAGCAAAGGGAACCTCGCTGGATGGAAGTCAGCCTTCGGCTGCTGGACTTGGCTCTTAACTTCAAAAGGGGCTGAGCCTTAGCTGGTTTGAACTCAGTATCTCAGTTCTTCCATTTGTTACCTAAAGTGGGTCAATTTTTGTAACTTTTGGAAAATCATTTCATGTAATCATAACTCTACGGTACAAGAAAAAATACTTTAAATAAATACTGGCATGTTTTGTGACACAAAAAACAGATACAGTGTATGGAAAATATAACCTCCTTCCATCTGGAAATGGCTTGGGATTGTCTACTTTTTCTTGTAACTCATTTTCTACGTGTCTCTGCTTCGAGGGTGTTTTACTGCAAACATCTCTGTGTTCCCTTTGCTGTATTGATTCATAAGAAATCCTTCCACAATGAAATCATATTTTCCATGCACCAAAAAAAAAAAAAAAGTCAGATAGAAGATGAAGAATATTATTGTAACAGAAAATGGTTAGGACAAAGAAAGCTTATAATTTTGTAAACAGAGGTTGGGAGGAGGCATTTGGGACTGAGTTTCTGGGCAGCAAGTCAGAGGGTTATTCTTTTCTTATTTTGAAGAGTCTACTGGCAATGCCTACAATCCAGAAGAGATAAATATAAACAATTCTCCTCTCCAACATGGCTCTGATAGCTCAATTAGCAGAATTAATAATTTGATGAAGGCTGTGCTGAGGAACCTTGGCTGTCTTGGAGAAGTGTTATAAACTTAGAGGTCTTGTCCCACCACTCTCAGTTTGCCAGAGAGGACTTAGCCAGATGCTGTCTTCTACTGCTGAATGTTTACGTGACCAAAAGGTGTGCCACAGATGCACTGGTGTCACCCATCCTGGGGGGCAAAGAGGAGGCAAGGAGTGCAATTTCCAACTAAAATGAAAATTTTTGAGTTAAAATCCATTGGAAAAAAAGGCAACAATCTCTTTCCCCTCCCATTAGTCACAGTGAGTAACTGGGAGAAGGGGGTGATGGTTGTGGAAAGGAATGACATTTGGCTAAGAAAAATAGTTTATGGTATTTGCAAACACTTAGCAAAGCAGGTGATTACTGTTGTTTTGCTTGCTTAAACCATCCTTCTCTTTTGGACAACCCAACATTTTTTTGTGGAACAATCAGAAAAAATGTGCAGGAAATTGTGAAATTTTTTCCTGCTATTTTTATCCATTTCTACATTTGCCAGCGATGACCAATTTGATTTCTAAACACTGCCACTCTGCTGGGATAGCTTATTGGGAAGGCATGTGTGGAACTGCTCCTCCAGAGGGAACCGTTCTGCATTGCCTGTGAATCCTCAGCTTCAACGTGTTTTGGCAACAAGGAACAGGGATAGAGAGAGAAACTAGCAAGCAACTTCTGGGCAGCTCCATGCAGCTCACCTGGAATTGATTTTCAAGGGACCCATCTTCATCTGGTGCAAATCAGCACAGATCCATGGTCTTCGCTTGGTTGGGTATTTTCCAGAAGTCTTGCATTTGGACAGGCAAAAGCTTTGCATGTCATAGATGGTCTTTCTGTCCCAATGTCCTGCTTGTACTCCCTGAGGCTGTGTCCTCCAGGAGGGTTGGAGATGCTTATGAGTATGAACATCTATTTCGGGTTTCTACACCAGTGGGGGCGACAGGTACTTGGCTGGGAGATTTTATCTGTGTGCAAAAAAAATTCTGCTTGGGCAGAACCAGTGAAATTCCTTTTCTGGGCACATGGCTCTTCTAGGTTCAGTGCCAGTGACACATTTGGAGCTGCTGATCTGGGGATCTGGGGCCTTGTAAGCTCCAGCTCTGGTTTCACAGCTTTTGTGAGCTGCCTTGGAAAAGCCTCCAACCCTCTCGTCCAGGTTCACCACCTCCTTTCCCAGCTGTAAAAATAACCCAGGGTGGGAGGGAGAGCTACACCCTCTCCCATTCCTGTGGACCTCAGCAGATGTCGTGATGGATGGTGAAAGCCAACTCTGTGGAGGTGTCAATGGAATTTGGCTGCAGAAGTAACTTGGTTTATTCTGTCATTCATCAGGGCTGTGATTGCTGCCTGACAACTGGCAAAATCAGCTCATTTCATTCAACCAACAGTGAAACTCTAGATCTTTCCTTGAGCTCTGCTTGGGGGTCTTTCCAACTGTCTGCATGCCCCTGTTCTCTGGCTGGCTCCAGTCACCGAGGGATGGCCAGCAAGTGAGACTTCAAACTGGTGATGAGGTTTAGCTCTGACCTAGGCAGATACAGCCTTAGATCAGTTTGGCAAAGTTGACAAATCAAATTAGTCCTTCTCTTTTGCCTCCTTCCCTTCAGACAATATCTGTTGCTGTCAACTCTGATCCAGAAGGATGTGGGTGTTTCAGGACTGCTTGGAGAAAGATTTGGACCAATGGAAGTAAAATTCCCATATCCATGTTTTCTTGGACCATGTGTCTCTGCTGCAGAGCAGCAATGAGGAAGAAAGTGTTCACCCCGTGCATTGAGACAGCAGTGATCTCTTGAGATCACTGGTCACCTGGAAACACAGGACAGAGTTCCCTGCACATTTGGGTTGAATCTGAATACAACTGTGCTTTCTCTGCAACTTTCTCTAGTTTCTTCTGTTATTTTCCTAATTTTTTTCTGACCTTCCCAGATGTGGAGGCTGGAATGTCGAAGAAAAGCATCTTGAGACTGGGATATGGGGGACTGGTTCTACTTCAAGGCATCATTTTATCTTCCTTGGAAGAGTCTCTGGATTAATCTGGGACCTCTCTCTTTTATTTCCAGTGCAGGATCCATGCTCAGGTAGAGGACTGGAAGTCCTGAACTGCGGTAGGAGCGACAAGTTTCTTCTAGTATGGATCTCATCATTAGATGCTGGGCAAAACAGTACTTCCCATGGTGACTTGCCAGGACTTTTCGAGACAGCAGTCAGGTTCCTCTTCCCTGCTCATCCATCTCAAATCACAGCTGATACACCTGGCTTTGACTTGATGAGACAGCTACAGCTGCAGCGGGCAGTCCAACAGAGAGCTCAGGGAAGCTGTCTAAGTCCTGTGCATTGACAGTGTTCATGCCTTTCACCCTCCAGCTCCTTTTTCAGTTGTAGCCTCTGTCCATGACATGACCAAGTTTCTACATCCTACCTTAGTCCCTGACAAAGCAGTGAAGCAAAATGCAGTGTTACAAGGCTTCTCAATTACTCAGCCCATCCCAGTGCTTATTTCATCTTTCACTTTGTACAACCTTGGAAATGGTGATATTTTGCTTTGTGAGGCTAGGCTGCCTACTCTGCTTACCAAAGCTTGTAGTCTCATCTCCAAGTTGATGGTTATCCTCACCCACTCTCTTGTCATCACTTGTGATCAACACCTGGGACTTCTGAGAGATAAAAATACCATAATGCATATAATTGAGCAGCACCATAATATAGGTATAGGGAAATCCCATGACGCTGCATCTTGAGCCCAGGCTAGTAGTTTGGAAAATGTTCATCAGCTTTGGACGGCTTTCAGGGTCTGTCCTGCTACCAAGATCCCTGTTCATGTCAGAAGATGTGTCTCTTGGTGGAAGTGACATGCAGTGTGGGCTCGTGGTCAGAGCACTTCCTCATAATTGCCTTGACTCTACCCATGACCCCATCTAGGCCAGAGCCACTCACTGAACTCCATATTTCCTGATGCATCTCCTTGACTCAGTGGCCTCCAGCTCTGAGAAATGGGGCTGCTCAAGCCATGTGGTCTCTTTGTCTACATGGCAAGGGCTGACATGACCTGGCATTCAGCAGTAAGGGAGAGGTTTCAGTTGTCCTGTCCATTAAGGAGACAATGGCTGGGGCAGAGGAAGAAGAGTGCTCCTGTGCTAGGTGAATAGTTCTGCCAGACCTGCCTGTACACCCTGGTTGTGAAGATCTGCTGAACTTTGCTTGCTCATCTGAAACACTTCCCTTCAGTTCTTTCCCAGTCCTCCCAGTCCTGCTCTTCTCCCACTTCCCGTCCCAACATGTGTCTGTCGGGCTCGCTGCCTGCACAGACATTTCTGGCCATCCCCACAGCTGTACTGCAAACAGCTGGTTGAGGGGTGGTGGTGCCCGACTGGGGGATTTCTCTCTGTGTTTAATTGCATTTCAAACACAGACGTCTCTCCTGACCTGGGGTAGGACTGAGCAGGGAAAGAAGGGTCAAATATGGGGGATTTGCACAGGTGATGGGTGGCAACCTCCAGGCCCAGGACATGAAAAATCCTCTTCTCATGGGACTTAAAACATCAACCTACATGGCACCAGACTGATGTTCTTGACCTTCACCCAGGATAGGGTTGGGGTGAGCAGCCATGAGAGGTTTTGCCAGGGTTTCAGTGGGATTGGAATTTCACTGAGATTGAAAGTCCTCATTCTGCTACCACTGCTTTCTGTTTCGTCCCCCAAATACTTCTGTACCCCTTCCCCTTAAGCACAGTTCCTGCCCTTCAGCTTAGCCTAGGGGCTATTGCAGTGTGTGTTGTGTCATTAAATATTAGCAAACTTGTTGTGAGGTGTCAAATATCTTTTTGGAGATCTCCATTAATTCAGGCCTGACTTTCACTCTAGACACAAACTCCTGGTCACCTGTGGAAAGCCCTGAAAACATCACGTGGAAAGAGGAGCCCCACACAGGAGGACCTCCTTAACACTGAGGTATGTCCTCAATGCCCAACAAAGTCTTTGAGCATTGCATTAATATAGTGGCAAAGCTGAGAGTTGGATGAATCTCTCCACGGTCCTCAAGGGGTAAGGATTCAAGTTATTCATGCCAAAGGAATTGGAATTTCGTGGACTTTTCATCTGATTGCATGGCCAAGACCAGGTGTGAGCCCTTCAAAGGACAGGTGTTGAGCACAGCCCATTTATCTTGAATACAGCAGGCTCCAGGATGGTTAGAACGTACGGTGCCCTTTGGAGTCAAGTACTGTAAAGTGCCTGCAAGGGGAAGAAGATTAGAGTGTTCAAATCACTGAAGAAAATCATGTCTCCATCACTCTCTTAGGCATTGCTGGAAACCCTGCTGTAAATTAAGGAAGGATAACTGGATATACATCGATGGGTGAGGGTAACGAGGTTGTGGGTAAAAGCAAACTCTTCAGGGCACAGCATGGTGTAAAGGAGAACTGGCAGTCAAGAAATGATAGATCAATGTCAAAGGAAGGACAGAGGAATGGGATGCTGTGGATAGAACAAAGGAGACTGAGGGTTGGGGAACAGCTTTAGGGAAGGGGGAGGATGGCTGGTGAAAGCAGTGGGATGGAGGAATGTAAAGGCAGCAATTTTGTTCAGGGTAAAGGAGTAGTAGATGTAATCTGCACCCTTGCAGTCAATACAGGAAAATGGCAGGAACTGGGTTGGGAGACGTTCAGTCTCCTGTGGGGATACCTGAGATAGTAGACGTGCCACATTATGAGGATCTCTTTGCTTTCAGACCCCATCCTATCCCCACACAGGACGGAACGGAACCTGCTGACCCCCAGCTGCAGAGAGGGGCACCCTAGCCAAGGAGCACCCAGCAAGCTGGCAATGCCATGGTTTGGAAATATGTCCCAGGAGCAGATGCCTTTAAAGAAAAAAAATCCAAGAGAAATCCTACGGGTGGGAGGAGGAAAGCAGAGAAGACCCTTCAGCTGTTGAAAGTGCCTTGTCAGCATCCATGAGCGGTTGGCTGGCTTGCTAGCTCTGAAAAAAATTGATGGGGACCATGTGGCAGTCAACACGGGAGAGTATGGGAGGGTGCCAAGTTTTCCTACGTATGTGTGTGTGTATATATATGTGAGTGTGTATTTATTATCCCATCTCTTCTGCAGTTGCCTGTGTGACTTGTGCCAGCAAGCTGTGGAGATGTGGCCTTTCCCTGGAATGAGGAATGCGTCAAGGAAAGTGCGGTTGCATATACTTATGAACATATGGAGGCCCTGGAGTCACGCCACACGGTTTGCCACTAATTGAAATAGGCTGGCTAACCTCTTATTGTGGCCACCAGGAGCAAGCCTGGAGGAGGGATGGCAGAGGGGGAGGGGAACACAGTGTATGGGCACAGTACATCTTCCAAAGCATGACTGCAAGAAGAAAACACCTCCCCTTTCTTCTCCACCTCTTCTGGAATAGAGAGAGGAAGATGCAGGGATACAGTGGGTCCAGAAGCAGAATGAGAAAGCTGTGCCCAAAGGGTCAAACATAGATTGGAGGCTGCCCCAAAGTAAGCTCCTTTTGCACCCAGAATAGAACTGGGCCCATTCCTGGCCACCTCCTTCAAAGGCGAAGTGCTGCGTGGGCAATAAGAGGTGGAAAGAGGTTCCCAGTGGGAGGGGAAGGGACACAAAGAGGGCAAATAGGTGGTAACTTGCAGAAGCAACTTGGGTAGTTTGAATGACCTGTCCTTAGGCTATACTGGTGGTGTGAAATCTTGGAGTGAAGACAGGCAGAGAGAAATACCTCTGGGTATTTTAACCCAGAGATTTCTGGATTGCCCTGGACCCAGCATCACACCCTGTTCAGCTTTCTCCCAACTATGGAGTGGATTACCATCTTCTGACTGTGGACTTCCCTTGAAGCTTGCTCGTCAGCCCTCAGAGGTTCAGTCTACATCTCTTGGCCATGCGGAGATTTGGGTATCCCAGAAGGCTGGCTGCCTTGGGGAAAAGTCTTTCAAGTTTTTGTGGTATGTTGATCACGGTGAAATACACAGCTCACATCACCCCTACTTCTTCATAACTGTGTTGAGGGATGAATTCCCACCAGCTTCTCTGCTATGTTTCTTTCCCCTTCTTGTGTTAGTTTCAAAAGAGTTTAATCTTTCTTCAGGAACAACTGTGGAAAAACATGGAGGGGAGGACTATTAGCACCCTTGTGATTTTGTCAGATATTTTGCTTCAAAGTGGGAGAGCTCTGATTAATACTTCAGGCCAGATAAACTGTCCAGGTTCAAGGCATCTCCAAACCCAAGTCCAGGATATTTTTTCTTTAGAAATGGAATAGAGATAATACGCTAAAATTGAGGCAAGTTCTGAATTGCCTGTGCAGTGAGGACTTAGTGTGCAAGGAAGTAAAGAAAGATTGTGTGGTTTTCTAGAAACAAAATTCCCAGGAACACAGGGAACTTACAAAGGGAATTTCCAGCAATAAAATTGGATGTCACTGTTTTTAAGGGAAACTAGACTTTTAAAAATATATTTTCAGCAAAAACAGTGTTTACAAGATGACGTTAAGAATATACTGCTCTTGTATCATCAGTTTTTCTAATGGAAACAATCATAAAATATCCTGACTGTTGTTAATTGTTTGGGTGTAGAGGGAAACAGTATGCAATATGCTTTTCTATCTTATTTATAGTCCTTGTAATGAGCTGAATGAGTATTTTCATTGAGTTGCTCTAGGAATTTGCTTACTGAAAAGAATAATGTCTGATTTTGATGTATAACATTGTTAGAATATTTTAATGAAAGTTCAAAGGGTTTTCTAAAACATATGCAGGCTGATCCATTCATCAGCAGACACTCAAGATGTGCCCAAAATATCTCAGGGTACGTCATTGCTAGTGGTGTGAATCTGTACTTTACAGTTCCTTAACTCCATGTTTCTTGGGCTGCTGAGTCTTGGCCAGATCCCTAACTTTCTGTTTATGTATATCAGCATACAAAGTCAAGTTTAACAGTACCTCTGAATGGTAATGAGCATGTAAATATCATTACAAATATGTATGTTAGGAGACAGCTGAAGAGTCCTACATGGCTATAGTCATCCTAATTGAAACTCCATGTCCCAGACATCTAGAAGATGCGAGACACCACTTGGATGATGGGGTAAATAGGAAGGGGGAGGTGACAGGATGGGTGACCAAAAAATATGGTAGGAGATGTGCAATTCGCAGGTGGCTGGGCACAGTAACCGCAATTGGCTGTCTGTCCATAGCTCACCCTACACTACACTTCATCACCCACAGCACACATTGACAGAGTTTCTTTCATCATTGAAATCTTTAGATGATATAAAACAAAGGAAAAGATAAGAAAAAAACCATTTAATCCCTCCTTCTCTTTCCACACATTTGTGCCAGGTCCAGAAAGAGATCAGGGAGGAAAAGGTTTCTTGCACTTGACATAGCTGGGCAAGGAAGCCCAGGATAAAGTAGCAGAGGTGGCATTCCAGACGCTAATATGTGAGGAGTATTGGGTATGTGATGAGAAGCAGCAGGTGGGATGAGGAGATAAAGTCCTGTGCTGTATATGGCCATGTGCTAACTCTGATGGGTCTCCTCTTGCATCAGCCTCTGGACGGAAAACTGGGGAAACCTGTCCTCCAAACCAATGATGTGATCAGTGGAAAGAAGGGTGCTAAGAAGGGGAGAGAGACGACTGTGGCTGTTTTAAAAATAAGGAAAGAGTTTTGTTTGGCATCAGTGCTCCTGCACCTCCCCAGGCACGTAGTGCCAGATACTACCATGGGAGTTGTGCTTTAGTGTTCCTGTGTTAGCACCAACTACAGAAATTGACACCATTCTGGTCCCTTCGGCCTGCAGCTTTTGCTCACCTTTGCATGATTCCTTCCTCACCAACCAGATCACCATTTATACCAAGGAGTGCATGCTGGTGGGTGTGCATGCACATGTGTGCTCATGACAGGATGGCACGGTGGTTCTGCAAATGATGGTCTGCAGCACCCATTTTGAAAGCCCTTTTCAACCTTATTTAGATTGTTTTTTTTTAAACACTGCTTTTTGTTCTAAAGGAAACTGCACTGAATGTGTAAGTACACGTTTTTTAGGCAAATAGGTTCCTTTACATTAGAACTTGTAGGATGAAAAGCAAACAAAGTTAATACACAAAAATGAGATGAGTGTACCCAAAATTGCGTCATTCTTTTGGAGTTTAAGATTTATATGGATTTTTCCCTTGCTGCTTTCCTAACACAAGCTCCACAAGCCTTACCTGCTTGTGACCTTACATGTCCTACATTCAATATTTTTGGGCAGGCTTGGTCCATCTCTGTCCTGACCTGAATGGACAGATGCATTGCATGATAAAGGGGACAAGGGCATCCATTTATTCAGAACCTGAAGTCTCAAGATGTCCTAAACAATTGTGTGAACAGCAAAACCAAGGAAGCTTTGTTTCTCATGTGACTCGAAGGTGAGCACCTCTGTGAATTCTCTGAAGCCTTGCAAAGGGTTGAGCTCAAGCAGCATTGGATGTTTTTTAGACCTATACTTTTCTTTTTCCTTGCACTTGACCAATAATTTTCATGAAACTCATAGAAAGTTCCTATTTTGGAGACTTATACTCTTCTGTTATACTTTGTTGAAACTGACCTGTGAGTTAAAAAGCTATTAGGAAGGACCCAGGCAAATGTATTGGCAAGCAAAAAGACACTGTGATCTCACATGACTGGTTTCCTAAGTGAACCTGCCTAAAGCCCCAAGGATCATTAGTATGTCATCTGTTACTTCCATCAGCATTTTTTGAATGCAGTACTGTGATTTCTTGAAGAGAGGATGGGACCTGGCACCTCGTTAGAAAGATTTCTTTGTAGTGACCTGTGCAATATTCACTTACCCCAACGGAAAGAGCGAAGAGGAAAGGTAGCTCTATTTTCCACATGTCCAGTTATTTTAAACCCAATGATATAGTCAGCTTACATGAAAAATGCTGCAGCTCACCACAGGCTTTGTGATAGCTTTGTGATAGCTCAGTGGCCACAGGACATGTTTCCTTGACCTTTGTGACACTGGTAAGCCAGCCCTCTGGCTCTCTCTTGTGTCTGGAGATTTCCCCATCAGGCGTATTTTAGTGTTCTGTGGATTTCTTTGTGGGAAAAGTCCCTACAGAAGTAGTTCAACAAGTGGCAAAGGTAAGGCTGGCTGACAGGTGCCCCCATAGGGAATTTTAACTGCCTTGGATGCAACTCCAAGAAAAACCATCTCTAACATCTCTGAGACATGTTAGGCTGCATTAACATCTCTTGATCTCTCTCCAAGCAGGGGGTTCAGATGGCTCAAGCCTAAAGAAGGCAGCTTTTCACTGATCTCAGTAGGAGCCAGAGTAAGTAGCCCCTGTCACTTAAAACACACAGGAGGCCCAATGGTGGCAAAAAGTTAAAATGGAAATATTTCCCATGGCTTTTGCTGAGGTTTGAGTTGTGTTGTGGGTAAAGCTTGTTTCTGATCTTCTGATTGTTTTTGTCCCTGCCTGATGACCACATTACATAGCAAAGCCAAATCCTTAACCCTCTGGCCTGACACTTCTCCTCTTCACCTCTTGTTTCTTCATACGCAGATCGCCTCAGTTCCCAGCCAAAGAATGCCTCGGTCCAAGCTTTCTCAGGAGGTGCTTTCTGCCAGAAACTTCCCCTGGGAGATTTAAGAAACAAACAAACAAACCAAGCAGCCCTCACAACATCCCGCTGACAAACAAACAAACAAACAAACAAACAAGCACCACCACCCCCTCACCATGTTCCTGAAACAGCATCTGACCCTGCTCTCCAGAGCCCAGGGGCAGGAGGCATATGTTTGCGATAAACACAGAGCACTTGTGTCAGGGTGAATACTTGGAGCAAACTACAATCTTTGACTTTTTCCCAGGGGAGGTAAGAGGAAAACTCCAGCAGAAGCTGTTACATGGGTTGAACCCCTCTAAACCAGAATGGGGTCAGGATATTGTTCCTACAGTTGCCATTTCCTACTGGACCAGTGCTTGTTTCCTTCATCTCCTTCTTCCTTCTCCGTGAGCAAGACAAAAGCCATTTCTCCAATGCTGTTGGGTCTCTCTTGGAAGCCTGCCTCTCCACCTGTTCAGGTGGAATTGACAGGCGGTGTGTCCTGGGTTCATGAGCTCACCCGTCATGACTGTGGGCTACTTGTGTGTTTCTCCTGGTCAGAATTGCCCATGCTTTATACTGAAAGTGCTGAGAGTCTGCCAAATGGCTCCGCCTCTGAACCTTGCCTCTTGGAAGAAGCCCCGTCCTTGGACACAGAAAGATAGTTTGGACATTCAGAGTAGTCCTGTCTCTGCCTCCTGAGTCCAAGGTCCATGAATGGAGGAGTCCCCATTGATTTGGTCCTGTGCATGCTGGATGGATGAATGAATGTATTACGCCAGAAGAGTGGTCCCACAACTTCTGCATGGAGGACTACGCTAGCTGGATGCTGTGGGGAGGGTCAGACAGGGCAGACTCTAGTAACAAGTCAAGCAAATGGTTGTCTAAGGCAGGGAGTTGTGCAGAGCAGAAATGCTAGGCTGGCTGCGTCTGGAGAAAGAGTGAGGTTTCTGTGCTTGAGGCTTTTCTATAGCTCATCTCTTCCCAGAAGGGCAGTCACTGCCCCTACCTTCCATCTCCCAGGGCAGCAAGAACAGAGTAATCTCTCTATGGTTTGCCCCCAATTCTGTGAATTGTCTCTGCGTGTCTCCACACAGCAGAAGCAGCCCAGTCATTGGCGTGGCAACACACAGCCATGCTCCTGAAATGCTTGGAGCCAGCTGTGGGTTCAGAGGAACCAGGCAGAAGGATGCAGTTGTTCTCACTGTTGTGCTTGAAGGCTAGGAAGACACTGTGTGTAGGAATTCATTCCAGATCAAGTAAGCTGACTCTCTGGAGGATGCAGGCTGATGGAGAAGGGAGAGGAGACAGTGAAGAGCAAACCTCACCACGTCAGTAGTGCTATTAAAGTTCGATTTCCTGCATGTGGAAGATGCTCTTGAAGAACACCTCTTGTAAGCACTTCTCAGTATGCCCAGTTATCCTTTTCACAGCCATATATATAGGGAGACACATACATTACATATCACTTTCTGAAGTCTAAAAGGCTTCTTCTTGCTTGGGGTGGGGACAAAGGTGTCTGGTCTTTTTTGGAAGGGGTGACAGAGTTACAGTATGTCCGCCTTGACATGGTGAGGTAGGAGATGCTTACATCTGCTCAGGGTTTTGTTTATCCAAATGTTAGCCTGAGATTGGAAGGGGAGGTTAACTTTCCTGCAAGCCCTTTCAGGAAAGAATATTTCAGATTAATTCACTGCTGTGGGAGCAAGCTGAAAGGAAGGTTACTTCTTTTAAAAAGCATGCCCATTACAGAGGTTTGAGGAGGGGGCGTCAGTGAAGCCACTACACAAATTAAAGCAGGTGGCCTTTACTGATGTAATGCACATAGGTGAAGCCATGGCTATGGATAGCATGCCTTGTGTGTCCCCTTTGCTCTCATGGCCACAAAAGATAACGAGCTCTATTCCAGGTGGCAGCTGGAGTGCTGATATCAACACAAAGATGTTATCCCTTAGTTTCAATTATTCTCCTTGTGGAAAATAAGACACCCATAGAGGGAAGACAATTTCTTCTTTCATATCTAGATGGGTTGTGACATTCTGGGTGTGTTGAGCTCTGTGGCTAAGTGTCCTGGGTCTGTTTTGATCTGTTACATATATGTAGGAAAGCACAGGCAGGGACCCTCTTGCAGGTCTAGCTGGAGTGCTTGGAGATTATGCTGAGATGAAGGAAATGATTCTGTGAGTTGTTCCAGTGCAGACTCAATGCTTTACTGAAATCACCCCTCCTCTCACAACACCCCTATCTCCAACCTCCCTTGGTACCGAAGCTCTTCTGCCAGGTCCCTCAGTGTGCTGATAGGCATTTATTGCCCTAACTAGCCTCACCTGGGACCTCTACCCACACCCCGTGTCCATGCCCCAGGTGCCCCATTTCAGCTCAACGCAGGGTCTTTGGTCCTTTCCTGAGCTATGTTGTAGGTATGCCTGGCTGTAGCCTTGCCTGTGATCCAGTCTCCTAGACAGAGCTTGAAGCTATGCTCCAACTAACTTTTCTCCTATATACATCCCTCTGATGTGGATTGTAACTTGTTTCCAGCCCTGTCCTTGGCCCTGTATCCTTTTGATCTTGACTGAGGTCTTTGCGTGAACCTTGGGCTGGTTATTGTTTGCCTCATCTGGGGCTGTAGTTGGACTCCGTAATCAGCACGTAGTCCTAAACTTTGCAATTAACAAACACAAAGCCTAGTCCTATTTATCTTTTTTTTTAATTATTATTTTGTTGTGGTGTTTTATTTTATTTGCTACACAGAAAAATCTTTTCTGTGCATATTTGGAGGATTTGCTGTAATACTTTTAATGAAAATTTTGATGCCTCTGCATATAGGCTTTGTATTGATAATGTAGTTGTGTTATTCCACTGGGGCTGCCTTGGGACAATAAATCCCTGGTGGAGTCTGTGCTTGGTATCTAGACACGACATGTGAGTCCAACACCTCCAGGAAATGTTGGACTTATTAGGCTAGTGTTTATTGGGGTTGTGTCCTTGTCTTTCATGTTCCTTCTGTGATGCTGATACCCTCCATGCTTTTGCAGTGTGGGGATGCAGCACAGGACATTAGTCTTGGGATCATGCTGCTGTGGCTTGGGGTGAAAAAGCCTGGAGTCCCTGGTCCAACTGGGTTTGCTAACTGTGTGTGCTTTAGGTGTGCTGTGGGCACTGGGCAAGACTGAAAGTGGGGATGAGGTAGAAAGATGAGTGGTTTATATTCAGAGACAGACAAAGAAAGTGAATGCTGCAACAGAAATCCAAGCAGGGATGGATAGAAGGCATGGGGATAAATAAAAAATAGGAGGGTGCACAGACAGATGTGTAACGTGGGAAAAGCTGATCACTATCACCTAGAAATCCTACACCAGCATAGACCCCCTACACCTCCCCCAGACCACACCCCTTCCAGACTTTGAGTCTCAGCCAGTGTTGCCCTTTAAAGGGGCAAGCAGGAGATAAGCAGATGTGAGGCACACAGTGGATTTTATAATAACATGGTGGTTATAGACAATTGCCTAATGAGAACCAGATGGTCAGTTTTATTTTAAGTTGCCCTTTAACAACATTCCCATCTAAGCTGTGTTTTTTAAATAATAGGTTTTTAATGAGATGCCCATAAGATCTTACAACACATAGGGTTTTAATCACGCCGACCTGTTTAAACAGCAGTGTATGTCTTTAGCACTCCTATGTTTTTATGGTGTTTAATTCCTTCTCACCACCATTCCTTACTCCAAACCTCAAATAGGCTGTGTCAAAGGGACTGTTCCTCCCAGCACTGGATACTGCCCCTGCTGAACTTATCTGTGCCATTCCAGATTGAGACCGAGGACAGACCTCCTTGCAGGAGAGAGGAGGCATCTTCTCCCTCCCCTCTCAAAGGTTAGGGTGTAGCTGTGCTTCACAAAACAAAAGCTCTGATTATAAATGCTGCTTTTGGATGGGGAAGGCAGGGAGCAGTGTGATTTGTCTTGCAAAGATACTGTTATGAAGCCAAGCAAGAATTTGCATTGGAATGATGCCTCTAAATCCCCTGGGCAGCACCATGTGGCTATCCTACAGGAGACAACTGAGATCCCAGACACACAGCAGACATTTCAATGGTGATAAATCATGAGGAATCTCTGAGAAAATATGCAAACCCCTTGCTGTATTTTAATTTCAGGAGGGGGATGTAACTGCACAGGATGTCAGCAGATCATCCACACTTCTTAGATGGGGACACCAAGGTGAGCTACCTGCCCAGTCTATGAGAACAGAGCAGAAACCCAGGTTCTTAATTCTCTACCCCCTGTCTACCAGGTTAGGTCCTGGATAGCACAGGTATCCACCTCAACTCTGGGAGCTATATTACAGTAACCCCATGTCCAGTTACCCGTTGGACAGACTGTCCTGGCTAGAGCATTGCTCACTCATCTGGGCAGGGAGAGGACAGATGGAGACAGAACTGGGAAACATGGCTTGATGACAATCCTAGGTGAGCAGAGCTGGACCAGACCGCAGCTCCCCTGCTTTTCATCTCAGTGTGAGGCCCATGGGTTCCTGCTGTTCAACTTCACAATCTGTGTCATCCCACCAGACAGCCAAGGCTTCCATGCCCTTCCCAGTAGAGACAAACATGACTTGGGCTTCCCTTTGGTGGTGCTCAGCCCAACAACGAAAAAACACCCTGCAGTAAGAAACCAGTTTGCAGTCAGGCAGAGCAAAAAGCCTGCTGTCAGGACTCAAAATATTAATTTTCTTTTTCGACCAGGCTGTCCTCATGTAATATTTGTGGGGTCCTTTCCTGCCTGTCCCACTCCTAGACAGCAACAAACATTGGACAAAGCAATGCATGACTTTCACCTCTTGCCCATCTGGGGACTTCATTTTTCCTGTTGATGTCAGACACACTCTGAAATTGCAGACAAGATCAAGGTCTGCTTTCCTTCCTGGAGTCCTCATTGCCCTTTGGTGGAGCTTATACTGAGACTGTGATTGTGTTAGTTAAATTACATCATTATGTTTCAAGTCGTTATTTGTTTTCTGTTGCCCCCTGCCCCCTGGGTATTTTGCATATTTACCCAGTCACCCTCCAGCAGTTGCAAACTGGGGAAGGCATGCTGGTGAATGACACTGAGGTTTGGGGGCATTCACAGCCTTTCCTGTGTTTGAAGTAGTTCACTCAAAGTCAGGTCCAGCAAAATACAACTTCCCCTTGCCCCAGACTCAGCCCTGCTTGCTTAGTAGTTCTGTATTTGAAAACTCTCATGGGTAGGTACTGGGAAGCACCAAGAAGCTCATCTTGTTTGGGGCATAAAACAAAAGGAGCAGAGAAGAGGCTGTAAGGGATTATTTACTGAGGAGTTTAAGTCCTAATGTGACCTTGACCTCACTAACAAGTGTGGATCTGGTGGACGCTGTGTACTCACTTCTCAAGTCTCACTGTAGAGCTTAAGTTATTAGGTGCTTTCCTGGAGAAACCCAGGCTTTGCTGATTCAGCTCTGAGAAATGGCCATGGTGCATAAACAGCAATAGAAGATACAACAATCCAGGCAGGAAGAGCTGCGGTGTGAATCCAACTAGTAAAGGTCTGCTTAACACCAGCCTTGACTACCCTGGGCTGGGCTTGACAGCAGTATGTGTATATAAAATGTTTCAGTGGTTTTGGGGGAGATACCAGCTTTTGCCTTTTATCTGTTTTGAAGGAGGCCATGAGTACACTAAAAACATATCTCTTCAGAGCTCTCCTAGCATCTCTCCTCATGCCAAACTTATGGGCAAGACATTTCACCTGGTCCCTCACAGTAGGAAGGAAGGGAGACTGGAGTCACCCTTGCTGTTCAGTTTTAGCCTGGCAAGTAGGATAAGTACCCCAGATCTTCCTCTGGAAGAATAGACTAGACAGTGTTTCTAGTAGGTGAGTCCTTGATGGTTAACGGTTTTTGTCTTTCCAAGGCTTCTACCTGAAACCTCTGCCCTCAGTTTCAATTCCAGTAACATCTGTTTGAGGAAATAGGAGAGAAGCAAAGCTCCAAGCTCTGAATCTTTTCACAGCCATTTGGTGAAGCAGGAACAAGAAATGCTCTTCTCCATCCTAGAGAGGCCAACAGATGCCTTCTGTCCCAGGAAAGGGCTGATGGGATTCACCCAAGTTACAGAGCTGTCCCAGGGAAGGAGAAGGAAAAGGAAATATTGGCAGTGATGGAAAACTGCTAGTGTGGGGAGGGAAAGTGGCTACAGATGAATACTTGTTCTTGAATCAGGCCATCAGCGAGGTGGTGAGAGGTGGCCCCTGTGGAGGCACCTTGGCATGCAGCACTGCTCCTTGCTGAGAGGTGCACTCAGCCCAGAGCAGCTGCTTGCCCTGGAGCAAATAGCAGTGCCAACATCTTCCTCCACAGCATCCCCTTTCGAGGTTTGACGACTCCTGCACCCTGGTCTTTGGTTAGCTAAGCAGCATCTGTATGAAGTGGAAAGTGCGTGTGAGCACAGGGGTTGGGGCACAGAGCCACAGCTGGGCTTAGGGCCCTGAAGCCATGTTGTCTGAGCTGGCAGTTGTTCTGTGGGTTCAGGGAGGTTTCCTTGGAGCTGTAGCAGCCTTGCAGGGAAACAAGGCAGTTAGAGGGAGCATCGTGTGTGTGTGTGTTTGGCACAGAGCTAACACCCCTTTCTCCTCTTCCCGCCCACCCCCCAGTGATAGGGCATGTTTCCTGCAGACACATGGAGTCAGTAATTTGTGGTGAGCTCCACCTCCTGACAGCGGATGGAGGAGCCTCAGCACAGCTGGGAACGAGACAGACACACGACAAAGTGGCAACTAGGGAAATGGAGTTTGGCTGGCAGGGACAGAAGTGGGAAAACATTGGGGTGCAGTACCACTGGGCTACCCCTTGCCAGGAAGTTGGCTTTTCTGAACAATGGAGAGCCACTTCATGCCCACAGCACCCACTCCTGGGGTGGTGCCAAAAAAAAGGGCTGGGTTGCTCAGCTTTGCACTCCCAAGGTGGTGTGAGACACAGCTGATGGGCTCAGCTTCTTCCCTGAAGCCTAGGCCTGTTCATCTAGCCTCTTGCTGCTGCAAGAGGGCATGGCAGCTTGAGAAACTTGGCCTTGTCTGGTGATTCTCTTTGGGCATATCAGTAATGTCCCCAAGGCAAACAAGAGCGCCTGAAACAGTCTTGCAAAATGAGGGAGGCTGTAATGAATCTAGTGGTGCCAATCCCAGTGTTGCTGGGACCTGCGCATTGCAGCTGCAGGACCAATAGGATTCAGAGGGCTTTGCTGGAAAAATGAGCCATGGAGGGGCTGGCCAAGAATCATTGCTAACAGTACAGGACCTCTGGCCGAGTGGCTCCAAGTCCAGCCATGCCATAGATCCATGTGGCAGCTTGTTTTCCCTTTCTGTGATGATGGAAACATTGCACCATCGTATCCTCCTAGTGGGAAGAGAGGGGAATCAGCCTCCCATCAGAGAGACTGAGACCACCAGACACAGCCCTGAGGTACAAGCACATTAAACCAGTCTGTGAGGGACATTACTATGAACTGTTTCCTGGGGGCCACATCAGAAGTCTCAGTGGATAGTCTTTATTCCCCTTGTCCAGGACTTGCACTAGAAACAAATCTCAGAGCAGAGCACCCGTTTTCAGCCTGAGCTTTGTAATGCTTTTGATTCTGCTCTGCTGGAGATGACCTCCCCTCAAAGAATGAGGCCACCCAAATACAGCCACCAACTTCTGCCAGGCTCTTTGTAAGGAGCTGGCTCTTCCTGTGAGAAGGGGCAACCCTAGCAGGGTAGTTGGGATGCTCAGGGTGAAGCCTTGCAGGCTGTGACTGCTTTGGCACTGAGTTCAAGTCCTGCCTGTGGCTGCTGGCAAGGTTTTGCTAGCTGTTGTCCTCCAGCAAAGCCTTCTTGTGTTCCTATGGGTGTCCCAGAGACACCTCCAAACCCAGCAGTGTCTGGGCTCAGAGGAGCACAGCACCTCAGACACTGTGGGGAGCATGTTTTGGTTTTGGCTTGTTGCATATTAGCTCTTGCTACTCTTTGATCAAGGCTGTGACCCTTGGGCAGCCTGGCTCAGAGTCTAAACGTAATGAGTGATGGTGCACCAACATGTGGATTGGTACAGCTGAGTTAACCTCTCACTCTACCATGCAGTGAAATCCCTAATACAGGCTGTGCCCTTTCTCTGGATGCTTCTTTTCACAAAGTAGTTTCCTATCTTTGAGATCTCTTCCCTTTGAGCAAACTCAGTGGACAGAGCCTACATGTTCCAGAGCTGCTAAGGGGAGGGAGAAATGGAGAGAGTGTGACACCCAGGCAGTGAAATTGCATGAGCCCATTGATTTAGGCAACCATGTTAAAAATAAAAGGCACTTTGTAAAATAGGAAAGACTGGAAAGTGGAGTTTGTATGTAGCCTGGCAGCCATCTGGATCCTTGACTGATTGGTTTCAGAAATAAAAGAAAAGCTGTCAGCAAACAATAGACTATGAGCCCTTGCCACACGCTCCTCTGTTTATCCCATGAACAGGGATGCGAAAACTTTCTCTTTCTGTTATTATTTCAATGGAAACACTTTGCCCCTTCAACCTTTGTCAGAAAGGATGCATCATGCATGTAATTAAACCTCCACACAAAAGTTTTTTCCTTTCCTAGCCGAAGCTTTTCCACTGCAGTTTGACTTGACTGGAAGGAGCCTTTCTGCCCTGCCTCTGTGGCCCTTGGGCTGAGCCACTTGAGGGCTGGTTGAGTATCTTCCCATGCAGGGCTCTTTTTTTCCTCTTTGGGTATGTTCTGGTGCTACTACTACTTCCCATGCTCTGCCTTATCCTGCTTCCTTCTAAGAGGTGTTTCTGGTCTGTGTTGGAAAGGGAAGGCTAGGGCGAAGGGTACTTGACCACCTGCAGAGCTCTGTCTCACAGCTGGTTGACTTTGGTTTCTCAGAAGGCATAGGTTCCTGCTGAAACTTGTCTCATGGCTGAGGGTCTTCAAAGGACATGTGGTGCCTCATGTAGATGCTCTAATGGCTAATTAGGGTTGAACTCCCCTCAGCCATATCTCCCTTATAAAAGTAGGATTCAGTTCAAGATGAACACTCCCAAATGTTGGTGTCTAGATATGACTTTGAGCTGCCGTTCCAGAAGCTGGTTGAAAGTAAGAAATTGGGTTAAAAATTGCCTGTGGCAGAGCAAACATGCATGACACCAGTCGTGTTTCTTAGGAACAGGAGGTGGCAGACAAAGAAAACAGGCAAGTCCTGGCTATGGTATGTGGCTGCATGGCACAAGGTGAGTGTCATTCTCCGATGAGATGCCTTTATAACCCTCCTGTGGTTAGAGGTAATGTGCTCTTTGTCCAAGCAGAGCAAAACCATGGAGATTTTTGTTTACGCTGTGTCCTCAGGGACACATAGGATGCTCTAGTTCCCACCTCAATGATTACAAGAGTGGTTTAGCTGGTGCAGCTAGTCATGACAGCTGGGGCTGTGCTTGCATTGCATGCAGGACAGAGAGCAGGTACCAGAAACTTTAAGGAATGTGGCGGCTTGCAACATGGTGAAGTGCATATGTGCGTCTCTTCATCTCACCTGAGGGTGCTTGCAAATACACTGCAGCAGATCTGTATTCATAACCTTGGGTCTATCTGTGATTGTGGATCAGCTGATGCCTGTGTTATGTGACCACTGGGATGGAGCGTGCCTGTGAGATGCATCTGAAAAATATTCAGTACATAAGGAGGACTGGAGTTTGTACTGACAAGCTTGGCAGGTTCTTGAGACAGGTTTTGTCTATACATGTATAAACAGGAAGACGTAAAATCTTTTGGCTCCAGAACTGGACAGGGGAGGCTCTGGAGTTCTGGGTTGTGTTCTTGGTCTGGCTGTTCCTCCTGTTTTATCAGAGACACTTCTTTTTAAAACACGCCTTGCCTCAGTTTCCCCTGGCCTACTCTCACAGTCAAATCACAGCCATATTGACAGCCTCCCTCGCTGGTGGTGATGATCAAGATAGCTGGTGTGCTGGCAGGCATCTCTGCGACATTCAAACCAGATGGCCTCTGTCTGTGTCTTTAGCTCAGCATACATTTTAGATAGAAATGGGCAACATGTTATTCTCAGAGGGAGTTCCGGACCCCTTCCAGGCATAGCTGAAAGCCATTCACCAAGCCCTTGCAGAACATTGCACATGCTAAGGGCTAGCTGGCTGGCTCTCATAGCTCCTCAGATACTCTGACTCAGTTCCTGGGCCTCGTCTGATCACATATGCTTCCTCTGCCTTTGCTGGAATCCTATCCAGGACTGGATGACTGCGTGATCAAAAGAAAATTGATAGGAAACCTTGTCATGGGTCTGGGGAGTGCCTGTCTTAATTTTGAATGGGGTTTAAGTCTCTAGACAGAGGAAGGTGCAGTTGGGTCAGAATCTGTCCCCTCCAAAAGGCTCACATTCTTGGAGCAAAGGTGAACAAGAGATGATTCATTTAATTCAATGCAACATTCCTGATGCAAGTTCAGCAGTGTGGCAGGATAAATACTGGGTCAGAAACATTTGGAGCCATGCAAGGAAAGAGGAAAGTAATGAGATCTCAGGCATCGGCAGAGGGATCATCCTGGGAGCCAGGAAGGAATTAGCCCCTTCCTCTGCTCCCTTCAGCCACACAAAATTGGCCAGGTGCATTGTGGCAGCTTATTGCTTTCCTCTGAGGCATTAAGTTTTGGCTGCCATCAGAGAAAGGATATCAGCACACTGGTTTGGGATGGAAATATCCATTCCTGTGAGTGGAAGTGCCAATATTTCATTGAATAGGAATGTATGGGGGCCAAAAAAGCTTTTGCCTCAATGAATTCGCCTTTCCCAGGAAAGGTCAGTCTGAGGGGAACATCCATTTCCACCCTGTCACTTTCTACCTGCCTTGCTGTTGGATGAGTGGTTGTAGAGCATAGGGACAAACAGTCCCAAGCCTCAGTCCTTATCCAATCCTAGTTAGCCACGTTAGCTATGAAACTGATCCCCTTTGGCTCCTGGTAGGGGCCGTATAAACAGAGTTAAGCTCAATTGCCAAAGATCCCAATGCTTTGAAATACCTCTATTTTAATGAAAAATGTCTGTGTTTATGTTGTGGGTTCAAGGTTCAGGCCTAGAGATGATCAGAACACAAGGGAAACCACTGATTGGGTTTCCCATTCTACTCTTCTCACTTTCTTTGGCTGTTTGACATTCTTGGAGTTTGTTTGTTTTCTTCTGTTCTGTGAACCAGATTCAGACTTGGTGTGATTGTGTAGGAGCTGATGGAGTTACTCCCAGGCTGAACGCTTATTTCTTTAGCCTTATGTGAAGAAAACAGTTCGTGTGCCCCTAAATCGAAGCTTTCTCATGTGTTTTAGTTCAGCCCTTTAAAACAAACAAACAAACAAACAAACAAACAAACAAACAAACAAACAAACAAAAGCTTTGCTGGGAAAATTCAAGATGAGTCAGATGAGTGCTCCAATGATTCCTTTTCACTGTAAAATTCATGGCTCCTGACTTTTCCTCCCATTGTATATTCACCCTGTGAAGCTGCAGATTGAGTTTGTTTGCACACTGAAGAGTCATATTGCCTCAGTTAGAAAGAAAACAGTGAATGCTAGAAATCAGACTTTGCAGGTGGCTCATGTTCAGCCCTCAACCTCTGCTACCAGTTGGCCCATTGAAGTGGGACAGCACTAGAGAGAAGCTCAGGTCCTACCTCTTCAAAGCAAAGGGGCTAACTGTTTCCTATCACCTCTTCTTTTAGTTAAAGAACAAGGCCCAAACCCCTGTTTCAGTGGTACTGGAAATAAAAATGCCCCTTGAAAGTGATGGAAGTGTCATTCTGCACAGCCTGGAATCAACAGCATGGGATTGATGGTGACATGAAGTGGGCTTGTCCTCTGTCACCTCCCAGGTGTCACTGCACCAGAGATTTTGGCATAGCAAGCCTGAGAACGACCTGCTCCCTGGGTCTGGTCCCACTTAGCCTGGACACACTCCTCATCCAAAATGTTTGCCATTGGTAGAATGGGCATGAAATATAGTGGACCTGGGCATCTGCTTCCTTCAGTGCCTGCTGGGTTGGGTGAGGTTCACCCTTCCTGCTGGCCAGGGCAGCAGTCAGTAAAACTCCTGTCTGGACTAAGCCATGAGGGCATAATTAGTGAAGTACTTGGGACAGAGAGATGAGCTGCAGTGTGAGGTTCCTGCCTAGACCTGGCTTATGGCTCCTTGGGCAGAAACTCTCTCCTGTTATAGCAAAGCTCAGTGCCTTACTGCAGCAATGAGCCAGTGAATTACATATCACTGATGACTGGCAGTGAACAGGTTAAAAGTCAAAATGCCAGCACAGCTTTGACTGTGCCTCCCTCTGATTTAACAAGGTGGTGGAGTGCAACACATATACAGACTATATCAGAACATAGCGATAATGTCATACCATCTTAGAGCAAAGGAAGGTAAGAAGGAAAAAAAAAAGGTGGGTAATGAGGGCTGAAAGGAAGAAAGGACAGAGTAGGCATGGAAGAGAGCAAAAGCTGGATTTTGAGGAAGAAGAGTTGGCTTGCCAGGTAAGGGTATTTTTTTTCCCCTCCAAGTGTTCCCCAGCTCTAATTTATACAATATAAATAATTAAAAGCTGTGCAGGCCCAGTGCTAATCCTTGTGGTATTCCACAAGCAACTTCCTTCCCACTTAGAAAAGGTCCCATTGAGAATTATCTGATGGTTCTTGCTCTGCAGCCAATTTTCTGCTCCCATCCATGAGTCAGCAAGTGGAGTCTGCGTTTTCCTTTTCCTTGGTTCAGTGTCCCCAAAATGCATGGCAGAAAAAAGCCATTATGTGAGGTCTACTTCATCTCGTTCTAGAGCTATCTGTGCTAAAATCTCACAGCAGACCTAGAGGGAAGAGAAGGAGATCTTGTGGAAAAGCTGTGATTTCTGAAGACAGATTCAACCACACCGCATCCATTTGGCCACATAAATCAGTTCTGCAACAGTCCTGCCATACCACAGCAACTAAAGTTTGACAATCTAAATTGATATGGTATTGTTGTACTCTTCCACAAGCACAGGGCACTAGTGGTGGACAGTTTAACCTCTTCAAATGCATTGTGTGGGAGCAGCAATAATAGCATGGAGACCTTAGAATGAAGAAGAACTAGTTCTTTCTTCCCTTCCGGGCACTAAATTGAATGGATCGGCCTTGCTATTACCAGGAATATGGGCTTAGAAGGAATTACAGAGACATGGTAAAACTCAGTGGCATGTATACTTTGCATAAGATGGAAGATTTCTCCGGTACTTCAGGCAAGACTGAATACTTCTGGCTGAAAAAAATCAGGAAGTGACTCTGAAAAAGACTGTGTAGGTGTAATCCCTGCTCCTCAGCTTTGGGGGCAAGATCAGTTCTAGGCAATCTTGCCCAGAGAGGGAGCCAAGCCTCAAAGACTATCAGCCACGTGTTGATGGAAGGGCATAGATCCAGTATAGATGTTAATATTTTGCAATGGGAAGAGAGAGGAAATAAGAGCATATTTTGGAAGATGGGTTGTAAAAGCTGAAGGAAGCTTTTTCATGCAAGAAACTACCTGACTGTGAGCAGAGGTGGATGATTATCATGCATTCAGAAATTCAGGATACTTATAGAACTACTATGCTCAGGCTTCCTAAGAGAAAGGGAGTAAATTCCTAATCACTGAGTTAGAGATTAAGAGTCAAGAATTTGATATGAACAGGCTCAATTGCAAGAAGTGTTTTCAACAGGAAGTCTGAAAACCAAGTATCGCTTCAACAGCCAGTTCTACAGGACTGCACCAGCCAGCATTGTGCTACTTGTATTACCCTCTGCCCTTATTGATTTAATTGCATTTCCAAAGCAGAACAGCCCAGGAGCTTGGTTTTCCATCTAGGCTACCAGGCTGTTGTGGTGTCCCAATAGGTACAAACAACGGAACACATACTACCTACAGACCCTGGGTAGTGTCTGCATCAGCACTCATCTGACCTCAGATAGATGGTCAGACCACCACATCGTCCCTGCAGATGTGGCAGGTATTTGGGAGAGGGGTATGAATATTTGAATTTCTTGCCCAGTGTGAAAGATACATGTGTGATTTAAGGAGGAACTGTGGGTGCATGTTTTGCAAAGTGACATTTGAGACTCTATTGTTTAATGTCACCAACAACAGACTGTGATCTGCTGGTCCAGCTTTGCCCTTGGCATTCCATTGCCCTTTAGATGCTTGGGAAAGCAAATGTAAGGGGAAGGCAAGATCTTCCAAGTGAGAATTCAGTAAGGACAGCAGTGAGGCAGCTGTGAATTGAAAAGCACCAGTGCTTCTACAGCGAGGACAATACAACTACTCCCATAAAAACTCAGGAGGTGTGCTGTTGCTGCATGACCTGGCCAGGCGCCGCTAATGAATCATCCAGCTCCTGGATCACTCCCATGAAGGGGATGGAAAATGGATCCAGTCCAGAGAGATCTTGGGAGTTCATTGCAATGTGATAACCCTGTTTACTGCTTTAAGAGCTCCAGAAATTCAGGAGGTGCTGGCAGAACATCTGCTTCTTGCAGGATCTTGCCAGCCACTCTTTGGAGATACTAGCTCTGTGCTTCATTTCAGATGCCTCGGAAACAGCACATTGTTATATCCTAAGAAGACTAAATGGGTCTAGGAAGAAGCAACTCTGCTTCACTTCCCAATGGAAACTGAAAGCTCTGCTAAACATTCAACAAGTTTTAGCTCAAGTAATTATCCCAGGGCAGACCAGATGGGAGCCAGGGGTCATACTGCTATTATGGTTCCTACTTTTTTTTTTTCTTGCTGATCCACCAACAGAAGCTCTGAAATTACTGGAGAAAACATATCTGTGGAAGGATCCTAATCAAACCTGAAAAACTTTCCTAAGCGTGTGTAAAAAGCTGCTGGTGCACATGTTCTGCAGGAAACAGATACAGAGAGGAGGTGAATGGGGGTGAAAATAACCTTGGGGTTAACCAAAAGAAGATAATATAGATGCACTGGGAATAAATGAAAACCTTGGTTGCACAGTTACCGTTTTACAGGTACCCAAGGGCAGGGGACCACCCCACCATGCTGGGCAGCTCCCTGCACGGATGTCTCTGTACAGTACGTTGGGGAAAATGTCTTTCTGGGACCTTTGGTCTAGCTTCAGGTTCCTGCTTTGCTGCAGACATCCTGCAGGTCCTCCAGCTCCTCTTCTGAGCCTGTATGGATACTGAAATGGGCTGGGGAATGGACTTGAGCTCTGCAGCCAAATGGTGTTTGTGCAGCTTTTCCCTCCAGGGGGCCCATACCCTGTCTTCCTCCTGGGAATAGCCCCTGGTCTTCGGCTGATATTGGGTGGGTGTCAGTGCTGGGAGCTGTGTACCATGAGGTCACCTGCACAGTCTCTGACCTGCTCCACCTGGATCCGGCAACTGCAGGCAACACCACCTAAGAGCCTTGCTCTGGCCTCATGCAGGGCTGGCCAGCCACCTGCATAGTGCTGTTGTAGTGGAAACCTCTTTCTAAGTTCCTGGCCTTTAATTTGTGATTAGGAGTTGAGAAGTACAGGCAGGACTCTGACTGGGGGCCATTCTGAGGGTGGTCTCATGAGCTGTATTGTCTGCTGCAGCCATGCAGTGACCAGAGAGAGACATCAGTCTGCTTCCAGGGAGAGGGTGGTGCAGAAGCAGAGGTGGGACCAGAAAGGGAACTGCCTTGTTGCCTTCACTCTGCTCCTGACCCTTGCTCATTCCCCATGGATCATGGGGACAGGCTGTGCCAATGGAAGGAGGAAAGCTGCAAAAAAGGCATAATCTTCCATGTCCTGAGCAGTAGAGCTGCAGTGGAAGTCCCTGGAGGAGTGAGGAGATCCTGCTGCTGCAGTGGAGGGAACAACAAGGGCTGGTTGGACAGGGCTTGACCCTAGCCTCATGTCCTTTAAGCCCCAAGCCAGAAGCAATGCCATGCTCCACCAATATGCCTGTCCCCTGCCCTGCTGCCAACGGCCGAGGTCCTGCTTGCTCCCAAGCTGCCGAGGATTTGGATTCCCGTCAGCCACAGCTGCAAAGCCAACCCGATGCCTGCAGGCAGTTTTTCTCTCTTGGGGAACTGATGGCTGGAGGCAGGGCCCCTGCAGGCAAGTTTCACAAAACCCAGGGTGACACAGCCTGATGCGTGGTCCTCCCTGCCCCACAGCCCGGGAATGGGAAGCTGGAAGCCATGGGGTTCTGTGGCCATTTCGGGGAGCTAACGTATCATTTAAGGTCAGCCCTGGTGCCATTTGGAGAAGAGCTCGTATTTCCTTAACTGAAACAGCAAGTTCTGAATGTAATTACAGGATTAAAGGCATGTTCTGGGGCTGAACACATGATTTATAAGCAAAGGTTACACTTTCAGTCTGTTTACAAGGCATTCTTGGCCCTGCTTAACTCTTTCTTTGCTGAAGAGGAATGGTGGTTGTGTTACTCCTGTTATGGTGCTCATGCATGATGGAGAGATGGAATAGAGGGGGGGTCCCCAATGGGCACACATCAGGGAGCTGTTGGATACCTTCATCCCACAGAAGGGTGAAGTGAATGTTCTGATTTTTCTCTCTTTACCTATCATAACTTCTTAGGAAACTAAAAGGCCCCAAACAGACTAAATTTTAGCCTGATGGTCATTTCTGTAGTTGAAAATCTCTGTGGCATTCCTCAGTTCTTCCCAAAGGCTTTCTGCATGGTGGTTCCTGACCAGTAAGGTTGGAAAGGAAAATTATGAAGATGAAGCCTAACATGTGGCAGATAAGCCAAACCCAGGGGAATTTTCTCTGATGATTCCGCTGGATCCACCAGTTTGAGGTGAAGCCAAAGCCTATTGTGCAGAAAGGCAACCACAAATAACTGCAGGCCAACAATTCTAGGAAGCTAACTTCATTGTCACTACTAACTCTCTTCACTGACTGCATAGGGATCCAAGGACCTCATATTTCTGGAAATAAAATGACCAGAATTTCTTGAGTTTTTTTTTAGTGCATAACATGTGCAATGATTAAATGAGGCATCAAGAGTAGGCCATCTGAATATGGGCCCAGTCTTGCTCTGAAGACTTCAAAGGATGGAAAATCTGCAACAGTCCCAATAAAGTTATTCCAAAAGTGAGGGTACGGTATTCAGAATTTGCATTTTATATCCAGAAAGGTGTCAAATTTAATTTCCTGTTGTTGGCTCTAGAGATGACTGTCCCACTTTGCTGCTTACCATAGCATTTCTTTAAGAGCTCTGGTGGATTCAGAGCTACCCACAGCTTACATAACTGATGCTTGAGATGTAAGTGGAGTTGTTGAAGACCTATGTATTGCATTTTTCCAAGCATGTACACAGACTAGAGTTGACACTGATTTTTTTGGTCTAGCTTGTAATTTGCTATTTCCAGTGGATATGAGATACCAAAGCAACTCAAGTATTTTGCTGCAGGTCCAGGGCTGCGAGTTCAAATTTTCTTTCACTATTACAGCAAAGGCTTCCTGCCAAAATGTGAGTAAAAATGTACCTTGTTGCTCTGACTGGGCAGGTCAGAAGTGGTGGGGATGGTGTGTGTCATGTGAAATTGGGTATGCATGTTGTGGAGCGGTCTATGGACATAGTCCTGGCCATAAAGGGTTTATAAATTTAATAAGCAAAGAAGGTCTGAAAAGAAATATTATCTACAGTTTACAAGTGGAAATGGGATTTACGTACATTCCCCAAAGTCGTTTGTGGCCCAGTGAGGAATGGGCCTGCTAAACATCGGTCTTGTGTCACCAGAACCAGGTGATCCACGATCCAGGATTGCAGTACATGGTGTGTGCAGACAGATAATGAAACATTCCTGTGGGAAGGTCCTGGCTAGGCCAGGTAGGCTGGGCACCAGATGGTAAGAAAAGAACAGCTATGACATTTTCATCCCAAAGCAATTGTCTTCTTTCTTCTTTCCCTCCCTTGAAGATGGACCTGCCAATTCTACATCACACGTCTCGAGCTGCTGCTAGCCTTAGGGAAGAAACAGCCCTGCCCTTGCTCTGGCTTCCTTTGCAGTCTTTGGGGAATGGGGACAATGTGAGATTGTGTGTAAGCAATAACCCAAGAAGCAAAAAGGAGAGAAAGATGCAGGCCTAGGAATTCATGTGACCACTGGGCCAAATCGATGTCATGCTCTAAATGTGAGAATTTTTGTGTGGAACCAATGCCTAGAGCAGTTTATGGTCTGCTTAATGTGTATTTTTTTCCTTGTGTCCTTACAAATGGAAAGGATTTATGGAGCTGAGAAGCCTTGACATTTTTATCCAAGATAAAGAGCATTGCCAACACAGGAGAGGGGGCTGTATCTCATGTTCACTTTCTCTGTTTAGATTTTTTAAGGTTGACTAACAGGCAACCCAAAAGTTGGATGCAGACACCAGTATCCAGTTCACAGGTAGACATACCATTCTGGGTGTATGTTTGGTGTGAGAGCAATATAGACCCATGTTAAGTCTGGTAGGGTTTATAATGAAAGTTGCAGCATTAAGCTGCATCTGCCTGGTCCCTGAACACCTGGCTGGGAATATAAGAGTTTCTCAAGAATTTAGAATTTATCCATTCTTGGATTAAGCTATGGCATTGTTTTTGTTGGCTTGGCAAGTCTCCAACCATCTAGCTACCCATCTATATTGTTTCTATAGTACCAATGCCCCTAGTAACATGGAGCACCAGCTTGCAATCTAGAAGACCTAGACTTCTAGGGAATGAAGAGGCAGAGGAGATGAGAAACCCTATCATTTGTGTGCCAGGGCAATGCTGTCATTACCACAAGTTTGCAGTGCTATGTCCATCTGGCTCAACCCCTTGGCTGCTAATAACCAGCTGAAGAGCAATGGTTGAACGTGGAAGTGGGTTTTAACAGGGCCACATGCATATATCTATGTACATATTATCTATGAACAAAAAGGAAAGGCGAGTTGGAAAAAAGGAAAAGCTGTTCTCCCAAAGATGGTGACTATGCAAAAGACATAGGGTTTACAGTGAATGTCCAGCTGAATACACATTCCTAGTACAATGATGTGGTTAGAAGAGCTGACACAATCCTTTGAGTAACAGAGGCATGAAGGAAGTCTGCTGTTGTTACACCAAATAAAATTAAGTGAATAGAGTGTTCTGCTTAGAAACTTAAGGTCAGGAGATCAGGAATACATGGAAATACCAGTATTGTTTAATACCTTAATCAATGATCTGGATGAGGGGATTGAGTGCGCCCTCTGTAAGTTTGCAGATGACACCAGATCAGGCAGGAGTGTCAATCTGCTTGAAGGTAGGAAAGCTCTGCAGATGGACCTGGACAGGCTGGATCGATGGGACAATATCAGTTGCATGAGGTTTAACAAGGCCAAGTGCCGGGTCCTGCACTTTGGTCCCAACAACCCCATGCAACGCTACGGGCTTGGGGAAAATTGGCTGGAGAGCTGCCCAGCAGAGAATGACCTGGGGGTGCTGGTTGATGGCTGGCTGAACACGAGCCAGCAGTGTGCCCAGGTGGCCAAGAAGACCAACGGCATCCTGGCTTTTATCAGGAATACTGTGACCAGTAAGATTAGGGAAGTGATTGTGCCCCTGTACTCGGCACTGGTGAGGCTGCACCTCGACTACCGTCTTCAGTTTTGGGCCCCTCACTACAAGAAGGACATTGAGTTGCTGGAGCGTGTCCAGAGAAGGGCAACGGAGCTGGTGAAGGGTCTGGAGAGCAGGTCTTATGAGGAGCATCTGAGGGAACTGGTGTTGTTTAGTCTGGAGGAGTCTGAGGGGAGACCTTATCACTCCCTACAACTACCTGGAAGGAGGTTGTAGTGAGGTGGGTGCTTGGTCTCTTCTCCCAGGTAACTAGCAATAGGAAGAGAGGAAATGGGCTCAAGTTGCATCAGGGGAGGTTTAGATTGGATATGAGGAAAAATTTCTTTACTGAAAGAGTGGTCAAGCATTGGAGCAGGCTGCCCAGAGAGGTGGTGGAGTCACCATCCCTGAAGGAGTTCAGAAACCATGTAGATGTGGCACATCATGGGATGGTTCAGGAGGCATGGTGGTGTTAGGTTGACAGTTGGACTTGATGATCTTAGAGGCCTTTTCCAACCTTAATGATTCTATGATTCTATAAATAGGCTTTCTGCGCAATTTCCATTTGAATGTAGTGGCATATGTTTTTTCTTTTTTTGTTTCATTGTTGTGAGGTCCCTGAATGATTTGGTGTACATTGGACATTGCTCACTGGTGTATATTTTGTGCCTGGTTTCTCTTGAGTTCAGCTGCAGAGTGAATGCTTGGCATTGCACTAACCCAACACCTGAGTGTTTCCAAGGGACTGTCAGGAACCAAAGAGAACACATGGTGACTGTTGGTGAAAACTCTTTTTGATGGACTTGCCCAGCTTGATGCTTTCCTATCCAGGGTACCATGCATTTCAACTTCCAATTGCACCTCTCTTACTCCATGACATTGACAATGTGATGGTGTGCAGGATCGATATCTTCCTTCTCTGAACATGTGAATGAAATGGAATGGTTGTGTTTTTTAGTGGTGTGGGAAGAATCTTTGTACAGGATGGAGGAACCCAGACTCCATGGGTTTCTTGATTCTGAGAAGGGAAGCTGACTATCTGGAAGGTGGAAGCAACTGCAGCTTTCCAGGCTTCCTCGGGCCCTGCCAGCAAGCGTGGCACAGAGGTGCAGAGCGACTATGTCTTGGCTACCAGTGAGAGCACCTTCTCTGCCATGGGGACAAGCCCCAGCATCACTTCAGCTCTTCTGGCAGGGATGTTTTGGAAGCCTGCTCTGCCTGCAGTGTCCTGGTATGCTGGGGAGCTTGTAGGCCCTCGGGTGGGGCAGTTGCTGTGATTGCAGGAGGGGAAGAGGAATGATCCTGTGGCTCAGCCACTAGTCTGAATCTTGGGAGATGTGGGTTTATTTCCTGGCTCTGCCACTGGCTCCCAGTGGGCAAGGCTTGGAGTGGCACTCTCTCTAGCTCCATTCCCCAACTGCTCATTGCATGGTATCATGTTATTTTAAAACCCCAACCTGGCTGCAGTAAAATGCCTCATATTACATGACAGCCCACAGCTTTGGTTGTGTCTTCAGTGGGCAGTTTGCAAGGGAAATAGGCCCTAGCCAAAACCCTGAAGCCCCTGGCCCCCCGACATTGGAGTCTGAATCCTGCAGCTTTCATGCAATTGAAAATGAAGTGCTGCAGCGGTTGAGTCAGCGATCTCTGATAATGCTTTTGTGGTGAAACTTCCCTCTTTGCCCAGAGTTTGCATAAAGCCTGCTCAGTACTTAACTCCTATTTAATGCCACAAAGTGTAGCTTGAGTTGGACTTGAAATGAAGCATAGCCTCTGCTGGGATGGGGTATCCAAGGTCTGGGCTAGTGAGGTGGGGTTCTCCCTTGTAAGTGCAAGAGAGGCAGGCAGTTTGAGGGTTGTTCTTATTAATAACCACTGATCTGGAGGGGACACTGAGGAACCTGATCCATTGCCTTTCTCCAGTCCTCTCTCCTTTTGCCCAGTGCTATTTAAACCCCCAAATTAAGAGTAACATCCCATACCAGCAAGTTTACAGTCTTAAGCAAGATGCCATAGGTGGATATGGAGAGATGAAATCAAAGGGACAAGGTCATGTGATGTCAAGGTTTCATGACGATCTTTGTGAGCATCTCAGTCTTGGAGAAATTTAGGGAAGGATTTGTCAGGGCTTCTGGTACAGGCACACCTGGATCACAACACTTGGCCTTGGGCATGCTTTTGGCTAAAGTGCATAGCCAAAGTGGGAAGACAGATAACCAAAAAATCTGGAAGTGAGCTGGAGAAACTGTGGAAGAATAAGATCACCAAATAGCAGGACAGCTGGCTGGAGAGAGAAGTGACAGAAAGCTGTGCTGCGAATAAAGGGCATAAACTTATTCAGGAGGTTCTGACAGTCCTTGGTGCCTTGGTGGCACAGCCAAACTTCCTCCAGTACAAAATGTCCTCGTTGAGACAAGGGTATTTTTGCACTGTGGCACAGTACCTGTAGACCCTAAATGGGACCGGGGCGCTTTGCAGCTGACGCTGGGACACCCCACAGCTCTGATACTCCAACATGTGAGGTGTGACCCCATCAATGTGGGAGAAAGATGGGGGAGGGAGGAGGCTAGGCTTTCCCAACAGACACCCCAAAAACTTGGCCCTAGCACACTGTCAAAAAGAAGCTGAGAATTCTGAAGGTAAGGGAGTAACGAAGCCTTACCCAATGGACAGAATCAGAAGGTAAGTCTCCAGCCATTAAATTTTCTGCAGAAAGTCTCTCTTTTTAAGGGAACCACCATCATTTGAGCTATTTTAAGACCAGACTGGATTGAGCTCTAGGAAATATACAGTAAGAAGCTGCCCCAGGACTGGCAGGGAAAGATGCCAGCTGGTCAAAGCCTTTTCAGTAATGTCGCCATTTGTACGAATGTTTATATTTCCTCGCCAGCCCTGTGGACAATTAAGACAAGGCTTGGCTGAGATGTGGGCTATCATTATTGGTCTAGATGCTGGATTGGCTGAACATCATAAAAATCTTAAAGATGGAGAGAGCTGTATGAAGCAGTCATTTACAAACTGTAGAGAGCATTCTGCAAATCTATAAATATGACTGGTGAAATAAAAGAAGGAAACAACCCTTGCACATCCATGGCCAATGGATTCACTGAGTAGTTGCATGTCAGTCACTGGGAGACCAGTCAGCAGCTCCCCTCTTCATACACACGCTTCAACTGGAAAAAAAAAAAGACAGTTGCAGCTCAGTTTTCTCCTCTGGCTTTGTTTTGAAAGTTTTTTGAGTCTCTCTGACTCCTGTTGCTGTCAAATGGTGCTTAACACTTCCAAAAAATTGCTAGCACAATTGCTGGAGCCTTGGAAAATGTCAGCACTCTTAGGTCTGACCACCGGCGAGAGAGTTGTATCTTACCTCCATGAGCCCAACACCTAACTATACAAGGTAGAGGAAAATTGGAAGGGGAGGCTGAAGGGAAGTGACTCATCAGAAGGCACTCAACCATGTCAAAGGCACTGCTGGGGACCGGGAGATAGATCTGAGATAAAGGGGAACCTGATCTTTTCTCCCCCACTTGGCTGCCTCCTTTGCTTTGGGGAGAGAATTGTGTTAGCACTCAATGGTGAAATTCATGGTTCAGAGGCTTGTAATTTCCTATTTCCACTGCAATGGTTAGCAAAACTTCCACCCGGAGAGGGGTCCAAAATTTGCCTGGGGTGAATGACGTCAGCCTGATCTCATCTCTGCTCATTTATTCATACTGGTTATCTCTGGCTTCGGTCTTAACTCATTCAGATAATTGCATACACTCTCCTTTGGGACTCAGGAGTCCTGCCACCAGCCTTGCCAGCAACCCTCCTTGTGTTATCTCGTTATTTTTCATACTAACAAGTATGGGGAGGAAATAAACTAGGGCAGACTGAGGCTCATGAACTGCTTTCTCCCTGCCAGGCCCTGTCCCAGCACCAGTTCATCCCATGGAGAGTGCTTTTACAGTGCTCTACACCTATCCACTTTTAAGACCTTGCTTTGGTCCAGGAAATGGCCTTGGTGGCTGGCTCCGTTAATGTTCAGATAATATATCTTAGTTATTTGTTCCATTAACCTACCCTGCAAATAGACATTGAAGGCAACAGGTTAGCTGACAAGATACCTTGCCCTCTGAATTATGATTTGGGTCTTGTCTTGTTCCATCCAGTGCCTATCTACATTGTAAAATCACTGGGGTAGAGATCCCCTTTATAGATACATTTGTGATAGACAGACATATGTTGTGTATGTATAGGTACAAGCTCTGCCACAGTGGAAGTACGAACAGCCTTGCCCTGCTTGCCAGACCCACCAGGTGGTGGGATTTACTGATGGATTTCATACCTGTGGCTCATGCTTCTTTGACAGGGGTGGCCAGAAGCAGGAAAGAGCTTTCATAAGGGAAATAAGCAGAATAGAACTCTTCAGCTGGGAAACAAGGTGGCCAAGGGAGGATTTTATAGGTATCTGTAAAGGCAGGAAAAGTATGAAGGAAGCAAACAAGCAAGCAAACAAATATAAACCCAAAAAACTCCCAAAAGTTAACCAAAGGAGCGCCTTGCCACAGGAGACTATGAAGGCTGAAAGTTGGCATGGGTTCAAAAACTAACTGGATAAATAAAGGGCTTTTGAGCACAAAGCTGCTGTCTTTGATCATTGGACGGTGGGGGAGCAGTCCAGGGAAGCATCGCTGTGCACTTGCCTGGCCCTTATATTCTTCACTGCCCACCTGTTACTGCCTAATGTCAAAGAAAAGATATTGGGCCTTTTGGGCTGATCAGATCTGGCTGTCCTCATGTACTAATGAAATCAGCACAGTCCTGACCATGGAGCAAGTGCTAAGGGTCTGGCCCAAATCGTGGTCTGCAAGGTAGCTTGGAGCAAAGCTGGGAAATCAGATCTTGCTTGCTTAAAATCAAAACCAGGCTTAGTATGCAATCCCAAAGCAGGAGCACCGTTCTCCAGGAAAGTTTCCAAAACCAACTTCTGGCCTTGGAGAATAACATGGCAAACCACCAATAAATAAATAAATAGATAAAGAAGTAAATGCAAAACCTATGTAGAAAGCTCCCTGAACAAATGGCAAAATATTTCCAGTTTTCAGGCCACCTGCTTGTCATCTATCACTTAGAAAAAAATGAGTGTTCTTTAAATATTTATATGGGGAAAACAGACCCACCCTCCTGGGTTTACATGGTGATTTATGCTGCGGCATTTTCAAGGTCATCCGTTGCCTAAATCCCCTGTCTGTCTGAGGCCTGGGTCCTGCTAGGAACCCGATCCCCATGATCATCTGGATTAGAAGGGGTAGGGCCTGTTTCCATATGTGTCTTAGTGCTGGCATCTGAATTTCAAATGAATTTGCTGATTCCTCAGTCTGTACTCAGACACCAGCATTCTCCTTTGGCTGCTCCAGTGAAGGTTTTTATATGAAGGGTTTTCAGTTGAGGGGCTTTCAGTGGCAATATTCTTAAAGACACATCTTGGAGTCACATTTCAGGCTCTTACAGACAGCTCATAAAGTCTCCCTGCAGGTTGGAACTTGATACTTTCAAGTTGTGCTCCTCTTTCATGAGGAATGGGGGCTACGTTAAAGGAGTCTTGCCACTCTGGGGAATCAGGCGTAAAATAAAGTAAATATTTGCATCCACTAGTGTTTTGCCTGTTTGTTTGTTTGTTTTTTTTGACCCAAAATTAGGAGTATATAGAGGTATATAAAGACATATGATGCTTAGCATAGGAAAGCTTGGCATCAATGAATACAGAATAGATATTTTTAGACTGGAAGGGTTCATTGCCTTTCAGGAATGAAGCAAGAAGTGTGGGATAAACTGATCTCTGGAGATGCTGATTTCCCTGTCTACAGACAGAGCTTGGGCAGCCAGGCATACCATAATCAATTCTGCCCTGGGTGATGGTAGGTCTTGAGAGTACTACCACGATCAGGGACCTAGAACAGGTCTAATCAGCTTAAATATTTCCTGTCTTCAACCTCTACTGGAACATCTAGAGGTTTCTTCTTCTCTAGTATGGTCAGGGTGTTCATAGACCAGGCTTTACCCTGGAACTCTCAGGGAATGGTGAGAGGGCTTGGCCAAATTCAACTACACACTTAAAACCCACTGCTGCTTGTAGGATTTGAGGTTGGCACATGAAGCATTGCCAAAAGACTAAAGAGAAACCCTGTCTGCATTGGTTTCAGACAGCACTTAACCATCTTGATTAGAAAAACCCCAAATGCTGTACCAAAAGTTACCTTGTTTCCTTCACTCAAGTGGAAAATATAATGGGAGTAAAATGGAAGGGGATTCCCCAGGGTTTCCCCCCTCACCCCCCCCGCTTTTTCCCCTCATTAGGCAAAAACTTGCCTTGTCAGTACTTTTTCTGAGTGCCCTAATGAGAGACAAAACATACCTGTCAGCAGGCTTCTCAGCACAGACTTTTGTGTTTTCCTTGTATGGAGGAAAAAGCCACAACACCACAGCAGAGCTATTAACTCTTTTGGGACTGACTAATGCATCAGGTTGTGATGAGGTGCACAGCAAGGGGACCTGCAAAACACATCCCAAGGAGCTGATCAGGGACAGGGGGAGCAGAGTAGCAAGGTGGCCTGAAGAGCAGCTGGGGTGTAGGTAGACCTGGAAATTGCCTGCTCAACTACAACTTCCTTTGCCTTCAGCATGGAGGTGCGGCCAGAGCAGGCACGTGACTACAGGCATACTCTTCCCAGGGCTATTGTTTGCAGATGAACAGGAAGAATCTTCCTTTGAGTTCTGCACCTCTGTATTGTCCAGCAGAAGGCACACCACAGGCATGGAGGAGTGACAGCATGCTTTCTGTATTATTGCGCTCTCTGAAATATTTTTCCTCCTTCATAAAATTCAGCTTTAGAAAAATTGGCTTAGTTAGCTGTGTTCAGACCTCTGGGCCTTCCAGCTGAAGCTGGCAAAAATGAAGGAATTTGTTCTCAGCAATGCTTGGCCTTAGCAGCAGAGCTGAAGCAAGTTGAGAACAAAGGAAGGGAAATGCTCTTCTTGCTGGTTCTGTACCTGCTTGTGATGTCCACATAAATAGACTTGACTTGGTCTCCCAGACTACAAGTCTATCTGCTGCCATGAAATTCCCCACAAAAAACATGAAGCCACAATTGAATCCTGATTTATATTGTCTGAAATGAATGTATGTCCTTGTCTACCAGGCTACCCATGTCCTGGTGGAGGAACTTTTACCGCCTTTACTCTTGCTACACCATGGTCTCCCCACCAGATTGCCTATTTCTTCCCTTGATTCTGTCCTGAGCTGGATTCATGATGGCAACCATCCACTCTGCTTTCAAAGTTGCAGGTATGTCAAAACAGAAAGAAACGATATTCAGGTGTGAACAAGAGAGTGTGTGTGTGTAAATCAGCAAAGGACGAACAGAGCTGGCAGAGAACCCCCTGTCCCCCCATAACTTTAAGAAACACAGATTACTGTTCCCACCATGTTGAAGAGCCAGGGATCTTACTCAAGACTTGGAATTACCAAGGCTAGCGTCCTGTGGGAGCATGAGCTGTAGACATCAGGCACCACAAAATCAGTCTCCTCTCCTTATCCAGGTTAGGAGGACATAGATTCTCCTGGTATTCCTCTGAAATGTACTTTACTCTGAGCCATCTGCAAATGATGGAATGGTCTAGTGCAACTGAACTTCATCAAGAAAGCTGAGGTGGGATAAGATTATGATTGTGCTGCTTGCCTTGTGAGACTCTGAAATTCCAGTTAGAGTAGCAAAACAACATACTAACTGTCTGCCTCCTGTATTTATCTCTTTGTCTTTATGTGTATGTGAAATGGAGCAGAAGCCAAACAAAATAATCCAAAAGCTTTCTCCACATTTTTTTTCACCTTTTTCTATCAAGGATACACTTAGAAAGACAGTTCCTGGTTTGTGTAATATTGGATGGAAATCTGAGCTGAGAACTCATGTTGGGCTGTAAATCATGCAGGTATTTGGTCCATAGATGCTTCTGGTATGGCATTATCTTTCACTATGAACACAACTATCGGAAAAAAACCATAAAGGCCAGTTCATGTTTTCTTCTACACCAAACCATTGTCTTTGGTTTCCTCACTTGTCTGAGTTTCAGCTTTTAAGAAAGATCTCTAGAGCGCTGTGTTGATCCAGCCAGGCCAACATGAAATGAACATGGCCTAGAACACCCACCTCAGAAGTAGGTTGAGTTACCTTGCACTGAGCTCTGCGCTGGCACAGCCAGGTTGTACTAAGCACTCTCCCTCTGCACAACACTGCAGTCACCATAGGAAGCTGGTGGCCATTGCTTCAGAGCAACATCAGCAAAGATAGGCCAGTTCCCCAGGGAACCACACCAACCTCAGATCAGTGTGTAAAATACATGGACTAAATTTTCTGCTGGCACGTGCTGAGCTCTTTCCACTGGCTGGAATAAGTGCCTGAAGATAGGCCATGGCTGAGCACTGGTGATAGAGAGAACAGCCCTCTCCTGGGAGCTGAAGTGCCTGTCCATGTCTTGGAGGGGCTGTGTGCTCTCTCAAGGCACCCAGGATGCTCTGGAAAACCTGATCCAGGGAAGCAGACCAGTTTCAGGAGGCTGGAAAAGATAAAGGCTTAAAACGTGTGAATATTGAGTTTGAGACCAGGTCACCAGGCCCTTCTCAACGATAGAAGGAAAGCTGCTCATGAGATAGATCCATCACACTGATGAGAGGATCCCTGGAGATGGCAAAGAGGCACAGAGTGGGGTCAGCAGACAAGTGGATGTCTTCACCCCAAAGCACTCCCATCATACAGCGGAGACAGGAGCAGAGGCATCAGAGGCAGGTCCCCGGTGTGCCTCAGTGAACCTCGCCCTGCTGACTTCCCGGGCTCCCTGATTTGTTTTCCCTCCAGCCTGGGACTTGGCCCAGATTGTGCTTGGACTGCGTTTGCTTCCAGATGTTCTCAGCCCTCGAGGGGACAGAGGCGCGCCAGGCTGTAATTGGTATGCAAGCAAGCCCCATGCAAGGGGCATATAAAACATTACCTATCCCTTGGCCAATGCCTCCTGCCTGGAGGCCTGCTGGTCGCCAGTGGCAAAGGGGAAGGAAAACATCACACAACAGTGGAACAGTTTCGTTTATTGCCATCTCCCTGGGCAAAACGGTCAGAGCGCTAAGTGGCACCTGGATGGAAAGGCAGAAGAATGCAATAGGAAGAAGCAATGAGAATGCAGTCCAAGCCAAAAGCATTAAAAACCTGAAGGAAAACATTGCTTCTCTCACCACTGCCAAGTTTATTTCAGTATGTGGCAACCTGGTGAAGTACGTTCCTTTATAGGCAAGGAATTAGAGAGGACAAGACCTTAAATTCCTCCCATTTGCTCAAGAACTCCAGCAAACACCTCCTCCTTCTTCCCCTCCTGCTGGTCCGATTTTAAGGAGATTTTAATTTGAGCCCAAAGTGCTGGAACATAGACAGGAAATGGCTTATAATTTGCAAAAGTGTATATAGTTTCATGGAAAAGCAACATATATACCAAAGCCTATGCCTTTCAAATTCTCCCCAGCAGCCATCTCTTCTGGCCTCGGGACAATGAAGTCTCTGTGTTCAGGTCTGTTTTCGGTCGAAACAGTCCATGACTGCTCTTTTGTGACCAAACAGAATGCGAGAGCAAGCCGGCTTGAGTACTCAGTGCCTTAATTACTTTGGGTCATGTGGCTGCCTCCGCTGCGGCAAGTGGCAGAGCACATGCAACTGAGGAACATCGTTTCTGCTAAGAGGAGACTTGAAAAAAAACACAGAAGGGAAATTCAGGCATCTCCTGGAAATCAGAGGCAAGGCTTCCATCAGCTTGGACAGGACCAGCACTTCAGCCTTTGTGCGGGGATGGATGGATGTGTGCTTGCATTCAATGTGATAAGGTTGTTGTGAGTTAGAAATGTGTTTGGCTTTGGCTGCTGACTAAAACAGGAGTCCCAAAGGCTCTTCTGTCCAGCCTTTGCATTTGCCCTAGAATTTTTGCAGGCACAAAGACAGGCTAAGCAGACAATGGCTTGCTTGACTGGCAAGGACAAATGCGAGCTTTGCATGTACAAAGGATTGTTTGTGCAAGCAAAAATGTCATGCAAAATGAGGAGCATGTGGTCATGACAGGAGGGTCTTCAGACTGAAGAAATCACATCCAACCCATCACCAGTTTGATTAAGGAAATGAGGGCAAAATTTTGAGACATGTAAGATGGTTTTGGAGTGTGAGAGAAGTCTCTTGCCTTGGGTGACCGGGAGACACATTAGCTCTTGGACAAGGGGGCCTGCAGGGAGCTGACAATGCTGTTGTTTGGATGGGACATTTAAAAGAAACCACCCATGTAGAAGTGAGACATATCATGTAAATATGGGCCACACTGCATCCTGCTCAAACACTCATGGCCTGATACTGTTGGCAAGCATTAGTCTGGAACCAGATTCTCAGACAGTATAGATGTACAGTTGTGCATGCAAAATGCATGTCTAATTGCTCAACTAATTTCTGTGAAGCTATAAGAATTGCATAAAATGGGGAACAAACAGAGACTTTACTTACTCTTTGTCACTGTACTTGTAGTAGTGGCTCAACTATGCTAGATGTCCAACTGTGTCCAACATTAGACATCAGTTCAGACAAGATCTGGTTGGTTCAAAGCATTGTGCTGTTGGTCAGGAGTGAGAAAGACTGGTCTGGTTTTCTGGGCTGTAACGTTCTTTCGTTTGCCAAAGATACTTGCCTGGAAACCCTTTCAAATCCCAGTTTTGAAAACAGTGCTTTAGAGTCCAAACTCAAAATGCTGGTCTTTGAAACACTATGTAACATGAAGTGCCCTTGGGCAAAAAACTTAACCTCCATGTTTTCCTCCCTTCTTTTGGAAATTGAGGGTAATTATGTCTAACTATCCACGTCAATTAGGCACAACCCAATTGTATGTGGAGTCCCATGTTTTCCCTTTGGAAGGGGCCTATTTCTCTTCAGTTTACAGTCTCCTCTTTTTGCAGCTGAGGCTCATGTGGCTGCTGTTTAGCTATAGCCACCCATGATTTTAAGCTGCTCTCTGTGACCCCAGCAGCCACCTCTGAGGCCACACAGGTAGCACCATAATCTCAGGCCTATTTGAAGGCATGTGCTGAAACTCAGACAGAGGAGGCTTGGTGTTTGTAGGTGACATTTCATGGGTGAGAATTCAGGACTGCTGTCTTACCTTGACTAGGAAATGGTGGCATTGGTGTTCTATGGCTGTCCTTGAAAGTGCTCCTCTGCCTAACCATGGGTAGAACATCACTAATGTGTGAGCTTCAATTTAGGAATTTAAAGCACACATCAAGAAGAACTTGCCCTCTGAAGTGTTCAAAATCAGATGCTGAGGATGCCTTTGACTTTAATGACGAGGTACAGAGAGCTGGATCAGGAATATGGTAACTCCTTATGGGCCTTGAAAAAGACACTGGGAGGTATTGGCATTTCTCCAGCTAATTACCTGCAAGAAGAAAGGCTACAGCTTGGCTTTTGAAATGCAAAATGAAGCATTATGCAGAAAAGAACACAGAATTTAAATCAAAAGTAAAGTCATATCCCTGTGGTTTGAGGGGCACTATTGTCTGCCTGGATTTTCTGCCACTGCTCCCTGTTGGGATGAAAGGCTTTGTCCAGCCTGGGCTGTGATCAGAACACCTGCTTAAGGGATAAGTTGCATAGGAAACTAACTAGGGATGAGCAGCTATCTGTGTATACAAGAGATGAGCAGGGCATCTATGAACCTGGCTTGAACGAAACAGCTCCATACTCTGCAGCACTGAAAAATCTCAGGATGCTTTTCTTGTAGCATGCAAATGGTAGTGGCCTCCTGACTTTCTCAGTAGCACCAGGCATTGTGTCCCTTCAGAAAATGTGGTGCTTTTGCCTGAGCAAGCAGAAAACTGCCTCCAGGTTATCGTCTCTGTTCCTCCTGGCTGACTTCTGCATTTCTGTGGACTGTTGTGAGAGCATGTACATGATGTGGGTAAAGCAGTGGTGAAGTTTCTGGCCTCAAGAGGATGTAGAGACATTGTCATGTTCTGCAGATGTACCCCTGTATCCCAGCATTACCACAGGAGTCTCTTAAGTGCAACTGTGCTGCAGGGAGCATGGTCCATCTTTCCAAGATGCAAAATGCATGTTAGAAGTGAGATACAAAAGGAGTCACATGGGCCTTTCAGCATATGCTGAGATCCAGAGGTTCTGCAGCTGGGAGAGAAGACAGATGCCATCTGTTTGGGTTTGCTGATATGCAGGAGGAAAAACAATGGGACCTAATGAATCTGCCTAATGAATTTTCGTGTTAACCTATTCTTGCAGCTGAGAGGAAGCAAGGGTTGTTCACAGTTTTGGACATGAGACCAGCCAACTCACGAGTCAGGTCTAATTCCAGATTTAGAAGCTTTGGAGACCCTGGGTGTAGCTGTATCATTTCTAGTTATTATAATATGGTTCATATCTCCAAAGAAGCCAAATGGGTCCCAGCTTTCAGAAAAATTCAGATTATTTTTCTGCTGAAGAAAAGTCCAGGGACAATCAGTCCATTTGCAAATGTCTATTACAATGACAGAGAAAAACGGCATCAAATCCTAGGTCTGGAAAGCCACAGAATGGGTTTCCTGATTATTATTTCATTAGCCTGCCTGCCCCTCAGAAATAGAACTGAAATGATACAAAATTTCACAAGAAATAGCTCATTGACTTCTATGGGACTTTTACACAAGTCACCAGGTGCAGCAAGATGCTGGTGTTTCCTGACAAGGAACATGGCTTCTTTTGATGCTTTACTGACACGTAGCTGATCACAGAGCTATTGGATGACTGAATGAGTGCCCTTGAAAAGAACGGCAAGATGGCTTTGGTCCTTTCATGGTGAGGAGCTGGAGCTGGACTTTTGGAAAGTGCCATTTTACCTTTTTTTGTTGTTGAAAAATTGACAAACATACCAATTCTGTTCTAAGCCAAAAACTACTGATTGCCCATTCTTTCCTCACCTATTCCAAATCATTTACTTCTTGGGATTCAGCAGGAAAAGCCAAGGCATTTCAGTGAATATACACACCAGTGAGACATTGATTAAGCTCTCTAGATTTCTGTAGGGGATTTTCCTTTCAACCTTCTCTAGTAGAAAGAGTTGAATCAAGAGGTTGAACATCAGTTTCTTGGAGACGTGTTCTGTGAAGTGTTTTAAACACAGATAAGGAGGTCTTCTGCTACTTTCCTATTGTAGTGTCATTAGCCATATCTACAGTACCATTTAATTCAAATATTAAATGATGTAAATCCCCTGCCCCCCACATTCAAATAAATAGGCTTTCCTAGTCATCCTTAGCCCATATTAGCCACACTCCACCCTAATCTGTTTTATTAACTGCCTTATGCTCACCTGTTGTCGAGAAAAGCTGTAGAAAGGGTTGCATTAGGGTCATAAAAAGTTTTAGCTCCTTCATCACAGCTAGAATATTCTCGCATGATAGGTACTGATAATTTTATGAAAAGGGTATGACTTGGTGGCCTGCCATGGCACAGATCTTGATTCTGCAACACAGTAGGTCCCTTCACATCCTTGTGCTATTGCAGCTCTCCACTATGGCCCTGGATGTGAAATTCACAGTATTTTCTTGTGACAATCAACAGAGGCTCTGTGGACCTGCAAGGAGAGAAGTTCCTCACTGCCTCCAAGATCAGATAGAAGATGGAGGAAGAGCTTTTCTTTTTGTTTCAAAACAAACACAAAATAATTTAATCTTTAATACAAGCAGGATACAAAACAATATTCGTATGGGAAGATGGGAAGGGGTGTGGGGAGACTAATAGCTGTGCTCCTTGTTCCCCAGTCTAACAGTGTTTCGTTGTTGCCATGAAGCTGCAGCTTTGAGATTCATGTGATCTTCATAAGACAGGGCTCTTTGCTTTCACTTTCTGAGAAAGAGAACAAACTTCTAACTTCTGCAATAAGGAAGAAAAACCTGAGTTGATGACAAAAAGCACCCAGAGTCCAATAAACAAATGAAATATCATTTTGTATTCATGTGAAGTCTCATGACATTCAAGACAACCCTGGGATTTTTCTGATCCTCTTGGTGTAGAAAAACCCACCTTGTGGTGCTCCAACACTTATGTCGGGAAACACTGCAGCAATTACAGAGTCTGACCAGCTCTTGAAACTGGTACAAATGCCTTTCCAGATCAGAAGTGCAATGAACCAAAGTGACCATCACCCTCCCCTGAACCCCAGGTCCTCTGGCTGTGGAGACACTTGCAAGCCTACATGTGCCTTGGGCAGGCTAAGCTGGTCTGCTTAGCAGGTGTGCGAGCACTGCAAAGGGCCTGGAGGCTATGAGGAGCCAGGAAACACCTGCGACCTGAGGGTCATTTGGTGCTTTGGCGCTTCTCCCTGAGACAGACCGGGCTAGAGGCAATCCACCCTCCTTTTCCCAGCCTGTCTGTGCTCTGAGCGATAAACTGTAGAGGGTGCTCTTGCTCTGCCTGAAAACAAAAAGTTTGTCCATATCCTGTCCCATCTCCTTCTTTCCTCCCTTCCACCCCCTCCTTTTAAATATAAGCAAACAAGTGAGTCTGCTGCGACCTGAACTCTGCATTGGAACCAAGCAGTCAACGGTGAAGAGTCATTTCAAAACATCCCCCTCCCCTGCTTGGCTGGGGGAGGCTGGGGTTTATGGCTGAACTTGGAGGGGCTGCGCAGATGAAAGCCAGGCAGGGAGGGCAAGAGGCTGCTTGTTGAAATCTGCACCAGAGAGAAATGCTTTCACTAGCAGTGGCAGACAAAAGGAGAGCTGCTGCTGCTCCATCACTTCTGGCCTGGGAGAGAAGGGGTGTGTTGGGAGACCTTGAGCTGGCAGCTCAGACCTGGGGCTGAGGGTCTCCTCCACTTGTGCTGTCATCCTATTGCTGCTGTATCCCAGGGAGGTCCAGCATGCTGTTCTACAGGAAAATCAGGCTGTTTCTTAACCAGAATTAGGCCAGGATATTTGCCAAAGCAGCCCAGGGGTGCCTCAGCATTTCTAGGTGCTGGACACAGAGGTGGTGTGCATCCTGCTGTCAAATGCCCAGTGGGTGAGCTGCTGCCTCTTCACCAGGCTGGAGCTGGGACTGGTGTCAGTGCAGGCCGTGCTGTGCTGGGCTTTTGTGTCCTCAAGAGAAAGAAGTATGAGTCACTCACCCACATGGATTCATCAGCATTGAAACTTGTCTTAGCACATCATGCCTGTTCTGTAGATATTCAGTCCAAGGATTGCTACAGTAGCCAAAAACCCTACCTGTGGTGGATTTTGTGTCTCCCTTCATGATAATGTCTGTCTTTCAGTCACCAGAAAGCCATTCAGCTTTCCAGTAAGGCAAGGCAATCTGTCAAGAAAGCATTTACTTGATGTGCTGCTCACCTCTGGAACGCCTTGGTACATGGCAGCTCTGGTGTGCAAATACACCTCAAATGTTTCAGAGAAAAGGGAATTTTTAGAGCAGAAAACAGATGGGAAGAATCCTGAGAGGCAGTCCACTGCACTGACCTTCCCCAAGACAATGGCAACTCAGCTGAAAGCAGTCTTTGCCTGGACTGCTCTTAAAATCCCCCAGCGATGGAGATTTCACAAACTTTCCAGACCATCTGTTCCAGAATTTCACTCTTCTTGCTTTGGTGGTAGTATCTGGATTACATTTCTCATTCCTCATGACTCTTGGCTAATCATTCACCAAAGATAAAGAGGATTTTCTCTATTACTTCATGTGAATCTGTACAATAATTAGTAAATAATAAATCAGTGTTGTGTTTTGGAGGCAGGCTTAATATGCTTTGTTCGTACCAGCTACTTGCATTTCTCCATGTGGAAATGGACATGCAATTGAAATGCAGTGCTGCTGGCAGCAAGGACACCAGCTGGCAAAGGGGCCAATGTGGCAAGGTGCTGAGGATCTCCCTGAGAGTTGTGGAGGCTCAGCCTTTCTTGAAAAGGTGCTCGGCAAAGATCTCAAATCAGTTAGGGGCAATCTTGTTTGATGATGGCCATGTAATAAAACTTCCTTTCAGTGCAAATCCACTTATAGCTAGGAGAGAGAAAATGCAGCATAGGATGAAATTAGGGGTGGAATTTGTTTCACAACACTTTATCCTAAGCTTTAAGAAAATGTAAACTTTTCTCATTCTCTGGGCTCATGCTGTAGTCAAAAGTGAAGGACTGGTGCCTCTAGAGGATCTGTTTCTCCCTTCTAAAGTGAATGTTTAAGTTAGGTGGTAATGGGAGAAAAATGAAGTCACTTCCCACCTTTTTTTTTTTTGTTTTACAATACAGACTTGCAAAATTCGTAAGGCTTCCCATACACTAATGTCAGGCTAGCCAAATAGTAAAAAACAAACAGTAGTCTAAAAAAGTTGGAGATATTAAAAATTTGTGGAACAGAATTTGCTTGCTTAAGAAATTCACAAATAAATCCCCCATACTGAACACTTCTGAGAATACTGAAGTCTTGGTCATGACCATTTGCTAAGAGAAAAAGCCGCAGTCACCAAGTAAATCTCTTGTGCATCATTTGAACTTCTATTATATGTAGCTAGCCCTTGAAAGCAAGCTGCTTTCTACCATCCCCTGAAGACCTGTGGTCATGGAACATTTATCCATTTTTCTACATGATTTCAAAACGCATTATTATTTACTTTGATGAACACTCAACATGAGTAGCATGTTTATGAAATTACGATAACAAAGTAGAGATGTAATAAAGCTATTAATCTTCTCATCTGTTCTCTCTGTCCACTTAAAGGGTGAATCATTAATTAACACAGCTATACAATTAGTTTAGTTTGGAATGTTTTAGAAAATGGGACCAGTGTTTTTTTTTTCCATCCTGGGAGACTAATCCAATGCCGAGTCATTAAGTCTAAGGATGTTTGTCTTAGATCTTTTACCAGGAGGAACACTATGCTACTTCTGGTTAATCGATTTTGTAAGTAAGTGGGACAGATTAAAATATTGCTTCCAGAGAAGGGGATTCTTATGGAGGCCAACATTACACTTTTGAATCTTCCACTAGTCCACTGCGTGCTCTCAACTTGGTTTTATTTGAAGAAATAATGAATTGAAAAAACAACAGGACCATTTTTCTCCTCCAAAATTTTCCTTGTCAGCTGTGACCAGCTGGCAATTTCCATTTGGATTTATTTCTATGTATTTCCGTCCTGGTGCAGAGATTATGTCAAAATATTCTTTTATATCCTTTTACACTGCAGAAAAAAGTTATGTTCTTGCCAAGTCAGACACACATTTATGGCAGAAACAGTCACACCTACCTTCTCTCAGCAGCTTTCAGACCATCATGTGAGCTGTAGCCAGTAACATACACAGGGCAAACACCTCCTTTGTATTGTCAAATTTTGTATACCAAAGTCTTTAGCTAGAAAGTCTTAATTTAGCAGCCTGAGGCAGGACATGAAACACAGATTTCCCATGGATATCTACCCAAGCAGTAGCTCAGTTTTGTTCAGTGTCCCTTCTAACAAGTAGATCTTTGGACTGCCTATGCAGAGATCCGAGAAAAACATAATGTGGCATTTTTGATAGATGGATGGATAAGATTGCACATTCTAGGGGGATGCTAACTGCTTAAGGATGTCATGACATAAAGACACCTGTTGTATCTGTCTATTTGTCTAGAAGAGGTGGCTGTGAGAAAGTCACATCTGGAGAGCCAACACAGGCTTTGTCCTCTCTAGTTTGGGGATTGGAAAAAAGGTGGAACAAGCACCAGAAGAAAATATTTGGAACATGGTCCTGGCCAAGATCAGGGCTTTTTATAAACCTCACTTAGCTTTGATCTCAGTCGAGAAGGTTTCATGTAATTAAAGACCTCCCATGAATTTCTGAGACTGTAGGAAGGAGAAGATTAAGGGAATGTTTCCTATCCTACTCTAGCTCTTTACCCTCAAGATCTTTGTACCCTGGGTCTGTAGAAGCACCATATCAAAATGTGGTCTTCCCCTACCTTTATGTCACCGCATTGCCAATTCTGGCCAATGACAGATGCTTCTTCACAAGACAAAATAATTTCCAGATGAACTGGTCACTGGGAAGTCAGAAAGGCTTTGAAGAATTGAAGCCTGGTGACTGTTCTTGCAACATGAAGTACTTCAAGTACTTCAAACTTGACTGTACAAGTTTACCTGCTTTCTTATCTCTTCAAATTTACTGTAGCCCTTCTAGCAGGGGGAAGAATTTGGTATACCTCACATTTCTAGCTCAAGTTTTTTGCTTTTTGAGTCAGTTGTGTCTTAGACAATTTTCTCCCCACAGCTTTCCAAAAGTAAAGATCCCCCATGAGCTCCAAACCCCCCTAAGGAAACACAGGGAAGATGTAAACATTTCTGAATTTATTCACCCTCTGCCAAAACTCGTGCATCGCTAGGGCAGCAGAACTGTAGCAGCAAAATCAGTGAGGTCGACAAACAAAAGCAACACAAAGTCAGTGTCTTTTACTAAGTCCTCTGGCACAGGTACAGGTGAAAGTTCACTTGAAGTTGGCCAGGTTCATCTCTCTCCCATGGGAAACATTTGAGTAAATCTTGTTAGTCTGGGTTACTCAAGATCCTCCACGGTGTGTTTGCATTAGTGAGATGGAGCTGGAAATGTGACAGAACAGACATGGGCTTAAATTGTAGGCAGAACAACTTTTTAAATAAAATGTTCCTAGAAGAACTTTTCAGTCATCTTCTCTGTAGCAAGTTCTGAATTCTACCCCATCTGTCCTGTCCTAGCTTCAATTTCCATGCAATGTTTCCTCAGGCATCTCTGTAGCTGGCCTCCAAACTGCGGTGTTTCTATGTCCACCACAGCCATGGGAGAGGACAGAAGGACAAGCCCTGCAGGTGAGAAAATCTCTGCCCAAGCTTTTTTGGACCAGGATGACCCTAAGGAAAAGGGATGAAGAAAAGCAGCTGGATAAAGCATGGTTGTTCTTCAAAGAAAAGAGCAAGGGGGCATGAAGTGTTTGCCATGGGTTTTTTGTCTGCTGAGAGAATGTTCTCACCTCTCAGGCAAGTCTCCTATGGGCAGATTCCTGCCTGCTCCCAGCTCCCTTTAAACTCAGTATCTTTTTTTTCCTCAAGGTGTTTTGTCTCTTTCTCCCTCCCTCATATAATACCCTTATGATCTTTGCATGTAGTGGGCCTGTTTAATCAGGTTCTCATGCTCCTTCTCCTCTTAGCAGTCTGTTTCAGTGATTAATAAGAAGCAAACTAAGCAGGGATTTTTCCCCTCTCCCTGTCCTTCTGACAGTTGAATATATTGCTGAGGTCTGGGCACAAAGATAAGAAATAAATAAAAGGATATTTAGCAATAAGGCATTTATCTTGCTGAAGGACCTCCCACTCTCTGGATGCACAAATCCCTTTGCAGAATGGAGAACTGCTGCTGAGTGGAATGTGTCAGCTGCTTACCAGGTCACGGGCACGTTACACAGCCATTGGAGAAGCATGCTGAGACGGTGGTATGAACACAACCATATGCTTAGCGTTAAGCCAGTGAGAAATTCCACTGAAGTCAAGGGGGTTTTTGCACGTGCTTAAGGGCTTTACTGGATTGGGGCCTATGGAGGGAAGAACAGACTGTTGGTCCATCAGATGGGATTGGACCAAGAATCTTGCACCCCTCCTCTTGCCAAATCCTGAAGGATGCCTCTGATTCACAAGTGATAGGAGTGAATTGGGTCATTGAAAAGACAGGAATTCAGCTGACCAGCTGGCCATAAGCTCCCTGGTTGGATGCTGCTGTGAAAAACGTGACTTTCTCTTACAGCCACTTAGGTGATTGCTGTAGGGTTTTTGTGCATGTGTATTTTTTTTCGGTCCAACTACCAAACTCAGGTAACTCACGTGATGGAACAGGATCCCTGCTCATGGTTGTTTAGCTGTCATTATGGATGAAAAGCCATCAAATCCTGATTAAGAACAATATTTGCAGAGTCAGCAGCTAAGTTCCCTGACCTGCTACAGTTGCAGAGCAACAACATTGCAGCAGGCAAAAGATTAACCACAAAGACTGTTGAAAAGAAAAGAAAAAAAGAGACTGGATTTGTCAGATCAAAGAGAATAAAGTTGATGATACTTAGAGATTA